>NC_073692.1:222502752-222863967 GCF_029784155.1 Uranotaenia lowii
TTGTTGGGTGTTATCTGTGGCACATGGAAATTTCAAATGGCTTCTGCTTGTTAAAGAGGCAAAATATTTCTGCATTGAACTTTGGTTAAGTATTGCCCTAAATCGTGCAGAAAATAAAGTTCAAACCCGATCAGGAGAGAAAAATAAAATTATATCAAGATGTCGTTTTCACACATACATGCATACTTCTATTTGTGGAATTGCATGCCAAGATTAGGTGAAAAAAATGTTTATATTTTCTTCAATTCTAGATAGAAAATGTACGTTGTTTGGAGTAAGTTATAATTTTATATTTTTTGCCATGTTTTGCTGTAACCAACGGTAATTTTTAGTGATTTTTCCATAATGAAGTGTGTTTTGGAAATCAATCCGAAGATGGCAAATGCACTAGCAAGGTAGATTCATTTGAGATTTTTTCCGAAGATCATAATTTTATTTGCAGTTTGTCATGCGAAAAAAAAAATTAATACGCAGTCATTTGGATTCAATTGGGGAAAAATGCTGTGCAGAATGTTGCCATATATATGCGATTTTCTTTTATGTTTGATTTTTTTTTCATTTTTAGGCGTATGTTTGACATGAAAATCACCAAAATGCATTTTGGCATGCCAAGATAAGGAGCATGCCAAGTTAAGGCTCACTTACCCTAATTATTTTTCTTCGAAATCACAATAACGAAGGTTTTAATATCAGATAACAATATTGCACTGAAATAGGTTTGAGTAGTAATTATGCGATGCTCTCCTGATCGGGTCATTCACTTGTTGGCAGTGTTGACTTGCCTCCTACCTTGAACTCAAACTTTCAAACTTTCCTACTTGAACAATTTTTCAAATGTTTAGGAGGCCATAGCCTCAAGATTCGAACCTCTACCTTCGGGTTGAGAGGCGCGCACGCTACCTCTGAACCATGCCTACTGCTATGGAATGAGTGATTCAAAACTCCAAAAGTCCTTTTTGCCGCTAATAGTATTCGTGTCTAAATTCAAGGCGTTTCACTAACACTTTTAAACTTTGGGATCATTAACAAAAACGACTGTGTTTGTCTGCCGGCTGTCCGATTTTTCTCATCCGTACACGCTAGTGGGACGCCAGTTAATGTGCGTGAGAAATGTCAAAAACAACTCTATAGTAGGTTTCGAAATAGGCAAAAAGGTTCAGAAAAAAACTGTTTGTACAAAGGAGATATAATTTTTTTTTTTTTTATTAAAACGTCAGAATGAAAGATTTACCTCATGCAATATCTCAAGAAGATAATAATATCCAGCGTTTGGCACAAAAGCGCTTATCCGCTAATCGCCAGTAATAGTAGTGATTTGGATAAAAAGATCGGCATGTCGCAGAGCTACGTCCAGAATGCAAAGAAGAGAGCTGGACTACATACATACAAGGTAGAGAACTTCCCAATTCGCAATGACCCTGTAAGCGCGTCCTCTCAAAAATCGACAGAGCATGTAAAAAATTGAGAGTTGAGTCACCGAACTTAGAATAAAACGGTTAATTTCGGCGACACTCAAAGAACGCAAATATTCTCATTCGGTTTGTCCTGCCGAGATACCTAGAGGCAACGAATGCGAATGCGTACATGCAGTTTGAATCGTACACTCGTACGGTGCAATCGACTTCTCAGGCAGGCAAACACGCGTCTCGAAGGGAAACATACAAACACGATTCGGGTTGTTTTCGTGTGTTTCTCTGGAGGGCGTGTCTTAGATTATTTCGTGGCACTCACTCAAGGCACGCGTATGGTGTGTTCCTCTCTGCCGATGTGATGATGCAAAATCGCCAAAGAGATCGTTACGATACCTCTGGCGATTTGAGTTACCTCTCTGCCGATTCATGTTTACTGGGGAGCGGCAACATCCGACGGCTAAAACTCGGGCACGGAAGCTCTACGAGAAGATGCTGACAAAATATGGTTGGTGTGTAAACGTATATAAATGCCGATTTTAAGCAAATTCCGGGGTTGGAGTGTTTCACCGGCAAGAGCAAGTTCGAAGTGGACGACAAATTTAAGAAGAAGAAAATGTCGAAGTTTACCTCCAAATATCTCGTTTGGCAGGCCATCTGCTCTTGCGAACTGAGGGATGAGCCTTCCATGACAAAGGGGACAGTAAATGGCGAGATCTACAAATCTGAATGCCTCGAGAAGCGCCTTTTCCTGTTCTAGCAGCAGCACAACGAAGCTCCGCTATTTTGGCCAGATTTGGCATCATGCCACTATTCTTAAATTGTCCTGGAGTGGTATGAGGCCAATTCTGACCATTTTGTCCAAAGGACATCTACCTATCAAACCGTCCGGAACTGTGCCCGTAGGAGCAGTACTGGGCAATAATATAGCGAGAACTTCGGAAGAGTAAGAAGACATGCAAAGACGAGAAGAACATGTTAAAAAAATTGAAATAACTGAAAAACTAGAACCGGATGACACGTACTGTGAAGACTTTCATGGAGGACATTGAGCGAAAATGCGTTCAATTTTGCACTCAAGGCTCCATCGACTTATTTTTCTTATAAAATTTTGGTTTGATTCTAAACATTATATGAAAATTGGCATGACATTTTCGGTGTCGCAATTATTTCTTGTTCGCTCTTTATCTATTCTTTTAAAAAAATTGATATTATGACCACAAAAAAAGTGGTACTTTTCTATATCTGAATCGTAAAAACTGTTTAAATAACACCAGATAAAATTTGAAAAAAGGATTGATAAAAGGACATTATCTGGCACATTTTCGCATTTTTAGATTGTCCAATACGGAACACAGAATATTTGACGAGTTTTCAAAGGTAGCTGTTATTCTAACTTTTTGTCAATTCACAATATCTCAGATTTTCTAGCACTTAAATTCAACTTTGCACTGAATTAAGAGTATATTAACTCTAGATTTCCGCAATAAATTTACTTATCAGTATCGGAATTAGAAAAAGTTAGATATTTAAATCGTCAAGAATTCTGTGTTTTGTATTTTGACAACCAAAAAATGCAAAATTGTGCCAAATTACGTCAACTTTTCAATCCTCTTTCAAAGTTTATCTGGTGTTACTTTAACAATTTCAACGATTCATTTTTTGAAAAGTATGGATTTTACACCGTTTTATACATTTTTTGTGGTCATAATGGTTGTGAAAAATTTAAAAAAAAAAGTATATATTTATGTGCAACTACAGCATTTTTGAAAACTGATTTGAAGTTTTTTTTTTCTGAGGCATGTTTTTTGGTTTTTTTTCTTAGATTTTGAATAACGGAAAATTATATGGTTTAAGTGAATCATAAGGTTTTCAAAACTATAAATTTCGTAAAAATCGGTTGAGTAACAAGAGAGATATAGCGGTTCTAGTTAGAAGTATCAAATTGACTGTCAAGGTCTGATTAGGGAGTATTTTTTGGCGTCCATAAAAAAAATAATGATGGAAAATTAGAGATTCCAAGAATTCATTTAGCGTCCACGACGATTTTTATTTAATTGGATGCATCCGAATAAAGTTACAAGCCGCCAAACTCCCAATAATGCCATACAGACACTCAAGAGCGGATTAGGGTTAAAGTTTCCTTAAGTTTAAACTCCATTCAAAGTTTTTCAAGAGGGTTGCGAAAACTGTAAAACAACTTCAAATCTCTGTTTTTAAAGAATCTTTATTACATTGATTCCATTCATTTTATTATCACGGAGTATCTGAGAAGTATCGTTTTCTACGCTGAAGCTCGGATAACGATAAGCGGGTTCTACTGTACATATTACTTGTTATCTAAGGTGGTACCGGGATATTTCAATTCACTCAAATACTGCCATTGTCTTGGAGGCTATGTGACTCGCATGACAATTACAATTTTTAAAATATTCTTTTACTATACCTAAATTTTGTGCATATTAATTACTGTTCGCATACTCAAAGGCGCTCGTCACGCTCATTCCCAGTAAACATGAATCGGCAGAGAGGTAACTCAAATGGACAGAGGGATCGTAACTATCTCTCTGGCGATTTTGCATCGTCACATCGACAGAGAGGAACACACCATACGCGTGTCTTGGATGAGTGCCACGAAATAATCTAAGACACGCCCTCCAGAGAATCACACAAACACGTGTTTCTATGATTCTGAAGTCGACTGCTACGATTGCAAGCACACATATAAAAAAAAACACGGGGATAAAATGCGAGCACACCATACACAGCAAAAAAAAATGTAACGATACCCGATGTGTCATCTATTGCTTGATTTGTAACTTTTGAACGGCGCAACAGATGGCACTGTTTCTAGACAGCTCTTCTGCAAGTAAGAATTTTTCGAGAGGGCGAAATGGTGTTTGAACTCATTATTAATTAAATTAAAATACAATTAGATGAATTGCTCTATGTATATAATTAGATGAACTAAGAATATACTTCAGCTGAGAAAAATAGCATCATTATTATATTGTCACTAGAGAGACTGACGAAATGACACATATACAAGCTTGAATTATAAAATTCCAGAAACGTATTCATAATTTCAAATGCTATCATTTAAACAAGCCGAATCAAGTTTTGAAGTACCTGATTCTTGGAAGAGCGCAATTGTATATGATCTCAAAAATTAATAAACTAACATCGTAGAAAAAATGGACGGCTTCGATATATTCACAGCAAGGTAAATTCATCTGGTTCATTTTACCTCGATTCTTTTTACTAAAGAGGCTAACTAACAACTTTGAACAAGCCAGATGAACCAGTTGTTTTATTCAGTTGAGCTTAAAACTAACAATCCAACAAAGAAATACAGATTCTAGGCTTCTCTGAGCGGGCATTTTCACGCATTATATCTGTTTATATTAAGTGCTTCATGCTAGTTTGAAGCAATTCGAAAAACAGCGTTAAGCGTAAAATTTTGATAATGCAAATCAGAAATGTGTAACGAATCTTCAACATCAATTTGATCGAAACTCGTCAAATAGATACGACCTTGTCTTGTTGTTTTGTTTTGTTTACATTTCATTTTCTTCTTGACAGTTCTCTCTGGTGTCCTTGGAGATATCTGGTGGCTCAACCAAAAAAAGACATAAAATTGATTCAAAACGGTCGTCGGGACTTTACACACTTTTCAAGGCTATTGTCAAGTGGAACCTTAAGAAGACCAAAAAAACTGCTAAGTATGATCAGCAGTTCAAGGCAAACTGGCTTTTTGCGGCGAAGAAGGTAGACAAGGTGGCTGTACAAAATCTGATGGCAGAGGTTAAGCGTAAGGCCCAGCAATTCGGATTTGGAAAAGCGGAAGCCTAACCTACATGACAATGTACACGACATGAACAGCTCACGTAGTGTAATAAAGGGTGAAACGGTCAAAATTTGGTCAAGGGAAAACGCGTGTAAATCGGTTTATACGTTTATTTAAAAAATAAACTAAATTTCTTTTTCAAGTTTAATTAGTTTAAAATTCATAAAAAATTTCAGTTAGGCTTCCGCTTTTCCAAATCCGAATTGCCGGGCCTTACGCTTAACTCCTGCCATCAGATTTTGTACAGCCACCTTGTCTACCTTCTTCGCCGCAAAAAGCCAGTTTGCCTTGAACTGCTGATCATACTTAGCAGTTTTTTTGGTCTTCTTAAGGTTCCGCTTGACAATAGCCCAGTATTTTTGAATTGGGCGGAGCTCTGGCGTGTTGGGAGGGTTCTTGTCCTTGGGAACCACCTGCACGTTGTTGGCGGCGTACCACTCCATGGCCTTTTTACCGTAATGGCAAGATGCCAAATCCGACCAAAACAGTACGGAACAACCGATTTTCTTCAGGAAAGGCAGCAGACGTGTATTCAAACACTCTTTCACGTAAATTTCTTGGTTGACAGTTCCAGAAGCTATGAAAATGCTGCTTTTCAAGCCACAGGTACAGATGGTTTGCCAAACCAGATATTTCTTCGCGAACTTTGACAGTTTCATGTGCTTGAAAATATCTGCTACCTTTCCTTTTGCCGTATAAAACTAATGTCCCGGAAGCTGCTTGTCGGCTTTGACGTAGGTTTCGTCGTCCATTACCACGCAGTCAAACTTCGTCAGCATCGTCGTGTACAGCACCCGGTATCGCGCTTTGGCCGTCGTATTTTGTTTATCATCGCGATTTGGAGTCACTACCTTCTTGTAAGTCGATAGTCCGGCTCGTTTTTTGGCTCGATGCACGGTTGTAGACGATACACCAAGCTTATTTGCGGCATCTCGGAGAGAGAGGTTAGGGTTTCGCTTGAAACTACCGGCAACTCTCTTTGTCGTCTCAGCGGCTTCTGGTTCCAAACTTCCTGGCTGTCGACAAACATTCCCCAAACACTTTAATTACATTTGTAACGGTTGATTTGGCAACTTTAAGCGATTTTGCCAGCTTTGCGTGCGAGTAGCTCGGATTTTCGCGATGCGCTGCTCTTCTTCCTTGGACGGCATTTTGACAACTGAAGATTGAATTGCAAAATCAAAATAGGAGTAACATTCTACACACACACACCTTCAAAATGAGGGGTGTTCAGGTTTTTTAAATGCAAAATTGAAATAAATACGTCAAGTTGATATTGACCAAATTTTGACCGTATCACCCTTTAGAGTGTATCACTGATCCAGCAGTCGACTGATGTAGATAGTCTTAAAAGCTTATGTCGGAAGATTTCATCTTGTTCTGTATCTTTTTCAAGAAATTCATGATTATTACGGCTTAGGTTTTTTTCTATCCTTGATCCTCATGTTTCTCTACAATTATCCGTCATTTTTGAAAATATGTTAAAAACTATCGCAAAGGAAAGTTTGGGGAATTGAAATCAATACCGACCTAAACTTTCCTATGCAAACTTGTTAAAGAATTTTAGTAGACCGCAGTTATAAAAATATCTTATAGCCCATTGCGCAATAAATGTCCAGTACCCATGTGCGGTCCCATAAAGGTCAGTTCATTGTTTAGAGGGAGAGATATGAAATAAAAAGCTATAGAAGGACTCCACGACTTCTCGGACAGGCTCGAGCGAGGCAGCCGAAATAAACGAGTGCGAAGTGAGTAGGTACGGGGACGAAAGTATTACAGCAGCGAGCGACGAGCACTGCCAGCAACAACCGGTCAGATGAACTGTGAAATGTGTTGCGTTCGGAATATTTATGGATGCTAATGTTTCCGCCGTAGAGTGAGCCCAGCCCAAAAATGTGAAGCAACACGGTGTGTCCGATACGTACACGTACAAACATCTACACTACTCCGTTCATACTTTCTGGCTGTCTCTCTCTCTCTGTGGCCCTCTCGTTTTTTCCCACCGGAATATTTATGGCAAGCTTTTAGAAACTCGTCGTCGGTAATTTACGTTTACCTCTACCTAGCTAGCGAGTTCTGCCCGGTTAGCATCAAGTTCAGCCGGCAGGATTTGCCCGTCCGGTTTATCGATACGGTTATTTATCCCGAAAAGCTCTGGTTGACGGGTTGCTTTCCACCTCGCTTGTTGCTTGTTTGGTCCTGGTGGACATACATATTTCTAAAGTCAATTTACGGGTACGAGCCTGGGATCCCGAGAGAAAATTTATGAGATTGCAATTAGCTACATTGCAAATTGCAATCGAACATGGTGTTTTATCTCGATGAAGTGCTACACCCAGAAACGGAGGAGAATGCTCTGTTTCGATGGCTGGTATGGTCTGTATGTCAATGTTAACTTTGTCTATTATTCCATTTCAGTTTTCAGTTTTATTTTTCAAAAATGTTTTTTAATATAAGTTTGATTTGCGTTCAAACATTTTATGTTCGCGCTCAATGTTTAACAAAACCAGCAAATTTGTATCTTGCCTAATGTTCCGCATTTTCACTGTTAATGATAATCGAGGAAATTTTTGGACAGAACTTTGACTTTGCAGTTTTGAGGATTTTTCCATGACTTTTTTTTTAAAGGATAAAAAAAAATTGATTCAGTTGAAAAATATAAGTTTAATACGGGTTTCACAACTGAACAGGTTTGATGCCATGATGTCATGTCTCATGTCTCATGTCTCATGTCTCATTTCTCTTGTCTCATGTCTCAGGTCTTATGTCTCAGATCTCATGTCTCACGTCTCATGTTTCAGGTCTCAGATCTCAAGCCTAAGGTCTCAGGTCTCACATCTTATGTATCACGTTCTTAGTCTTAGAGTTAAGATTTTCACAACTACAAAAAGATTCTAAGTGTTTTCCTTTGAAAAAGTCTTAGGATATTTTCTCTTCAAAAATCCGCGTAAAAAAAACGCGTTAATTCGAAAATTCGCGTAAAAAAGCCGCGTAAAAAATACCGTGTAAAAAATCCGCGTAAAAAACCTCAGTGTAGTTTAGAGTAAAGTAACGGTGCTTCAAATCTAGTATAACGTCAGTGAAGAAAAAAATATTCTTGTGGACGTCTGTAGGACTGGATCGTTTGCAACTTGCAAGTCATAACAAGTCGGAGTGAAACAAAATTGTCCCCATCGAATTCGTTTAGTTCCACGCGTGGCCTACTGCGATTTATTTCATATGAAAAACGATTACTATAGTGCGCATCAGAATCGAGAAATTGGATCATCATTATCATCACCATCAATATTACCCGCATCAGCTATGTACTTTTTCTCTTCTTAAAGCAGAAAATCTTCCAAATACGCGCAACTTTTTTTTAATAACTTCTTCAGCTGAGTTGCTATTTGAACGGAGGATTCGAAACTAAAAATATCGATTTAAAAAAAAAACTACAAAGTTGTTTATTGTTTATTGTTTAAAACATCAACGGATCACATGTGAATGCTAATGATTACACTATGACGATTATCACTATGACTACACTATGACAAATTATATCATCCTAAAACAACACAATACTTGATACACTTAAAATTTTTCATCGGAAAACGTTTCTTGAGACGTCGAAGTCAAAATGTTCGGAAAATCGATTGAAAGTTTTTAGAATGCCGATGAAAGCGCGGTTAGCCTCGTAATTGTTCAGGCGAATAGGAACGTAGAGCTGCAGGTTCTGGTTTCGTAATCCTCGTGGTCGTACGCTGAGAGGTATGGCCTTCAACAGTTCGGGGCAGTCGATTCTAGATGTGAGAAGGTCCGCTACAACTAGAGCATGCGTGGCATTTCGTCGTACTTGAAGCGTATCTAAGCCTATGAGACGGTAGCGGTTTTCATAGCTTGGTAAACGAAACGGGTCTTGCCAGTTTAAGTGTCGTAGAGCGTACCGCAAGAAACGCCGCTGGATAGCCTCGATTATTTCAGCTCCGTTCTGGTAGAAAGGGCACAAAACAGCTGAAGCGTACTCGAGAATAGAACGAACTATGCAACAATAAAGACTTTTCCGGCAATATAGAGCAAATTCCCGTTCATGCACTCAGGTGATTTTGGTGTTCGAGAGCGTTCGTTCTAATTTGAGAGAAAGGCTGTGTGGAGTCTTAGAAGAAGAGAGTTAGACGGGAACCGAAAGGAAACGACAAGGCAGTTAACACATATTTCATCTCATATTCCCTACATATAGAGTAAGGTGGGGTAAAAGTACGAGTCGGGAAAAAGTACGTTTAGAGATTATCACAAACCGAGATCAGAAAAATTCAAAACTCTGGCGTGGATTGATAGTTATTTGGACTGCCTTCATCCAGACAAAATTTTTACTTGGAAAAATTGAAAATACTCCGAATAATGAGGTAAAGCAGCTTTTTTGCTCAAATGATGTAATATTTAAAATAACGGCAAACATGTTTGAGTAATCAAAATTCTGGCTTTCAATGAAAGTCTTAATGTGTCTGTTTAGTTGTTTTCTACCACTTGCAAATGCCGAAGAAAGAATTTAATTAATATGTTTCTGTTTTGCACAATAAACTGTGAATCACTAGAAACCTTGAAGGGGCAAAAGTACGAACTGCAAATGGGGTAAAAGTACGAATGGTATACAGGGTCTACTGAAGTAAATCTGAACGGAAAGTTTTAACTTCTTTCTAAAATTCACTGGGAACATCAGCGCATATTTTTGGTTCTACAAAGACTTGCTCACGCGAAAAATTGCTAAAATACTATGAGACCTGGATTTCGTAAACCTGTTGAATATGGACAATTAGTGAAGAACTCCAAATCCGCGTAGGTTGTTCGCCCATGTATAGGATTTGTATCAAAAGCGAACACAGAAGTAAGCAAAGATTGATATTAAATAATTTTCTTCTTGACTCCATGCAAAATTGTGGGAATCTGAATGTTCGTACTTTTACCCCACATCATTCGAACTTTTGCCCCAGAGGTGGGGTAAGAGTACGTTTCGATAGTAGTTTTGCATTTTCACTACTGCTATCAAATGCGTTGATCGATTATCTTCGTAATTTTTTAGAAGAGAGATAAAAGTTTACGGAATCCAATGCTGTTTTTAGTTTTTAACAAAAACATCTGCAAAATTTTCAAAAAATAGGATAGCACTGAGGTCGTAGTTTTACCCCACCATACTCTACGTCTTTGAAGTCTTTGGCCATACGAAACAAGAATCCAAGGCTTCGAAAAGCTTTGTCGACAACATAGTTCGTATGCGTCATGAACTCCAGCCGGCGGACGAGAATTACGCCCAGATGGTTGATGTGGTCCACCCGGATGATGGTTTGGTCTCCGAGGATATACTCTTCATGAAGAGGATGTCGCATACGGGTAAACGATATTACCGAGCATTTACTGAATTGCTTTGGCAGGAAGTTGGTGTCGTCTTGGCCGTTTATGATGTGAAAAAGTACCAGGTCATCGGCATAAGCCACCTTTGTGCCACCGAGGAGCGAGAGTACATCATTAATAGACATAGATCACGAAAGTGATCGGTCCCAAATGACTTCCTTGTGGCACTCCTGACGAGGCAACGAACTGCCTAGAAAAGGATTCACCAGTACGAACCGTCCCATTAAGTAACCCCGGAACCAATCCAATAGGGAACCAAAGAAGCCTAAACGTTCGAGCTTTGCGATTGCAATATCGTGGTTCACCTTATCGGACGCAGCAGAGAGATCTGTGTAAATGGCGTCTGTTTGAGTTTTCTTGGCAAAGCTGTCCTGCACAAACGCTGTAAAACTCAGTAGGTTTGTAGTCGTGGATCGTTTAGGCATGAGCCCGTGCTGACCACTTACCTTACTCTCTATGTATCCCTATTTTCCAAACGGGTTTAACCTATGCAAAATCAAAGCAATCGTAAAAAGAACCTATAAGAAAACCAGGAAATTGAAAAAATTTCTACCTCATTAATTACCTACCTTCCAATCACCAATCTTCTTTGTTTACAAAATTGTTGTTGTTTGTAACTACAGCTGTCTTTTTCTATCAACGAAACTCTTGATGACGAGATAAACCGGTCGTTCCCAGTAAACATGAATCGACAGAGAGGTAACTCAAATCGACAGAGGGATCGTATCGATCTCTCTAACGATTTTGCATCATCCAATCGGCAGAGAGGAACACACCGTACGCGTGCCTTGGGTGAGTGCCACGAAATAATCTAAGACACGCCCTCCAGAGAAACACACGAACACAATCCGAATCGTATGTTTCCCTTCGAGACGCGTGTTTGCATGCCTGAGAAGTCGACTGCTACGATTGAAAGCACGCATATATAAAAGACGGGGATAAAGTGCGAGCACGCCGTACGAGTGTACGATTCAAACTGATTTCGCATGTACGCATTCGTATTCGTTGCCTTTAGGTATCTCGGTAGGACAAACAGAATGAGAATATTTGCGTTCTCAGAGTGTCGCCGAAATTAACCGTTTTATACTAAGTTCGGTGACTCAACTCGCAATTTTTAGCATGCTCTGTCGATTTCTGAGAGGACGCGCTTACTGGGGTTAAGTGAAACAAAACAAAATAAAATCATCCAACCCCAATCAATTGTGGTAAAGAGAAAAACGAGCTTGTGGCTGAAGTAACTCATTCGAAGAATATACCAATACATTTGAGAAAAATATTGATGTGGAATGAGAGGAAAAGGACCTTCAATCTTACAACGACTTTTGGGCCGAACGGACGGTTTTGCCAAGTGCGGTATTAATTTCTCGTTCGACAATGTTGAAGATTAATAATCTGGATAAAAATGGACTACGACAGAAACATGTGAGCTTTTTTCCACAATGAGGAAAAGATTCCGCAGTCCAGCGATGACTGAAAAATATGCCTGATAGGTGTCAGCAGAGATGGCATAAAACGCTTTAAAAAAAATTAGCTGGTATACCGTCCGGGCCCGTAGAAGATGTATTTTTTTAGCTTAGCTGTCGCTTTTATGTTTGCTGCATCGTCGACCAGAATACCATTCAAAGATGACCCTAGGGGTGATACATTTCCGACAGCCCTGGCCAATTACCTAACCTACCAAAGGGTCCAGCGCCGATTGACCGGCGCATAGGGCTGAGATAAAAGATCACCGCTGCTGGCGATCCGGAGCCAGCGTCTTCACTTGCTGCCAGCCAAGATTCTCGTCAACTGTGCAGATTTCAGCGGCAAGACTCCGCCGCCACGAGCATTTGGGCCTGCCTCTTCTTCGATGCCCATCTGGATTCCAGTCAAGCGCCTCTCTGCAAATCTCGTTTTCATCTCTTCGCAGCGTGTGCCCAATCCATCTCCACTTATGTTCGAGAATCTCGATTTCTAGCGCCTTTTGATGACACCGGCGATGAAGTTCAACGTTTGAGATCCAGTTGCCAGGCCACCAAGCGCGGATGATGTTCCGCAGGCAGCGATTCACAAAAACTTGCAGTTTTCGCGTCGTCACCGCATATGTGCACCAAGTTTCACACCCGTACAGCAATACGGATTTGACGTTTGAGTTGAAGATTCGGATCTTAGTTCGTAGAGAGATCTGGCGTGACCGCCAGATGTTTCGGAGACTCGCAAACGCAAATCGGGCTTTTCTGATCCGGGTTTCGATGTCCTTCTTGGTACCACCATCAGGCGTAATCTGGCTACTGAGATACTGGAAGCACTCCACTGTCTCAACCTGTTGTCCAGCTACCACGAAATTGGAACGATTCTCCGTATTGATCTCCATCGACTTGGTCTTTCCGACATTGATTTTGAGACCTGCTGCCTTGAAGCTTTCGGTGAGGTCGGTGAGCCCTGGCCAATTGCTCGAAGGAAACTTGCCAAGTTGTGAAAATTCTAGAAAATTTCTTGGCAAAAAGTTTACAAATTTCTGGATCATAATTCGCTAGAAGTAGGAAGTGACGGAAGCTCTGGTTTTTTCCGTTGATTTTTTTCGTACTTGTCTTGTCTTGTCTTGAAATTCCTTTGTAACCGGTTTAGATAATTTAAGTAGCTACACACAAAACTTTCGGGGCTCCACTTAGCAAAAAATCGCTGTTACTTTCCGTTAAAAAAAATATTTTTTTACTATTGAGTTAGCAAATATCGAAATTTATTTAATTTTAGTAATAGGAAACTTAATCTTGCTTGATTTTAGTAAAAGTAAGGTTTTCTAGCCGCTTTGTTTATAGACAGCAGCGGCCGCCAGTTGGGAGAAAAACAACAGACCGAAGTGATCTATTGCGGTTCCGATAATTTGATGCTTGCGGTTCGTTTGGTGGCTAGTTCAACGACAAAATGGTTGCCAAATAGACACCGGATGCGTACAGGTAGGGGTCGATCTTGAAGTGAACAAATTTACCGATTTTTAAATTCCAAATTGTTTGTTTTTTTCTACCAGGTTGCAACTGCCAGCAAACAACGATTTTTTTTTGCATCAGTCTGGAAATATAGAGGGACCACAACTAGCATGTCAACGCGCTGCATCCGGCACAACCCAGGTGCATTCGTTGATGAGGGTCGGTCCTTGGCATTCCGCTCGGCGGAAGGTGCGTTCCCAGGATCGAAACTAATTACTTTCAAATTAACGAAAAGTGGTAAATAAAGTTCCAAAAAAAAAGTAAAAATATATTAAAAATAAAGTTATTCGTGTATTCTATTAAATAATCGAACATTCCCTTCGAATTTGCAAAGAAAAAACAATAAATTTTGAAATTTTAAATCCGGGGCTCTTTTCTACCGGTTTTTGCTAAAAAAGTGAGCAAAAATTGCAGCGGCTAAATTTTTCTCTCGTTTGCTAAAGTTTTAGTTCGAAAAATTAGCTAAATTGATTGCTTAGTTTCTAGCTCTTCAAATTTGAGCAAAATTTTGCTAATTCTTGCCCTCGAAAATTTTGTGTGTACGCTTACTGACTTTTTTATATGCAAAGTTTAGTTGGCCGTCTTCTCCCTTACTATAAGGAGATTTGTGCTTGTTGTAGTTTCGAAGTGCACGTTTCTTGGCCGTCTTCAGCCGCCGCAGTTCTTTGTGACCCACGGAGCCCGTAGATTTGTAGCCACCCTACGTTTCGGAACATGGCCTTCAATAATGTAGCTGAGAATGTTCGAAAATGTCTCAGCAGCTGCGTTTGGATCAGAAGGATCGAGCTCGATTACCCATTCGATGGACTCAAGAACCGAGAGATATAGCTTCAAAATCCACGTTCTTGAAATCTTGATAGAAGGATGCCGTTTTCTTCACGGGAACATATCCTTGTGGCATCGAGAGAGACCACTAAGGCTGGGTGATGTGGAGAAGCTTTGACAAGGGGAGCGGGAGATAAGTCAATCGTCGGAATCCAGAAACCTTTGTTAACGAAACAGAGGTCGAGCATACGTCCGTTTTCATTCTCGATATTATTTATCTGACGGAAAGTCGCTGTACTCAGGGCGTCGAAGTATACGCTGGAAGATGCCGAGAACGAAGAACACACAGGATCTGGAAACAGAAAACCACTTCGAGAGGAGCACCATTTTAGGCCGGGCATGTTGAAGTCGCCAATGACGAGTATATCATCCTTAAGAGAACAAAAAGAGCTGACTTTAGACAGGCAACGCAAAAAGGACTCTGCTAAAACCAGGTCGCCAGAACGATCAGGAGACATGTACACTACGCACAGATAGAGTTTCCGATTACCAAGATCAATGCGGGCTCAGAGAAGCTCCAGATCGTCCCAGGAAACGTCTTCGATAAGCAATGCCGGCAGTTTAGATCTAACGGCAAGAAGCACTCCACCAGTAGATTTTTTGCTGTTGGGGGGCTGCGGTCCCAACGAAACACTGTATAATCTGTGCCAACAATTTGACTGTAGAGGGTCTGTAGACGGTCATTAAGCCATTTTTCGGTAAAGGCAATGATTTCGTAGCAGGAGCACGAAGTAGAAAGCAGATAATCGATCAGGCAGGAATTGAAACCACCTTTGTTCTGGTAGAAAACGCTGATAGAGTAGTCCGATTCAGATGCAGTACCGGAACGAAGATAGCTGGAAAGGCAGATTTCATCACGCGGAGAAGAACTATCTATGATATCATACTTGCCTGATAGCGCAAGCTGGAGAACCCCTTCGCCACAGACGAACTCGGGGCCGGGACTACTGTTGACGCTGGCTGGAAACAGCGCGACTGAGTCGAAGGGCTCGGGGTCTCCGTGGTTCCTAGTTCGTTGCATCCCGGTGCTGGAGGCTCAGTAGAAAACGCTGGATTTCCGAGGTCAGGAGTGTTTAGCTGGATGCATCTGTCGGAAAGCGGAGACTGCCTACGCGAAGAAGATGTTCTTATCGTAACAGGGTACTTGCCTGTAGGTGTGATCTGGAGAACCCCATCGCCTCCAACGAACTCATGGCCAGGACGACTGATGACGCAGGCAGGAAGCTGCGCGACTGAGTCGAAGGGCTCAGGGGTCTCCCAAGGGCTCAAAACGATGCGTCCTGGTGTCGAAACCCAAGAAGCAATTGAGGCACTTGTAGACGAGATGTGTTGGTAAACTTCGTAGTGAAAGTTCATCACACAACGAGAATGTTCCGGGGGAAAATGAATACTTGCCTGGATGAGTAGGCTGGAGGACCTCATCGCCGCATTCAAACTCAGGACTGGGACGGCTGAAGACGCTGGCTGGAAACAGCGCGACTGAGTCGAAGGGCTTTGAGGCCTCCCAAGTGCCAAGTTCGTTGCGTCCCAGCGAAGAAACCCCAGAAGCGTTGGATAGTTGATAGGAGCTTTTGAATTCAGAGTCCAGTTTAGATTTTTTTTTGAAATTTTGAAAAAAAAGATTTAAAACAAAGAACTCAAATCAAAATCCAGATTTTATTTCTGCATTCACCTTCAAAATTCAGATTCAGATTCGGAATTCAAATCGGGACATCAAATTATAATTTCAGATTAAATGTGGGATTCAGGTTCAGTTTAGCTAAGCTCTTAGCTTAAAATTTGAATTTCTTCTCGGAATTCAGATTAAATCAAAATCAAATTCACATTAAAAACTCAGATTCAGAATTAAAATTCATGTCTCAATGTTAAGAATAATAATTATTGATAAAGATTCAGAATTAAAATTAAGCTTGAGAATTCATATTAACCCTCTTAAGCCCAATACCAGATTCAGATTCAGCTTCAATTCAAATATAGAACTTACATATGTTCAAAACTTAGATTAAGATTTTTCATTTAAAATTTGAATTATGAAATCAGATTCAGATTTTATTTAGAATCAAATCAATGAGTTGTTAATCATATCACTATCCTCTTATTCTGAACCATTCTTTTAAGCAAGGTTGAGCTCTTAAAAAGTACCATCTAAGGCATGGGTGGCCAACATTTTCAACAGGCGGGCCAAATTTCAGAAATTAGATTGGTTGGCGGGCCAAAAAAAAAATTGTTCTGGAATATTCGAAGAAAACAAATGATAACAGATTATTGAAAACGCATTAAAAAAACGAATTAATACACTTAACAGTGGATTGGAGGCTTTCTTACAGAGTGTAAATTATCTTTGGAAACATATGAAACAATAACGGATTCCTTATTTCTGAATTATATATGATTAATCTATAAAAAAGATTATGATTAAAGAAAATCGAAAGCAAAAATTACTAAACTGAATATAAAAAAAGATAGCCAGTACGTTTTCTGGAGGATAAGCGAACTGATATTCAAGGAGTTCATTTACTATCAAAATATTTCAAACTGTTCAAGTTTGAAAGCCACATTTCTCGACGCTCACTAGTGGTCAAGAGGTTAGCTGCCTGAACTCTCATGATAGATGGCGTGTGATCGATTCTCGGCTGGTGGTTGAACTTTTTATCAAATTTTCGATCGCCCCGGTAATTAATTAGGCGATTGCTGGCTACTGCTGCGTTGAACAAATGGCTACCTTTTTTGGAGCCAACATTACTATAGAAAAGAACAATTTTAAACATTTTTGTTTTTTTTTTTTGGTTTCAAGATATGACCTACAGGAAAAAAAATCCAATTTTTTGATACTAAATTCATCAAAATCGTAAAACCCAGAATAGGAGTTAATATGGTAAGAACGTTTCAATGGAGCACATCAAATATGGATAAAGTTTGACATATTACCCGATTTTATCCGGGATTGCCCGGATATTTAATACAAAATTTGGGAAGTCCGGTACGGTCAATTGCCCGGATTGAGTTGAAAAATGCTCAGATTTTGCTCCGATTTTCTCACTATTTTTGCCGTATCGAAAAAAAAAAATTTCATTTTTTTTTTATTTAGAAACGAGATTTTTTTGAGCAAATTTAAAAAAAAATCATGGAAGGTTTTGTGGAAGCCTAAAATACGATTTAAAATCTGTGCATAAGTTTAAATGGAATTTTTTTTTCAAGTTTTGTTCTTGATTTTTGTTTACTAGTTCCTGGGTATTGACCAAATTTGCCCAGATTTTTGGTAGACAATTTTGAAATCAAATGCCTGGACAATGCCAGATTTTTACATAAAATAGCCCGTATATGTCCGGCTTGGATACGTAAAAATCCTGGTAATCTTAGTTCATCTCAATAAGTCACTTTTGTTACTTGCATAATTTTACAAATTTTGCTCCATATGAAAAATAGTAGAAATATTACTTAATACGAAATGAATTACCCGTCCCAAATTATTTATGTAGTTCAATTTTTTCAAGGCAATGAAAAGCTCCTTGGTTAATTCATCCCAAAAATGTCAAATGGCGTGACTACAATGAACGTTAAGTCAATTTTATGGTCTCCAAATATAAAAAAATGACCGCTCATTTTCAAAGTTTTCAAGTAAACCGTTCTTCTTAGAGAAATTTGATAGGCAGATTAAAAAAAACGAAGACTGGAATTGTTGAAATAAAGTCACGTACATGCTTTTGACATTCAAAAGAATAATTTTTCAACGAATTATAGTCTATATATATAAAAATGAATGTTTGTCTGTCTGTCTGTTCCCTATAGACTTGGAAACTACTGAACCGATCATCGTTAAAATTGGCATCTGAGGGTTTTTGAGGCCGGAGATGGTTTCTGTAATAGTCAAAACCCCATCCGACTTAAGGGAGGAAGGGCTTCCATACAAAATTTGTAGTTTTTCAAAGCAAATCAAAGTCATGACATCCATTTTCTCGAGATTTTTTTTCCTTTGGGTGGTTTGTTTTTCGTCTCTATGGTCGAGGCGTCGCGAAACAACGTCGCAAAAGGATAGTAACCAAGGCATAGCATACTGATCAGTGAGAACATTTTGGCGCGTATTTCTCAACCAACCATATTTTCAATGCAAGGGGTGGCGATGTGAAGCCTTGATGTATTTTTTTTTCTACTTGATTCCTAGCTCATTTGTACAGCACATGGTTATGAATCAACCTGTATATATTTCTAGAAAGGTGGCGCAGATCACCATGAAAACAAAAACAAAGCCTACGTCACTACTGACGGTGTTAATATTTCCTAGGTAACAACAGTTGGCGAGTTATTATTATTAATATTTTCTGCAATCCCAAAACCTGTGCCCCTACTGGTCAAGATGATTGCATTCGGCGTTTCGTTTTTTTGTTAAATTGGACCGGAAACAATATCGAAAGATACGATACCAAGGTGAATTTCCTGAATAGTCTCAACTGTGTCTCAACTGGTCACGAAACCTCCAGCTTTGGTTATCGGTGCTTAGTGTTTTGTACACTTGCAGATTCGGAACTGAGTTTTTTTTTTGCTCAATTCGATACGTTTTGGTCAAACGGACTAACAGGTTAGAATTTTCGAAATTAGTGTTTGGTATTCTACCTATAAATAATTGCTGAACTTGTAGATTTTGAAAAATGGCATGAAGAACTGGCGCCGAGTTTTGTGCTAACCGAGGTATTCTTTTAGAAGGGATATCCGGAAGTTGATAAGAGACGAAATTTTGAAGAGTCCGTGGAACTACGTTAGAAGACCAGCAGGTGGTTCGATTCTGACTTAAGCTATGAACCGTGCTCCAGCTCCAAATAATCTCGATGGTCGTGGTACACGGATTTCCTGTTTATTGAAACGAAGAATAAACTACGAACCGAAGCTAAGATCCCATGACCGTAGACATAACTATGCCCACTTTCCCGCATGCGGCCCTTTGAGCATGCATCTCGTCGCGAGTGTTTCTCAAAATTTATAAATTTTGTCATTAGCAGGTATATTGAAAGATTCGTTTATGCAAAGATTCGTTTTTGTCAGTTTTTTTTTGTCATTAGAAATTAAACATTGTGAAGACATTAAAAATTGTAAAAACTGATGTTTTCATTTCTTCGTTTTAGTGATATCTATTAGATTCAAGATTCTAGGTTTGGTTTCATCGAGAAGACTCAGTATCTCAATGATCTTAATGATACCAATGCAAAAATCGATTTTTTTTCACAATCTGTAGGGTAAAATTAAGGACATTAAGCGCTAATTGAAATTTAGGAAACAGCATTTTCAGCAGAATAATATTGTTTGTATATGTGTCACATGTTCCAATTTTGAAAGCTTAATAGAAAGCCGTGTCCATGAAATGTTATCCTTTCCGTTTAATACCGATTTTTAAATAGTTTCTAACGCAAAAATAGTGTGAAGTGTTTAACGTTTTGATTTTGCTGGTCGTGGTTTCTTCAAATATCTTCATTTCATAAATATTTAAACAAAATGATCATTAAACATTGCATGTTAAACTCAGAGAAAACCGACTCAAAATTTCAATAAGGTTTAAATTTAGTTGTACTTTGAAATCATTTTTTTTTCTCATCTTTGACTATTATTTTGTATTCGATAATCAGTTATCAGAATCGTTCTACAGTTTATATTTTTAACTCTGATTTCACAACATTAAATAAATACAAATTTATAACTTTGAATCACATCGTAATTCATAGTTGGTGTTCTTGATTGAGAATCAATGTTCTAACTCGAAATTTAGAACATTTATTTTGAATTTCGATTTCGAATCTATTTTTCCTACTTCTTGCAATTTTGAATTTTCTTTTCCGTCAATCGGTGCGCTAGGAGGATTGTGTTCCTTATCATCTGGATTTCCATTATCCTCCTGATCACTGTTCTCTTCGGAGATATCGCGATCACTTCCTGCAACCTTTTTCATGTCGGATTTACTGCCTCGATATTATTATAATTGTCATAATTTCCTATGGAACTTTTTCGCTGTTTTCTACGCTGCGATGGCTCGATTGGTACAAGCAAATTTAACAAACCGAAGATCCACGGTTTTTCTGGTTCACGACAATAAAATAAAATTAATACATTTCACATTTGTACCCTTATAAAAACGAGAGATGTTTTTTGCGTAAAATCATTTTCCAGCCGATCCTGCTCATCGACATTGCCGAATTGAAATCTCCTTCTCCATCGTTATTGCCTCGATAACCATCTGGCGGCCTAGGTAATGATTTAAAAAAAATATTTCAATTTGATTAATTATGCTTAAATGATTATTTGTATACTTACCCCTTGGACATCGATGGTGGTTAACAGCTTGAGTTAGATCAGTCTGATATGAGCCTCTCCCGGAATAACGCGGAGTGGATTTTCACGGATTCTACCCACCATTTGGAAAATGAAATTTTTTCGCAGGCCACGTCGTATTGCCGAAAGTACCGATGGCTTAATCTGGTGGTAGCGCCATTCAGGAATTTCATCCCAGTTCCTAGCTCGACAAGCAAAAAATCATGAATGGATGTGAAAAGAAAAATGAAATATACACTGGATACCTTCTGCATACTGAGCATACTGAGTGTCTTGATTTTCGATACAGTTTCTCAGTTGATGTTTGCTAGTTAGATTCCGGAGCACTTCAGTTGTCAAATTCAGTTTCCGCCTAAATTTAGGGTGTTGCAGCTTCGATCAACTTGATGTTAACCGCACTGGCCTGCACGCTTCCTGGCAGTAGAAAAAGCCCTGGTTTCGCTTCCGGTAGATCTTGAATAATCTATCACAAACACGACCTTAACAAATTCCAGCTGCAGTGTTTCTCTTCCGGATTATCTGAACTAAAATTCCGATATAACTTTCGAAACCGTACAGAACGCACCGTCACAAAAACATTTTCTCACTTGTCGAATGTTTGTTTGGTAATTACCAGCAAACAGTCGGCGCCGTCGTTTGCTTGGGTCAGTAGTGACGTCACACATTGTCATGGTTACTATGTTTACGAGAAAAAACTTTTACCACTACGTTTGCATAGATCCTCTCTCACCACCTCTCTATGTACCTCATTGGTTATGAATGACGCCTAGATGTGACCCAGATTGACTTTTTGAAGATCGAATAAAACATATTCATTTTGTTTTTGCCAATTTAGTTCGTGTAAATGTACGTAGCGTTTGTTGTATAAAAATTTAAATTTAGTTCTGATTCTAATGAAATAATGGTAGGACACTTTGGAGACAATTGAAAAAAAAAATACAGAAAGTAAAGAATTTACATAGATACAATCTTTTAACCAATAAAAAAAACCCGATCCTACACATGAACTGATCAAGGAGCCTCTTCTTTAAATGAGATAAGATAGAACTGACGTGTGCATAAGTGAAAGGTATCAGTGAAATAAACTGATTTTTATTGAACAAAAGTGAAGGAATTCGTTTTCCGAAAAAATTTTCATTCAAGGAACACTGGAGCATGATCAAGAGCCTCTTCTTTAAATTAGATAAAATAGAACTGACGTAAGCATAAATGAAAGGTATCAGTGAAATAAACTGATTTTTATTGAACACAAGTGAGGGAATTCGTTTTCCGAAAGGATTTTCATTCAAGGAACACTGGAGCATGTTCAAACGTTCAACCTTTCTCTGTTACAAAAAAATAAAAAAAATATGTTTTCTTCTAGAAATTGTTACTTCGGCCTAAAAATACACAACTGAAACGAATTTAGAAATGAAATTGGGAGCTTTTTATTTTAAGTAATTCTTTAAAAAAAACATCGTACTTTTTGTTAACATACCAATTCCAATACGCACTTAACATGAAAAGTGTTTTTGTGTTACACGGCTGCATAAAAGAGACTTTTGATTCACTTCTTTTTTGAAAAGTGGGACATTAGAACTGATATTCAACTGGAAGCAAAAATTGTATGAGAAATTTTGAGTAAACCCTTACAGTATTAAAAACAATATTCCCTCCTGACAACTTACACGGTGGGGCAAGAGCAAACGACGAACTTTTAAGAAATTCATCCTATGATTCAATATATTGGAAAGACCAGAAAGAGTATTCCGAATGTTGAAACGGAAGCGGATATTTAAATTTCTTAAATGTCTTTAGTAATGAAGGCCATTTGCTTTGAACAGTATTCGTTAAAAGTGGAGTAACAAACACAAATTTATACTGCAGCAATACTGCAGATATAAATATCAATGAAACTTGACAAAACAAACAAACAGAAATACGTATCAAATCCATTTTAAAGCCATTTGCATTTAAACTTGCCCCAATATACGGGAGAAATGTTAACTTAGAAATTTGTTTTTTGGTTGAATTTCAAAGAGAAAATAAAAAACGCTGAGAATTTATTTCGTGTTGAACTGATATTTTTTTAAGTATTTATATTTTTTGCTTCAATAAATTTATTAAAAATAAAAAGAAATTTGCACGGATAAAATCGATAATTTTCATACCTTGACAAGAGCTGTTTGGGAAAACTTCAAGCCGTAATGTCTCATGTCCACAAGTTTGGCATAAGGCTCAACATTTGTTTAACATAATTTTGGCGCAAAAAGGATAGATATTCAAACAGCTGGGCGAGGATGGTGAAAAACGCTGTTTAAAATGGGTTATTTAAAATCCTTTTCATCGTTTTATTTTAAATTTCTTTAGCTTATTTTTTCAACAACAAAAAATACACCATCTAAAGCTAATCAGGAGCTGTAAGTGATTATTATACAGGATATTAGGAATATAATTAAAAAACTGTGCCGATTCACGCTATTGATCGATTTTCAAAATTCTATCTCCATAAAGTACAATATGCAATAAATTCGAACGTGCGAATCTTTTTCTTTCAATTTGAAATTTATGTAAACTCGAGCCGGGTAAATCAGCCTACCTTCTTAAAGCAGTGTGGGACAAAATTGGAAAAGATGGGGGAGCTCCCATGTAAGTTTAAGATAAAGAGCTTTTCAAAGTAGGAGCCATATTTTATAAGAGTATTTGTTTGCGTACGGATATTTGGCATAACTCAAAAATAAATGTGAAAAATGTTTTTTATGGAAGTTCCTAACTTCCCACTTTGGGAAAAAATGATTGAAAATCCAAAAATGTTGACATTATTTAAGTCATTATGAAGCTTTAAAAACAGAGTAAAAATTTCAGATCTTGAAAAACAAATTTAGAGATCAAGTTTCAGTATATAATGTATACCATCTTTGAATTGCAATTCGGAACTCCAGCTGCCGCTCTCATTTCAAAGTTGTTGGTTCTGAACTATGATGAGGTTTAATTAAAAAAAATGCTTACAAAAATCTAAATTTGAATAAATTTTTACAAATTACATTTATTTTTGGAAGGTGTAGCAAAGCACACCGGGTTAGCTAGTTATATCATAAATAATATTGATTTTTCAAAGTACGGAACTCAACCTCAACTCAATCTAACTCTTTTCAAATTTTCCAGTATCTCGATTTGACAAGTGAAAAATTTCACACCAAACTTTCGATATTTTACAATGTTTGCAAAAGTTAATACATTTGGATAGATGAACGAAGTTATTGAAATAGAAATCAAGTTACGAATGGTTGAAGTTGTTGTAAAAGTATTATTTTAATTATGATGTTGATATGATTCGGTGATTTTTTTAACGAATTTTAAATGATTTTGATACAATTTTACTATCTTTCTGAGGCTTCTCAATATTAAAACTAGAGTTCGCTTGAATGATCTTCATTCCAATGTTATGTAGTCACTAAATCCCAATCAGAAAACATTGCAAAATGTGTAATGGAATTCATAGATAATGTGTCAAATACCGTACAATTTTGTTAATTTGAATATTGTAATTTTAGTTGCCAAACCCAGCCATTAAAAGGCATGTTTTCTCGAAATTAGTTTTCAAACAATTTTACCCTTTCGAAGAGATATTCAGATTTCTGTTCTAAATTTAGTTAGTGTTAATTCAGTATATTGATCCGAATGATATACGCAGACCAAGAAAAACGTTAAATTCTTAGACCATGGTTTTTCCAAAAAGAGCTTCGCGGGCCACAAAAAGTTGGTCGCAGGCCACACGTGGCCCGCGGGCCATGGTTTGGCCACCCATGATCTAAGGCTACGCGCAACCGCCAGCTATGAATATTGTAGTTGGTTTAATTTATCCAGTTGTAAAAAAAAACACAAAAAAGCAAGACTTGAAGCTGCGACTGCGACAGCGAGACTTCCAAGCGCTATCACGACACCATTTCAAAATGTAAATATTTCAATGACATAATTTAACTGTTGAAATGAACCCTTTAAATACCACTTAGCCTTTCCCAAAAAAAAAGGTACTGGGTATCTTTTTTTTTTTTGTTTCGATTATAGTCGTTTTACCATCTTTATGGCATTCGCGACTTTATCAACATTACAGTTGGCGGATTGTTATTGAAAAACTTATCCGATAAAACTGTGTTCGATGTTTGCTCTTGGGCTCGAACTCGTGGACATCGGCTCAGGAGACAGCAGACTTGCCAACTGAGCTATATCAGAAGCCCATACTAGGTATCGTTTTTTTTATATCGATTGTGGATTTTTCAAATCTTTTTTATATGATTTAGAAATATGGGATCTATCATTATGCCATAAGTATTCAAAGATAATTTACACTATGTAAGAAAGTCTTCAATCTTCTGTTAAGTGTATTAAATCGGGTTTTTAAATTTACAATTGTAGGCCCAGTTAGTAATCTTAGTAACTAGTTAGTAAGCTTCTAAAAGTTAAAAATGAATTCCATCGAAACACCAAACAAAAGTGTTGATACCAAACCATTAGAATCGCTATTTTTCCTACCATCCTTCGATTCATCTTTTCCTAGATTAATTTCAACCACCACCACCAATCTACCAGGCTTTCGAAAAGTTTCGACAAAGTAACGAATCGCAAATTGCTGTTTTTTTGCGTATATTTTATTTTTTTTAGGGAAAGAGTCTTTGGGGTAAAGTTTGAGCCGAGCAGAGCCGTTAAAATATGTTCCCTCTCCAACAAACGAAAATGGGAGCACATCGTCGCCGTGAGTGGCAAACGTGTAGGCTTTCTCGTCTGGATTTGACAGTTGTTTGTGGGGAGGCTCGATTTTGAACGAGCCTTGTTGTTCGTGCTTTATTGTCACGAGTGGGATTATTAAATTTTTCAAACAATTAGAGTGTTTTATTATACACTTCGTCCTCGGCTCGGTGTGGATTTCATTTTGGGTCGACAGCTGTTGCCTTGCGGTTGTTTATATGACGGGGTATATATTTTTGCCGATGGCTTTGGGAGGGGGGAGCAAAATTGAATTGAATATTGCAGCAATGTTTGTGGGATTCAGTCAGCTTTCGATCATTGTAACCAAAATTAAGAAATTATCCCCTGGAGCTCAATAGCTCATGTTTCTTTTGGCAAATTTTCCAATCAAAATTGAAGCTTCAGAGAGAAAAAAAAGTTATTCGACAGCAATTCTGGTATTGTAAAAGCATTTTATGGGATCCAGTTGCAATTTCAAATTCATATGAATTTTTTTTAAGTTGGATGTTCAATTGGTTGAGTTGTTCTTACTTCTATAGCGTAGATAAATAAAAAACAAAAATTGATGATTTATCTCTTTCATAGATTAATTCATAATTTGAAATTCAACAATAAAAATTGTGAATGAAATGGTGAGAATTGAAATATCAATTAGTTTTCAGAATGCCTCTGTAACGAGATACGTAAGATATCTCACACATAGTATGTTGGGAGATGAGTCTTAAGACTAGTAACATGAAGCGTGAGATAAGACTTGAAATGTCTGGTTTTAAACGTGAGAAAATGATATGAGACATGAAACGTGAATCTTATAATGTAAGAATCAAGATGTGAGATTTGACTAAACTAAAGACTAGAGCCGTAAAATGTCATGTTATATCTCATTGATGGGACGTGTGACACGGGTGATGAAACGTGAAAAGTGCGCGACGTGAGAAGCGAAACATGAATTGTGGAAAGTAACACGTTAGATCAAAACATAAACAGTGAGAAGATGAAATGTGAATAGATAGTCGTGAGACATCAGACGTGAGACGCATGACACGATACATGTGCATGAGATATAAAACTTTAAATGTGAGACGTGAGAGATGACATGAGTCATAAGACATGGGAAATGGAAAAGAGACAAGAGAAATGAGACGAGAAACATGAGACATGCAATAACAGACATGAGACGTGAGACATGAAACATGAGACATGCAAAAATAGACATGAGGCATGAGACATGAGACATGAGACATGAGACATGAGACGTGAGACATGAAACATGAGACATGAGACATGAGACATGAGACATGAGACATGAGACATGAGACATGAGACATGAGACATGAGACATGAGACGTGAGACACAAGACATGAGTCATGAGACATGAGACACTTCACAAACAAAATTTTCAATACTTAGAAACACTTAGTCATATTTATTTAATTTAATTTTTCGTCCAGAGAAAAATGAATTTTTTAAGCACCGTATTTGCGGGTTTAGTTTCTAACTTATAAAAATAGCAATTTAAACATGGGATTAAGCTCAAATTTTTGAAGCTCTTAAACTTCTATTGCTCGTATAGGCTTTATGGACTTTTACTCCATCTATTTTGTAACGTTTTCAATTCTTGGAACTTCTTTTTTCCACTTTATGTTTGTTTTTTTCTTCTCTGTGTTCAAAACATCTAAAGTTTATCCTTAAATAAATCTGCACCCTTTTACAGTAGTATAAGACGTACACTAGTCTTTATTAATTTGTCTCCTCGAGTGATTTCCACCCAACTAACCAAGACGTGATTTATTATTCATTCCAATACCTGCAGCACGATAGTGTTTCTCATGTTAGGTGCTTGACTTTTTCAGCATTTCATATTTCCCCCAGATGATGTACAGTTCCAGATAGTTTTCTTTCTAAACTGTAGTTGACACTCTCACTGCTTGATGAGATAACATTTGATCTAAACACCATTTGCAAGTCACTTTAATGACTCATGCCTCTACAAAAAATATGGTTTAAGTTCTATTTATAAAATGACGAAACACTAAATAACGATTGATCTTTTAAAGTTTCCATCCAGTGTGGGTTTCAACTAAAAGTACGAACGTGATCGGAATCGTTTCCCGCTAAAATTGGACTTAGAAATTAGAGCATCTGCGAATGAGTTGAACCGTACACTCATAAGCAAACAGAAGCGTGCTCTGTCCTAGGCATCTGAAAGAAGGCGAGATTCAGGACAATGATGGACAAGTTTGAAAGCATCCATCAAGCTTGACGAGGGAGATGAATTTCTCGGGAGCCATCGCATAGTAAAGTAGGGAATTTCATGAATGCATGAAACGATCCAACTTGAAAGTAGTGGGAAAGTTTTTTTTAATTAAAAAAAAAAAAAAAAAAAAAAAGTTCACAACGCTTAATTTCCCACGTGAGTTGGTGAGGTTTGAGGTTAACATGAAAGATGAAATACACTGACCTAGAAGAATTGATTTTGAAAACTTTTCTAGGATAAGTCACTATGGAAAACTACGTAAATTGAAGTATTCCATTGATCGTATTAATGAAGCTGTAATTAGTGATTTAATCGAATAAATGTTTTTCTTTATGGAGTCTTGGTGAAAAATAACATCAAAAACATGAAAATTGAAGTATATTTTATACCCTCCTTTTTCAACCTTCTTCCTTGAAGGAATCAATTCAGTACTTGTGAGCTCAACAAAAATGTAAAACGTTAAAACACCTACAGTAAAACACTAGAGTTGGTTACAGATCCAAACATTTGGCTATGGAACAAACCACTCACCAGGAGTACGTACACACCGGAAAATTTCTGCTCAATTCAATTTAAAAAGGCAGTCATCCTTTTTGTTTTAATTATTTCAATTTGTTTTAACAACGCGGTACCAAGCCTCTGAAGTAGAGGGGTAGAAAAAATCATGTTGACTCAAGTTTGCGGATTTCATTTGTTTGGAATTGATTATTTGCTTTAACACTTTGCTCTGTTTTTTTTTATACTTTAATGAAATGTTGCCGTGATATGTTTGTTGTCAAAACTAATAAAAGTTACATTGCATTTATTTCTACCATTGAAATCTTTTTTAGATGGAAAATAAATAATTACAGATTCATGAAATTTCAAGAGAAGCGTATTATACTTTCAACGACTTCATAAAACCTACAATATTTCCATACAAATGAGACAGGGCCAAAATGTAAGAAACATGGTTTTCATGTGAACATGGATATGGAATATACCGTTCGAACGAACTTGACAAGACAATAAAAATCACTTTGAGGCCATAAAAATCTACTATGGAAGAAAAACGATATGATGGAAATGTAGAAGTTTCGGACGATCATGCAAAGATATAGGATCATTTTCATGAACCAATCACCACTTTTGTGACATTTTTTGTGGAAAAAAGGGGTATGTGTGCAAATAAATTAACTGGTTTTGAACAGAAACTGTTACGTCGAAGTTTTATTTTGATAAAAAAACATCTTATTTTATCACATTTTTCTAGTTGCTTATAGTGAAACGAAGTTCGTAGGGAATCAGCTAGTCTTTTATACATTACAAATTTGAGAAAAAAAATGTATTTTTGTTTAAAAAAAACAGGTTCCACAATATTTAATCTCATCACAATATCATATTGAACAATTTGGAAGGTTTGGTGGCTCCAGAGAGTTACAGCAATCAAAGATACAGCAGTTGTATTGATGAGTGTAATTTGTTTTTTTCTTGGTGTTTTTCATTAGATTATGACATTGAGTTTAAAACTATTAGTAAATCTTATGTCAAAAAGACAAAAATACATAGATCACATTCTGTAAATAACCAGAAAACTGTGACAAATGTGAAATCCGTAGAATTGGCAGATTCTTCCGTTAAACTTGGCCGATAATCACGCCCATACAAATGTAGGTCACGCCCGGGCGCCAGAAAATATTTTCTACTTACAGCAATCACTAATCTTTCGACTTGGAAGCGGACAATGAGCGTAAATTTCTATTTCGTTAATGTGTTTATCTGCTTGTTTAGATCTTCTGTGGCTCCAGAGTTTATGACTTTCCTTCCCTTCTCACGATTCCTGCTAAAGATTTCACGACTTACATTTCAACCAGTTAGTGGCAGTCAGAGTGGATGAAAAAAGCCAACCTCACAGAACTGACCTCAACGAAGTTCGCCAACGTTTAGTGTGATTTATGGTTATCCATAGTCTGACAAGGCAGAAAGGAATAAAATTGAACAACTCCTAGGGAATGAGAAACATGGTTTCAACTGGGCAAAAGTTGGCAGTATAGTAGAAATACCTTCTTACTCCGTTGACATTCCGGAGCAACTGCCCTACGGATTACTGACTTGGGTCTTGTCTTCCCCGATATGGAGGACAACTCGGTCGGGCCACATCAAGGAGCTGGAACTGGATTCCATCCATTTATCCTGGGTCGATTCGTGACTGGAAATAAACGATCAGATTTAGAAGAGTTTTATCGCTGATGAAGCAAATTATCGCTGCTGCTAGCAGACTGAGGGAGAAACGTGATGGAGATATTAAAATAAATAACTGAGGTACAGTTTTCATCCACCTTGTAAGCCGATATCAGGTGAGTGAAATATTTTGCTCATACCATTTTTTTCTCCTAAAGTTGATGGTTTAAACAGTTCTTTTCGCCTGGTCAAGAAAATTTTTTTGAAATACTTATTTTTATGGAGAAAATAAAAATGAAAATTAAAAAAAAATGCTCGAAAAACATTTTGAAATATATAATCATAAAACATTCATGATATACTGATATCGCAAACACAGTGGAATTGATTAAAAATTAGGCTGAAAAAATATTTTCCAATTTTTGATATAGTGAATCTATTAACATGGCGTCATTTTTGGCCTTCCGATTAGGCAGCCAACATGGCGTTAGTTAATAAAAGTGATTCTTTAGTTTAATAAAGATATTATGTGAGCAATAAAGGGTGAATATCATCCAAATTAAAATATTAGAAAAACATTAAAAATTACAATCGAGCGCAACAACAATATTTAAAATCGGTCATTATTTGACGAAACGGCATGCATTTCACATTGAGTGTCCTGGTCGGACATTTAGTCGCCTCATAAAAACAGTGATGAATAATACTCTTAAAAAATGTTAGCCAATTTTTGAAGCTTATTAACTTTTTTATCTTAACTTTAATTGAAATGCAACCTTCTGATGAAATATTTGTCATAGTTTAGGCTTCAAGAAAACTTGTTTTTGAAAGAAATCGGTCGAAGGAGACAAAAGTTATTGACAAAAAACTGGTTTTTCATGTTCCTCTAGAACAAAATGTCTCAAAATCCCATACAAACTTCAGGCTCGTTGAGCGACCCCTTTCCGTGGTCCGATCTGGCCCAAATTTGGCATGAGATCTTGTACTAGGCCCAGGATCAATTTTAGCCTGCAGCGTATAACATTTCACAGGTTTTAAATTTCCCATATAAATTTGGGACAGTCTAGGCATCATGCAACACTTTTCAACTTTAAGGGCTTCTAAAAACTTAATGTCCACAAATAATCATACCGAAAAGATATATTTCAATTATATCTTGAAATAATAAATTGATTTATTTGTTATTTAAAAACAGGTTTTTGTGATCGTATATTTATCTGATAAGATCTGATCAACATCAAAGAAATTGGAAAACGATTACCATGGACCGAGTGAATTTTAAGAATAATATGCATCAAGTTATGTCGTGCGACGGAAAACAGTGAAAATAAAAATAATGAATCAACATTGTCAAATGTACACGTTGATTTGTTTTTCCTTAACACTAGAAAGACCGCACCAATCAAAATGACTGGTGGGACGCTTTGTTTGTTGAATATCTTTTAAACACTACGCTCTAAAAATTCGCAAAAAATACGACTTTTCATGAATTTTGAATCTCTACAAAACTGTGTATTTTTTATTTTTCTAGCTCTTTTAATAAGCGAGAAAAATTTCGCCATGGACACTCGGACCGTGACCAGTCAAAATGACTGGTAAAATTCACAAACCTATAACTCAAACAAGATAAATTTTATTCGCTTGCTTTTCGTTTTATTTGCAATCTACATTCTAGACAAAGAGCCTTAGTTGATCTATGGTGAGCAGGAGTGTGTCATTTGCTATGAAATTATTGATTTTCGATGCGAAGTCATGAAAATTTGTAGAAAAAGTTCTCGGATTGACCGCTGTGTGGCGCTTCAAGCACTTGACTCCCAATTTTTTTGGTCTGTTTTGTTGCTCAACTATAATCGAACTTTCTGTCAAAATTTGGCGAAATTTCATCAAGATTTGTAAAAGTTATGTTAGTTTTAATACATGTCCATTCGAGTAATCGAGTAATTTTAGGTGATAAATAAGTTTTATACTGAACTAGTATGAGTAAAATAATTATGAATTGTGTACTTATTCATTCAAATTTGAAAACCTTATGTCTATTAAACTGAACAATTTAAATGATTTTTTTTTATATTTGATTATTCTTCATATGTTGGTTATCCACCATGGGTGCACGGATTCACCGCAGTTTCGGCCCATGCATTCTTAAATAGATTAGGTTCGACAAATTTCCAATTCAAGTTCCCTTACAGGTATTCCGGCACACGTGTATAAAACTGGCAACTGATTGAACATTCTTATTGAACATTCTTATTATAAGAGGAAACACATCTTACCTGTCGGCAACTTACGGGGTTTGAACCCTAGAGTTTCTTGCCGATACCGGGAATCGAACCCAGTACATCTGGCATACCTAGACTAGACTCACGCCAGTCTATCTGATAGACCACATTGGCGCTAAGATTTTTCAACATGGGTGCACGGAATGACTGTAAATTCGTCGTTGTTAATTATATAGAAATAAATAGTTTTCAACTTGCTTCAGAACACAAAATATTTTTGAGTTAGATATGATAGGCATTTGAAATGCAACATTATTCAATCGAAAAACTTTTAAGGAAAAACAAATCAATGTGTACATTTGACAATGTTGATTCATTATTTTTATTTCCACTGTTTTCCGTCGCACGACATAGCTTGATGCATATAATTCCTAAAATTCACTCGATTCATGATAACCGTTTTCCAATTTCTTGGATGTTGATCAGATCTTATCAGATAAATATACGCAAATATGGCAAAAACCTGTTTTTTTATAATAAATAAATAAATTTATTATTTCAAGACATAATTGAAATATTCTTTTCGAGGAATGAAAAAACGTAGTTTAAAATAAAAATCATTTTTTTTTATCTTTATTATAGAGACTTTCAGCCTCGGGCTGGTTCGTCTCTTAATCATTATTTAAATAATTATGCCTCAGCATGAAAGACATGATTTTGACTTTGGTTTAGTTAAGATTTGTAATAATGCTTTTTAAAAAATTGCAAATAGTCCAATATTTGATTAAAACGCGGTGAATCCGTGCACCCATAGTGAAAAACCATATAACACAAATTTTCATTTGAATGTTTAAAAGTCTTTATTCTTTACCTTTAACATGCAAAAAAATTGATTTTGGATGAATGGCGGTGAATCCGTGCACCCATGGTAAATTGATCTACTTATTTAAAAAATATGCTTCAAAACCTACAATATCAGGTATAATTTATAGGCATCAGGTTGAAAAACCTCCGAGCGATGGATGCTAGAAAGTATCTACTGTAACCAAACTGAAGTGAAACCGTGCACCCATGGTCAATAACCATAGCCATCCAACATGTTTTTATTATTAGATTGATAATGTGTTTCAATTTTTTGATAATTATTTGACATATTCATTTTATGACATACACGCATTCGTCAACTATGCCAAACTGAGGTGATTCCGGGCACCCATGGTGAAAAAATATTTCAATTTTATAACAAAAATGTTATCGAATTAATAACAAAATAATTTCAAAAGAAAAAAAATAAAAATATTTTGATAGAAAAAATTTCCCCTTTACCAGTCATTTTGACTGGTCACGGTCCGAATAGGTATATTCAATTTGCCGGTCCTTCTAGTGTTAAAAGGTTTTTCATTGATCAATATTGCATTTCAGATACCTTTCATATCTAACTCAAAAATATTTTGTGTTGTGAAGAAAGTTGAAAACTATTTAATTCTATATAATTTTCAACGGTGAATTTACAGAAAATCCGTACACCCATGTTGAAATATCTAACCGCCGATGTGGTCTATAAGTGGCGCGAGTCTGGTCTAGGTATGAAAGGCGTACTGGGTTCGATTCCCGGTATCGGCAAGAAAACTCTTGGGTTCAAACCCCATAAGTGGCCGACAGGTAAGATGTGTTTCCTCTTATAATAAGAATGTTCAATAAGAATATTCCATCAGTTGCAAGCTGGCCAGGTATATACACGGGTGCCTGAATTCCTGTAAGTGAACTTCCAATGGAAATTTGTGGAACCTAATAATCTAACAATGCATGTGAATACATACTTGCACCCATGATGGATAACCAACATATAAACGATATTCCGTGCACCCATGTTGAAATATCATTTAAATTATTCAGTTTCATAGCTGATTCATAATTATTTTACTCATTCTAGTTTAGTATAAAACATATTTACCACCTTAAACTACTCGATTTCTCGAATGAACATGTATTAACCCTTCATTTAAATTAAATTTATTTCGCGATTTTTTTTAAAGATAGATTATTGATTATCAATAGATAGCAGTCTCTACTAAACCAAAACAAATGATAAATCAACAACTTGATCATAAATGCACGTCACTTATTTGCAGTTACATTTGTCCCATAATCATTAAGATTATTGACTTTTTTATTGAAGGATTTTAGCTTTTTATTGATTTTTTTAAAGACAGGGATGCAATATTATTCATTGAAAAAACGTTATATAGAAGTAAGTTAAGTCATTTTTTTTTGTTTCAAGTAAAGTTAAAGTTGTTGGATGAAGTGAATTTTTTTTTTTATTTAATGAAGGAAATAAGAAAAGTTTTATAATAAAGACTGGGTGAACGATGAACGATTCCTTATAAACGTGACTCAGCCAAATTCTGATTTCTCGACAAAAACAAAATCTGTAATTTTGTGATTCAGCCCAGAAAGTTTGTAATGATTTCTCAGGGGAACAGCATTTTTTGTGCCTATGTTTCAATAACTGATTTCAAAAGATTTTGGCGTCCTGAATTCAAAACATTTCTCAGATTTTATCTATCGCTTCTAGTTTCGGTGATATGGCGTGTGGAAATTTTCAAGTTGATTAGTTTTGGGTAAAATCAAGATACGACGTTTTCAAAAAAAAAAAAAATGAGTTCTACAATTTATAGAAATAACAAAAAAAAAATAATATTAAAACTTCTTCTGGCAGCATTGCAGAAAGTCATTGAATATAAGAAATTAAAGATTTTGATTCATTCAACAGCTTTGTTGAAGACTGCGAAATGGGTTGATTTACGATTTTAAAAATATCAAACATTTAATTTAGTTAAATTTTTCTATAAAATTTCGTCAAAGTTCTCTATTTTTGCAGGTTGGGAAAAAATAACAAAAAGAAAATATTCATAGCTTTATCGAAAAATTAAAAACTACTAGCGGCCTTTGAGAAACTTCATCATTGAGTCAATGATATTTTGAAATTTACAGTTTTGTCAAAAAGTACACAAATTGAATACCTTAATTTTTACCTTTTTTGAAAGTTATCTCGAAACCCAGAGCTGACAAAAAAATAACTGAATAAGTCAAAATCAGTTCTGAGATTCCTTGTCAATCAAAAAAAGGGAATTTTGTTTGATTAAATTGAGTCATTTTAATCCAAAACAAGCAAACCACATTACCAATTTTCACATTACATTTTCATGATAAAGCCTTGGAAAGTCTATCCCAAAGAAATCTTAATTAAATTAAGAAAATAATGAAATCGGTGAAAAACAATTTAGGATTAAAAATTTAACTGTAATATAAACAATCTGGTTAAAAATCTGTAAAATAATGAATTTATCATGATTTTGAAACCTTGCTCAACATCTCAATGCAATGATTTCATACGGAACTTCAAGTAAAAAAAGTAACCGTTTGAATAAGTTTTGAACATAATTTTTGAAAATAAGCACAGAAAAATTCGCTATGGTTCATCACGACGAAGAATACCATCTCATCGGTTCGAACAAAAAAGGATTCTTCTTCAAAAAGGTTCAAATTTTTTATGCTGTTCAGATTTTGACTGGTTTTTGTTGATGTGGTATTGATTTTATTTTTTGAAATCGGCACCGCAGTCTATTTTCGACTTGATGATTATAATATTTCATCCAACGTTTCGAGACTAGGTTGGTCTCATCCTCAGGGAAAAAATATAGTCATCTTTATGTGGCTTTTATGTGGCGGTTCAAATCTTTTTACAAACTATAGAAAGACTCTCAAAAAATTTCGTTTTAAAAAAATAGAAGCCAATTTTTTGTGAAAAGGAATATTCGCTGAATATTTCAATTCAATTCAAACGTTATTGAAAAATGATCAAGATTTTGTGTCGGACTTCTTCAATTTTGGCTGATTTAATCACCTTATATTCAAAAAAAATAAAAATTATGCAAGTATGTACATGAATTCGTTTTATATATGTATCATTTTTAGTTTTGATTTTGTCAAAAATCGTTATCAATCGTTATAAAAAAAAACTTAAAGCCCTCCAAACCGTTATTACTTAAATTTTATTTTCAATGCGGCCCGCCGAAAGAATTTCAAATTAAAAGTGGCCCGTTGCTTAAAAAGGTTGCTCACCCCTGATATACAGTACAATTCACAAATACATTATAATAATTATCAGGAATAACAATAATAAAAAATAAAATCAATAATAAGAATAATAATAAAAAAGATGAATAAAGCAAAAAAAAAGTGATGAAAATGAAAATAATAATAAATGCGGTAATACTCCTGATGCACCTGCCCTAGCTGTTAAAAAATATAATATGGTATAATGTAATATAATAGAATGCCAGCGGCTTCGGCGTAGTGGTTAGAGTTCAAGTCATCTACGCCAAAGTTCATGAGATCGAATCCCGGTCATGGCATACATGGTACACTTTCTGTGGTCTGGTGGTTTTAGCATTTGTGAGATGCTAGCCATCATTACTTCGAAAGATGTGCGCTTAGAAAGAGACGAACCAGCCCAAGGCTGAAAGTCTCTATAATAAGAAAAAAAAAATATAATAGAATATAATAGAATAACATTATATTCAATTTTATTCCAATATATTAATGAATGAAATATAATATAAAATAATAAAGTGAAATATAACACACAAGCAATAATTTGTTAAAATTCAAAACAATAATCTGAGCTGTTTATGAATTTATTACATCTACGAATATTATGCCTTCGGTTATATGTTACTGCTGACGAAATTCATGTAATGAGGTTAAATATATCAGGTATAATTCGGACTCGGATCAACTGGGGACAGTTAACTGTGATTTCAGTTGAATTTTTCAAAGAATGACAAGAACCAAATAAAATAATAAAAAGTATAAATGGAACTAAACGAAAATATAACTCAATAATCAAAACAGCTAAAAATAATAAATGTGACATAATAATTTTTAGAAAATTTCAAAATGACTGAAGAAATTAAATGAATAATAATCCTATTAAAAAATGTTAGGTTGCAACTGAAAATACAACAACAATTATATAATATTATCAACCGTACTCTAGCTAGAAAGATGTAATGAATGATAGAACTCGGGAATAATGTTGTCGCCTGTCTTTCAGTAACCTGTCAAATAAAGAATTATAGATAAAACATTGAGCTCATGATCTTTAATTAAAACTTATTAAAAGACATCTGTTTAAAAACACTAATAACAATATGGAGTTCTCCGATAAGATGATGGATGAATTGACTGAAGCTGATGACAATGCAGGCCCTGGATACGTAGAGTTAAAAAATCTGAAATCCTTAAATAATGTATTAAATTGTACATGAAGAACTGTTGTATTGCAATCTACAAATTTGAAATCTTTAAAAAATCTAATAATTAAAAAATAATTAAAATAATAAACGAAACTCTACTCAGGGATGCTGAATGTCAATAGAGCCATCGAGTCAATTGAGTTGTAGATTTAAATTCAACTGAAAAATTAAGCTTTGTAAATTAAGTTTATCAACTTTATACATAAACAAAAAATTGCTGCACTGTTAATTTTCCTGTGTTTTTACTCTAACCGGTAATTAATCACAAGTAATACTATTTAATGTGATGAACTGCTTTTATATAGCACACAATTGATGTTCATGACAATCATAAGCTGAAAAAAATGTCAAGATGTTAGAATAAAAGTAAGCTGTTGTCAATAATATGTCGTGTCGAAGCCAATAATCTGAAAAAAAAAGTTTGATGTAACTGAATTTGTACATGTTTAATTAATATATAGGAAAATATAGTGTTTTTTAAATAATTTTTAAGCTATGAGCAGTTGTGATCAATTAGCAATCAGATTTGATTCAGTTATTTTGGATCATGCTGATTGCTTAAATATAAAACAGTTAATTTATGACGAACGTGCTCCTATTTTTAACGGAAAATTTAATTAGTCGTTTATCAACGCAAACTAGATAGTTATTCAATACTGAAAAATGTTTAATTTCACTTAGCTGTGGTGCTGTGTAGTAAATGTTCTGCGATTTTCCAATTCCAATTCCTCTTGATAGTCAAACGCCAAGTGACGAATAGCGGAAGCTTGACAAAAATCATCGAAAGCTTCAATCCAAGTAGGCCGCACAACTGAAAACATCGCCTATATCCAACAGAACACAACCGTACGCGCGATGAATTGTAATCACAACCGAAGGCATCTTGAAAAAAAAATCTTTTGTCATAACATCATAAAATGGGCGATTTGGGTTCCGAGATAGATTCTTTTAGACCACTTCAAAAAACTTTTAGTGGGACTTGGAACATTTAAGAAAAACTAATCATAAAACGGTGTGGAAAAAACAACGAAAAGTACACATACATTTAAAAACATGGAAAATGAGTCTTCAACAAGTTTACAAACCTAATACAAACACATACAGGATCTCAATGAAACTTAATGTTTCCTCGAAGAGATTCCTTTTACTTAATTCTAAGCGTACATCTTTCGAGTATATGATGGATAGCATATCAAAAATGCTTAAACCACCAAACCACAAAATTTTACTGTGTATGCCGTGACTTGGTATCGAACTCATGGCCGTTGGCTTGGAAGACTTGAAAGCCATCCTTTATGGAACGAGCTGCGGCAAGATTCGGAAGCCTTCTTGGAATTTTCTGGGCAAATAAAACATGAATATTGCATACGGGGAAGCATTTGGCATATAGCGTCCAAGGAGATCATCTCCAAAAGAGATTTCATTAGATGGGGGGTGGGAAAGATAAAAATATTGTTTAATCATTAGAAGATGACAAAATAGAAGGCCAAAGCTATTCAACATGGGTAAAATTTTCTCATAATAAATATATAAAACATATTGAATACAAAACTACCAAAATTTCGTAAAGTCAAACGACTCATTTTGATTTATATTTTATGCAAACCCGAGCAAGGCCGGGTAAATCAGCTAGTCAGTTATAAGAGGAAACACATCTTACCTGTCGGCTTCTTATGGGATTCGAACCCAAAAGTTGTCTCGCCGATACCGGGAATCGAACCCAGCCTGGCACATCGGAACCAGACTCGCACCAGCTTATCCACTAGACTACAAAGACTCTCGAGAAAGCAGCTAGGAGTAGTTATGCGATAATATACCACCTACTGAGGAAATTATTCCTCACGTTTGCTTGAAAGTGCTAAATAGAAAGCTTCTTACCTATACAACTTTTCCGAACATAACCTTGAACAATCCAACACAAATCAATTCCGAAAACGTATTTAAATTGGTTCTGATAAAGATTCTAAATCTTAAATCATACCATAACAATACGCCAGTTTTAATAAACAAACTTGAGTATTGAAATTACATTTAACTATTAAATATCATTTGTTGGCAAAATTAAAATAACAATAAAGATTTCTTCGGAATAAGCATTAAAGTTTAAGAAAATAATTCTAAAATTAGAATTCAAACTTGAAATCAGTTTAAGAATAAAAAAGAAATAAAAATAAAACTAAATTCAATAACAAAAAGTTTCAAATTATAATCCACTTTCAGAGTTTCCAGGAAAAGGTTGAATAGTGTAAATAAAGAGCATATTTCGTCGATTGATTATAAGAAACGGCTCATACTTTAGTAGAAAATATTGAGCATTGTAATTTTCAATCAAATCATTCATTCATCTCTAAGAAAAAAAAGCAAAACAATACTTCAAAACTCGGTTATCGAATGTTGGCAGATAGTACTGAATTTTCAAGTGGAAAAATAAAAAAATGTATTCGTTGTTTGTTATTAGATTTTTAAACTCTCTGGATAAAGCTCCGTACTTGAATTTGAATCACGTTAAATAATATAGAACTTTTGAAAATTGATGCCTGCTTATTTTGCAAGTTATGAAGGCATCCGAAAATTTGTTTTATTCAAAATATGTGTTTGTTATACCAACGGGCCGTGAAAAAAAATAAAAATAATGTGTTATACATACGTTTAATTACAAATCCTAAATAAGTTAATTATTCGGACCCGTCCTAGTTTAAAATTTGATATATTTTTAACTTTTAATAATATTTTTCTAGTTTTGATAACGGTTTAGAGCAAAACTTTAATTTTTTCACCTCGGGGGCCCTCTTTATTCAGAGGGGAAGGGGGGGGGGGCTCTATTTTCATCCCCCCCCCCCTCTTAATACAGCCTTAACATGATAATAAATCATTAATAACGAAAACACTGTCATCGGGAAACAAATACACTGTTTAACGATGCAAGTTTCGAAAACACACTATGGAACCCATATAACTAGCTAGGGTACTACCGTTGCATGGTGTTGCAAATTTGCAACAGTTGTTGAAAACCCATTATATCAGAGAAAAAACAAAAACAAAATTCTCAAATTTTGTTTATTATGTAAATTACTTTAGTGGGAATACGAAAATATTTTTTTTGAGTCGAAAAAAAATTCTTAATATGAATTACACTAGGCCAAAAATTTGAAAAATAAGGCTTTTTCCACATTCCATATTTTTAAGATTAAAGTTGTACCTTTAAACACTGAAAGTAATTTTTTTTAGTTGAACGTGATCTTGAAGTTAGAAATATTATTCCCATCGAAAAAAAAAATTGACTTTTTAGCTAAATGTGAAGTTTAGAACAGTTTTAATTAATTGTTGCAAATTTGTAACTTTATGAAACGAACGGTTACATCTAACATAACTTTTACAAATCTTGATGAAATTTCGCCAAATTTTGACAGAAAGTTTGATTTTAATTGAGCAACAAAACGGACTAAAAATATTGGGAGTCAAGTGCTTGAAGCGCTACACAGTGGTCAATCCGAGAACTTTTTCTACAAATTTTCATGACTTTGCAACGAAAATCAATAATTTTATTACGAATGACACTCTCCTGCCCACCATAAATCAACTCAAGCTCATTGTCTTGAATGTAGATTGAAAATGAAACGAAAAGCAAGCGAAATTTTTTTATCTTGTTTGAGTTATAGGTTTGTGAATTTTACCAGTCATTTTGACTGGTCACGGTCCGAGTGTCCATGACGAAATTTTTCTCGCTTATTAAAAGAGCTAGTGAAATAAAAAATACACAGTTTTGTAGAGATTCAAAATTCATGAAAAGTTGTATTTTTTGCGAATTTTTAGAGCTTAGTGAATTAAAGATATTCAACAAACAAAGTGTGCAACCAGTCATTTTGACTGGTGCGGTCTTTCTAGTATTAAAACGCCCCATCTACAGGACGTGAAGTCACACGAAAAAATTAACAAATTACTGCAAAGCGTTGTTTGCTTGTCTGGTGTTGGTGCTTCCAATAATTTGATGTTTTGTTGATCATTTAGTGATTAAACTGGCTCCACGCATATTGTTTGCATCATAAACCCAAGTTTGATTATTAAGCATAATTCCGAACTATCATTTGGTCAACGGCACTCGTTATTATCAATGCCCTTTGCATGAACAAAATACCGTCATGCTCCAGGCAATTCAGTCCCCATATGTATGGTAATCCATCAGATGAGAGTAAAAACATCAATCATGGCATTGGATCTCCGATGTACTTTTGGCAAAAGTCCAACAAACCAAATTCCGAAGACAGCGTGCTCCGGGGTCAAATCAGGCGGCTTTGGGTATTAGACCAAAATCACATTACGGCAATCCCAAAGTCGTAGGTTTGTTTTTCTGTGCCCTGTCTCCTGGCTTTTTTTGCCTCACCCCCACCGGGTACTTTTTGCCGGCTAAAGTAGTCAGACTTTTATTCCTCGACCCAAAAGCCAAAAAAGGCCCAAGAAGGTCTCCAAAGTGCACGTGTCGTAAAGTGAGGCATTTTTATTGTTCTCTGTTGGCCGCCAGACGTTATGTGTTCTGTTCTGTGTATGTGTGTTCTTAGCTCTGGCGCTTAATGACCGATGACTCTTTTTTATCGCTGATCGTTTCATGCCACTGATTATATTGCACAATTGTTCGGGAGCATAAGACAGGGGCCAAGGGAAGCCATCGGATGTGGATTTATGGAGGAAAATCTTGAAGTTTAGCCATTTTTTTAAGGCAGCTCGTTGTTTTTCCGAGCGCACTGCGGAAAAGCAAACTTCGAGCATGAATTGAACTTTTTCAACTACAGTCGGGTGGGAAAACTTCATCACCTTGGTCTTGAAAACACTCTCAGTAAAAACTTTTAGCACCTGTTTTTTTCAACTGTTTTCTTATCACGTGTTGAAGATGTGAGAAAGATTCAAGGTGAGGAAGAAACCGCTTCTTGGAAATATATTAAGCTTTTTGTTAAATCTGGGTATGATGTACATAAGTGTTCTTTAATTTAATAAAAACACAGTTATTGATAACATAGTAAAATAAATCAAAACAACTCGCTTGAGCCATTATATGTTTAGTCGACGCCTAAGATTCCGCACCTTCCCTAAATGACTCCCAATTGCAGCTGCGATGTTCGAGTGCGAGCACATCCACCCGAGCCAGCACTCACTCTCTAACAACCGACGACCACGATACTCCAGCCCCAGAAACAACATCCTCGCCAAAATCTGCACTATCCGCTAACGGCCGAATCCAATCGGGTTCCATCAGTTTCTATTACCAGAATGTACGAGAACTCCGAACGAAGATAGAAGAGTTCCTGTTGGCAATCGGTGACGATGAATATGACGTCATCGTTCTGACCGAAACGTGGCTTCGTGACTACATCAGCTCGCAACAACTCTTCGGCCACGAATATTCTGTTTTTCGCAACGATAGAGACGTAATATCCACCGGGAAGAAACTTGGTGGAGGAGTTTTGATAGCTGTCTCCAATAGGCTGATCTCACAACTTGTAGTAAGTAACTCACACTACCGGTCTCGAACAGCTGTGGGTGAAAATCGACGGCAAGCAACAAAACATCTGGGTAGGTGTCTTTTACTTAAGTCCTGATATTTCTAACTTAGAATCGCCTATGAGTTTGCACTTAGATACGTTGACGTCTGTAGTAAATTCCATGAATGAACACGATGCTCACGTTATGTTTGGTGATTATAACCATCCAAAATGAAATCCTCTGCATCACCGGGCCCAGACGGAATACCAACTCTGGTGCAAAGATGTGCAAACTATTTATGTAGACCACTGACTTACTTAATCAATCCATCTCTGTCGATTGCCTGCTGCCCGACCCTTTGGAAAAAATCAGTCATGTTTCCCGCATTCAAAAAAGGAAACAAGCAGGGTATAACGAACTACAGGGGAGTAATTTCGTTATTTTATTTTTTTTATTTACATAGTATACCGTCTCACGACATAACTTGACGAACATAATTCCTATAATTCACTTGATCCATGGCAACCGTTCTCCAATTTTTTGGGCACCCCACGTTCGCCAGATCATGCTCCACTTGGTCTAACCACCTCGCTCGTTGCGCCCCCGCTCGTCTTGTTCCTACCGGATTCGTAGCGATCACCTGTTTTGCAGGACAGTCATCCGGCATTCTCGCAACATGTCCCGCCCAGCGTATCCGGCCAGCCTTCACCACCTTCTGGATACTGGGTTCGCCGTAGAGTCACGCGAGCTCGTGGTTCATCTTTCGCCTCCACACTCGGTTCTCCTGTATGCCGCCAAAGATGGTTCTTAACACTCGTCGCTCGAATACTTCGAGTGTACGCAGGTCCTCCTCGAGCAATATCCGTGTCTCGTGCCCGTAGAGAATAACCTGTCTAATGAGCGTCATATAACACAGGTTACACTTCGTGCGAGGGCTAAGTCTTCTCGACCGCAGTTTCTTGTGGAGTCCATAGTAGGCACGACTTCCGCTGATAATTCGCCTCCGGATCTCACGGCTGGTGTCATTGTCTGCGGTCACCAGTGAGCCGAGATAGACAATGTCCTCGACTATCTCCAGCTCGTCGCCGTCAATCGTGACCTTGTTGTTCTTGGACGTATTAATCATCAACCCAATCCTTCCTGCTTCGCGTTTCAGTTTGCGGTAGATGTCTTCCACCGCCGCAGATGATCTGCCGACTATATCACTGTCATCGGCAAAGCAGATAAGTTGACTGGATCTGTTGAAAATCGAGCCCCGCATTTCGCCCACCGCTCGTCGAATAACACCTTCTAGCGCCACGTTGAACATCCTGCAGGATAGACCATCACCTTGTCGAAGCCCCCAGCACGATTCGAATGAACTCGACCATTCACCCGAAATCCGCACACACAAACAAACGTGAATTCGTCACATCAAAATCAAAACATTAAATGAATTAACGCACACAGACATACGATATTTGACAGTCCATAAAACGACAAGAAAATAAAAATGACTTTCGTCTGCATCAAGATAGTACTGTTCTTTTACCATTCAAAATTCGTTTTGGTGGTGTGGAAAAGCATTGAAATCGATATATAAGTTTAGCTACAGCGAAATTATTTCTTATTTACTGAGCAGCGGTTAAGGAACATTAAAATTACCCTTATTCAAAATTATTGTTTCTTGAAGAATGGATTCATTTAGTAAACTAATTACTAACAAAACTTTGAATCAAAGAATTTGGTTGAATGTCAAAGGTGAAAAAAATTCGGAAGCAAAGAGAAATGGATTTGAAACATACATTTTGAAATATTCCAAATTCATTGCAATTTTTCAACAGTTTTTTTTTCAAATAAAAGATTTTTAAGTTGACATTTCTCACGCGCACTTGCTCTCGTGTACGGATTAAGATGGGGAAAAGTCTAAAAACATGGTCGCTTTTAAGGTTAATTTTCCAGTCCAGTCCAGAATTATGACAAAATCTCGCGTGAGCTTTCATTGCGTCGTATGAAACAAAATGTAAACAAACAGTTTTCTTACGATAAAAAAACAAAAATTGACAGAAACTAGTAGCAACTTCTTTCCATTTAGAATATTTGTAGCCTGGACAACATATTCCATATGTGAAATACAAATTTCAAAGTTGTTTTGATAACTTTTGAAGCAATTTTCTGTCAATTTTCAAGATGTTTCATACAACGTAATGAAAGCTCACGCGAAATGATCATTACAGTTGTTTTTTGACATTTCTCACGCACATTTGAGCAGGGAAAAATACCAAATTCGGTCGTTTCTGAGGTTATTTTTCCAAAAATTTATAAATTTTAGTGAAATTACCAGCACTATATCACGAACACTTCCAGCGGCAAATAGGATTTAAGGACTTATCAATACATTTATCACATTTAAATATTATTCAATATATGTCAATAACTTATTTCACTCCTCAATCCTTTCTAGGTACGAGCCAAGAAACAGTTAAGATAAATTAGAATTCAAGTTTTTCAAGGAGTTATATATAGTTTGTCTTTTTGGTTGCAGTCAACCTGTCAGATTAAGGCGAACAATTCCGAACTCAATGACGTCTGTTGCTTAGTTGTTAAATAGATGTATCACTTTAGACTAATATGATATTTAACAGACATTATAATTTTCATACTGTTACTCAGCCGGATAAATTAATTTTGAAATCAAAACTGAATCAAAAATAAATTGGCTCAGAACTAAGTTCCGCTGTAACGTTGTGTTTGTATTTTTTTTTCATCTCAATCGATCAACAGTCATTGTTTGTATAACATTCATCTCTTACAGTAAATTAAAGTAAACAATTAACATTGAAGATAAAAACGATAATGAATATATTTGAGATAGCATTTCAAATGCTAATAGGTGATTCAATCAAGACGGTTTTCATTTGGCTTGTTAATTATCAAGTGTTATTTTTTTTCTTGATGAAGCACAGTAGTTTCACGATGCCCCGACCAGGCGCGGTCCTATGGGGGGGGTGATCGGGGTGATCACCCCCCCCCCCCCCCAAGCGGCAAAAATCCGTTACAAAATACCCGCAAAACTCGAATTTCTATAAAAAGTTGGAACTTTTCTTAGTAGATGTGCTTTCAAATTTTAAAAATTTTCCACTCCGTGGGGGTGTTTACTCTACAAAAAAGTTAATTTATCACTTAAAAGGCTCAATATTGAAGAAAGTCGGTCCACCAAACTTAAGCAGCTGTAACTTAGGATTCCCTGAACAAATTATACCAAATAACCTTTGTTGATAAGTTACTCAACAAAAGTGTGTTGTTGAGTGTTGATTTGGAATTTTCTATTAATAAAATGTAGAGACAACTTTTTTTTAAATTGTCCCTAATTTCCCTCATATGCCTCAATTAACACGAGCAAATCGCAACAAATTTTAGTATTTGCTTCAAATTCAGAGCTTCTGAATTCTTGATTTTGTTTTGAATTTTAATTTGGAAAAGTCATATAGGGGTGTGAAAATGGTTATAACGCTGAAATACTTCAAACATTTGTTCTGCTTTCATCATACATTAATTGCCTTCAATTGCAAAATAAAAATCAGGATCCGAATCACAGTAAAGATTCTCTTTCGCGAGAATTTTTCCCCTTCTATTAATCCACCATTCAAATACGAATTATAAACTGAAAATTAATAACCTATATTATGAAATTCAAAAACAAAAATTTAAATTTTAGAGCTGATTTTATTTAATTTTGTTTTAAATGTATCACATCAAACATTCATATTATGGATGACTGTGAAAAAAATACAAGTACTGCCAAACAGAAATCGAATTTAAAATATTCATAGTAAGAGTTTAAATTTCAAAAAAAAATTCCTCTCAAGAGATTTCAGCAACAATCAATCGAAGAAAGAGATTACGTTTTATGACTTTTGCGTTTCCTATGAGTTTTTAGTGCCAAAAAGGAACAACAAAGTATTTATATCAGCTGTTTCAGAAATTGGTGTTGGAGATAGAGATTCAAATTCATCTCTAGAACCCAAAATCTGCATTCAAAACTATAACACAAGAAAACGAAATTCACATTTTCCGAAGTGCAAAGAATTTAAAAAAAAAAATGATTACAACTTATTTAGAAGCTCTAAATGCAAATTTGTATTATTTTATCAGCTCTTTTTTCCGGTATAAATTTTGAAAATACAAGGCTCATTGGAGAAATTTGTGCACTTTTTAGCAAAAGTTTAAAATATCAAAAAAGTTGAGAAAAAAGTTATTAACTTAATGATCATTTTTCATAAAGACTGTGAGTTATTTACCATAAGAAAATATAATAGAAGTAAGTATCTTTCCCCATTTTGTAAAATACGAAAATTATCTAGACGAAATCTGTATTGTTTTTTCTAGGAATTTAATACTTTTTAGCATTCTTCCCTCGGACCTGCATCGTTGAATGAATGAAAGGATAATGAAAAGATTTAACATATTTTTTGTTGTTCAGGTTAGTTACTTCATCAATTATCATTGAACGATTTCACTATGGAACTGCTAAGTTTTGAAATTACCCAATGCCAGAAAATATGAAGGGAAAAAATCGAGTTTGAGACGCAAAAAGCTTCCAAAATCAATTTGCCACGGTTTAGTTTTTCCCTTGTGAACTAAAACTATCCCCTTACCATTCCACTATTTTTTCGGCCACAAGGCATTCTATCATGCAAAACAGTCAGAAGATCTTTTAGTGATTTTTAACCAACACTCCTGGATTTCTAGATCTACAGCAATTATGTCACCGATACTGCTTTCAGCTCATCTACACAATAATATTGAAATTTTTAGTTAAAATTTAGCTTAAGGTTTGATATTCTTAATCTGAAAGCTTTTCTATTTCAATATCAAATGATTGAGACTGTTCACTAAAGAAGAGTATTTACATTCAGAATTGACCCTTCATTTCATAATTTTCTTTATAATTAAAAATTATTTAAAAATTGGTAATTATGTGAAGGTGAACAAAGATTAATAACTTTTCTTTGTAATTTATTTGTTGTAATACAATTAAAGTTGAAAATTTTGAATGAAAACTTTAAATTCAAGAGCAAATCAAATAAAATTCGGTTCCAGAATTTAGAAACTGATTTTGATAATCGGGTTTTTCTACTTAATTTATATTTAAAGTATTGATTTTATATATTGTGTTTCCAAATTTGAAAATTATAATACTAAATTTCCAAATCACGATTCAGTAAAATACCCCAATGAAGAATGCAATGCCCGTTAGCTATGTTTGTTCATTTGTTTATCGGGCTTATCGGTGAAAAATAAAATTCTTCCGATAAATTATAAAATACCAGAGCGCTAATATTTAGAAGCTCAGGAAAAAAATTAAGATAACTTGATTTTTTTTCTACGTGTGCATCTCTCAACAACGTGTATTTTATTTTCATTGAAAAATGACATTTATAATGAGAATTTTTTTAAAGAACTCTTAAAGTGACAATTCTTAAATACCAAAGTATGAACCTACAAATAAAAAAAAAATATTAGTAATATTTTTCGCAGTTTTTATTATAGATTCGCTGGTTGTTTTATAAAGGGATTAACCAGCACCCCCCCCCCCCCCCCCCCCGCAACTCCTCCCTTCTTCTTTCGCTCACTGAAATGATTGCTTTTTTCACCAGATATTAACGTCCCTTTATATTGACTGATTTTTGAAAATTGGAAAATCACCCCCCCCCCCCCCCAAGAGCCGACTCTAGGACCGCCCCTGGCCCCGACAGATGTCGTATGATTCTGGATGACTTGTAGTTGTATGGATTCAAGCGCCATTGATCAGTCAGGGTATCTGGTGTCTGCGGTTAAATGCTGAAAGCAGCATTCGACCGCGTCAACCACAAGATTTTGCTAGCTTAGCTAGACTAATTAGGAGTAGCAGACGTTATTATAAAGTGGATGGAATCATACCTAACCGGCAGAAGAGTATCAGTGAAAATTGGGTCTCATGAATCTAAGGAATTCCAGAACAACTCAGGTGTCTCACAGGGGAGCAACCTTGGTCCGCTTCTTTTTTCTATTTTCTTCAATGATATCCTGTTAGCTCTCTCCGAAGAGTGTCGGCTGGCATATGCTGATGACCTCAAAAACTATAGCAAGATAAAATCGAGCACCGACTGTCAGGACTTACAACGTTATATTAACAAATTCAGCGATTAGTGTTACATGAACTGCCTAGCTATCTGTATTCCAAAATGTGCTATCATTTCCTTCAGCTGCAAGACTTATACCATCACCTGGCCCTACAACATATCTGGGTCATCCATTGAACGCTGCACGTCTTTCAAGGATTTAGAAGTTATTTTGGACGAAAAACTTACGTTTCGTGAACATTATTCGACCATCATTGCGAAAGCCAATAGAAACCTCGGCTTCATCACAAGGATTTCTAAGCAATTTCGATTGCGATCCCTCTACTGTTCTTTAGTCCATTCTATTCTGGAAACGGCCGCTGTCGTTTGGAGTCCAAATTCCCAGTTTTGGTCTAATAGAATCGAAGCCGTCCAACGCAGATTTATTAAATACGCTTTAAGATTTCTGCCTTGGAATAACCCGTCCGATCCCCCGAGTATCATCAGAGATGCCAATTGCTTGGCATGGAAACCCTTCAGGAACGCCGTATAATAACACGAGCCGTATTTGTGAAGAAAATTCTGGATTGCGAAGCCGATTGCCCCGCCTTTCTCCGACGAATAAACATCAAACGAGAGTTCATCCGTATTAATTTCCAACGAACGAATTATGGTCAAGGCGAACCGCTTCGAATGATGTGCAGAATATTTAATTGGTTTTATGAAAATTATGATTTTGACACGTCCATTGCTGCATATAAATAAAAAATTAGAAAATCTGTAAGATTACGAGAACTTATCTCTTTGATAAATAGTCTAATTTTTTGAATTGTTTGAATTTTTTTTCAATTGCTGTCATTGAGTCATTTATGTCAGATGATTAAACTACAAATAAATAAATAAATATATATAACCAACCAATGTAAATCGGGAAGAGTTTCAAACAATTTTAGAACCTTTTCCCATATCCAAATATCATTCCATGCCAATTTGGCTCCATTTACTCGATGAGTTATCAAATTATGCAACAAAAATTGTAAGGAAGCCTCCATTCCTTTTGCATGATCCATTCTCGAGTTATGAAGACTTTTTGCTTTCTATTGAGAGGATCCCCAACTACTATTGGAACCTTTCCCGGCCTCAGGAGCCACGGAAAACCTGACGAAAGTACTCACACGTGCTTGTGATGCAGCAATGATGAGGAGAGCTAATCGTAAAAATCCACATCCACCAGTTTATTGGTGGACTGCGGAAATCGCAATTTTGCGTGCCAGCTACCTTCGCGCTAGGCGAAACATGCAGAGAGCACGAACTCAAATAAAGAGAGACGAGCGTAGGCCGCTTTTCAAAAATGCGAAAAGAAACCTATGCAAGGCAATTAAAGAGGGTAAAAAGGCATGTTTAAGGAAACTTTGTCTTGATGCCAATGACCGACCTACAGGATAGTTATGGCAAAAAACAAAAGCGGTAGCACACCACCTGAAATGTGTCCCAACAAACTGAGGGAAGTAACGAGAGAGCTGTTCCCTTATCATAATATTAATAGCTGGCCGCAAGTCCCGAACGACTGGGATACAAGCGAGGAGGAGTTAATATCGTTGGAAGAAGTGCGCGACATCGCCAAATCCCTTCAACTGGAAAAGGCTCCGGGTTCAGATGGTATCCCGAACATTGCAGTTAATGCCGCGATTATGGAATTTCCCTGAATGTTCCGATCGTCACTGCAAATTTGTATAGAGAAAAGGATGTTTCCAGATGTTTGGAAACGGCAGAAGCTGGTTCTGCTGCCCAAACCAGGAAAGCCATTGGGGAACCCTTCGGCATACAGGCCAATATGCCTACTGGATACAGTTGGAAAGATTCTGGAAAAGGTGATCTTGAATCGTATCCAGCAGTAAACAGAGGGCGAAGGCGGATTGTCCAACAATCAATTCGGTTTTCGAAAAGGGCGATGCACAGTCGACGCCATTCGAACTGTCATCGAAACGGCCGATAAAGACAGACTCAAGAAGAGAAGAGCGGACCGTTTTTGTGCGGTAGTAACATTGGACGTGCGCAACGCTTTCAATAGTGTCAGCTGGGTAGCGATTGCTTCTTCGCTTATAAAAATAAGGATACCGAAATATCTCTGCAAAATAGTGGAAAGCTATTTCCAGATTCGCATGCTTCTATACATGACGAGCGAAGGATTTCAGGAAATGGACGTTACAGCTGGAGTGCCGCGAGGGTCGATACTGGGCCCGGTTCTGTGGAATATTACGTATGCTGACATTGAGCCTGCCAGAGGGAGTAAAGTTGGTTGGTTTCTCGGACGACGTCGTGCTACAAGCGACGAGCTACTCAACAGAAATCGTCCAGCTAAGAGCTTCAGAGGCTGTACAAGCGGTAGAGAGCTGGATGCACTCCAAAAGTTTGCAGTTGACTCACCACAAAACCGAGATGGTACTGATATCAAACCTGATTTCACCGCAAACAGGCATGATTACAGTTGGATCATGCACTATCGAATCAAAGCGTGAGCTTAAATACTTCGGTGTGATGATTGACGACCGGCTCAGCTTTAAAAACCATGTTGAGTATGTGTGCAAGAAGGCGGCAACAGCAACGGCCACACTCACGAGGATAATGGCGAACAACTCGGGGATTCGAAGTAGTCAGCGAAGGATAATCTCGAGTGTAGTTTCGTCAATCGGCCTGGAAATCTGGTTTTAACATCCAGTGTAACCAGCAGAAGCTGAACAGTGTACAAAGGCAAATGAATTTTGCGGGTCATCAGTGCATACCGCACCGTTTCGTCGGAGGCTGCATGTGTTGTAGCGGGAGTCATGCCCATCTCGGTTTTGTTGGTGGAGGACTCCTATTGCTACGAAAAAGAGGCACGCAAAACGTGAGAACTTGGACCAGAGATACCTCCATGGCCAACCGGCAGCAGCTGTGGGACAGCTCTGAAAGAGGAAGGTGGACCCATCGTTTGATCCCAATCATCAAGGAGTGGATGAAGAGAAAGCATGGCGAAGTGGATTTCTACATGACGCAATTCCTGATTGGTCATGGATGCTTCATGAAGTATCACCACAGGTTCAGATATGTGGCCTCGCCAGTCTGCCTAACATGCGGTGACGTGGACGAGACACCCGAACACGTGGTATTCTATTGTCCAAGATTTGAAGAGGAACGTGCCAACATATTCGCCGCCTGCGGATCAGTAACGACAGCGGACAACATGTCGCAGAAGATGTGTGATGACATCAACACATGGCAGGCAGTCAGTGATGGGCCCGCCCGGATAGTGACTGCTTTGCAAAGGAGTTGGAAACTGACGCAAATTGCGTTTGACGTAGGATAACATAGACTAACTTTACTAAGCTTAAAGAGTCCGAACCTATGAAATGAACTACGCAAAACGATCAGCGTAGCCGACGTTACCACAACGTGGAGATGATCTTGGGCGGTCAGGATGATATTTAATTTAAATATGAGCTTCTTGGCGAGTGTTGCATAAGTAGCGCATATGCGTGAATTAGACACCCCCTACTGAAGTATTGCCTTTTAAGGTACCGGTGTAGGAAATTGTCTGAGGTGTAGTTTAAGGCATATGTATATACGGATGAGTACATGTATACTCAAACGATTGACATATTGGAGTAAATATTTTGATAAATTTTTTTTCGTTTGGGAATCATTGCAAAGTGTAATCGTCATGTAATATTTTGTAAAGTTTATCAAACAACACTCAACAGGCAATAACTGAAAAAAAAAAACAAAGTTTTTGATTTTTTTTATATAACAGGTTTGTTGGTTTGTTTTTTTAAGCATATTTTTCAAGAACATTTGATCTATGTCAGACATTCCAGATTCGAGATATAGCTGAGGAATTAAGTATCCCCAGGGAACAAGTATCTTCATTCTCCTCTACATTTATTTGTGGGTAGATTGATATAGATAATTAAAACAAAAATCGGCCTTCAATTGAGGAGTGCTTGGAGTGGGTGATAATGTATGTATTTCAATATCGATTAACAACAAATTTCATTATTCTTATGCGAGATTTGTTTTTATTCAAGCCCATGGAGGAATGATTTTAGTTAGCACACTTGTAGTTGATGTTTTCCGCTGGGGCGAATAAATATTCGTCTGCTGCAATTTATGAACGAAGCCGGAAAGGCAAGTTTTTCAAATTGTTTCCTGGCTCTTTTCAGGACCATCATAGTGTGTGCAAACACTCAAAAACAACAAACATCATTGTGGGCCGATGAGAACACCCTACCCCAAGATGGCCAAGTGTATCGTCGCTCAAGTTTTTCCGGCATCCGGGTGTTCATCTTTGCTGCTAATAGGAATCAGCACTAAAGCACACACAAACAATTTTCCCCTGGACCTGATCAGCTTTTCCTTCTTCGGCTTTTGTAGGTAGGTCGTCATGGGCATAACTTATAGGAGTTTATTTTTCGGGTGTGGAGCCTTTTCCAAGTTGAGTGTGGTTTGCCATTTTGCCTGTCATCAATTAGCAGGAAAGATATGCCGGAAATGGCCATGGAGCAAATGTGCGGTAATGTGCTCTCTGTGTGTGGCTTTCCAGCCTCCAGTTGCTTCAAGATTCATTCAGAAGCATCCATTCAGCAGCAGTAGTGGCCAGTAGCAAAGTCTCGTGTGATCGCTCAAAAGGTACCTTCTCTCAGCTAGGCCATTCCGTTGTTGAACGACTCCAGGAAAACATTTGCGGCAGCATAAGATGGCAACGATGCTGGTGGGGCGCATATGTTTCTCGGTTTTGGGACGTGTTTGTGGCCAACTTTTTCCACTACTATGCTAAATGTGTGCCTGCCTATGACGATGTTTTGGGCTTGAGGCCGGCGCTCGAGTGAGAATTATGTGGTTGGCCAAGCATTCAACTTTTCTCGTTATCCATCACCGAGGGAGAGTGATTTCTGAAGGAAAAATGGCTTTCCCAGAAAAGTTGTTCCTCTTGATGTGCGGATGTGTGGTTGGTGCCTAGGTGAGAAAAACCGAATCAACATGCGTTCCGTGGTTCCCGATTCAACAACACCTCTTGTCGGATGTTTTTTTTAAAAGATGAATTTTAGGCTTTGTTAACTCAATTAGGCTTTGATAAATAGAATGAATTATGCAAATGGTTCTCCAACAAAGTTAGTTCTGGTTTGAAGTTGAAGGGCTGTATGTGAATTATCATTTTCGTAGAAGAACTCAGCTTAATGTTCTTATCATAAATATAAAATACTTTTAAAAGTGGCTCGAAAATTGAGAAAAATTTCAAAAGTCTTATTTATGTACATTATTGAATAATAATAATATGTCTGAATGATGAAAGAATCTAGAAATAAAATGTTTAAATCAAGAAAACAGAATGTCACACGAATCGTGAATATTTTGAATTGCGGCTGGATGATTTTAATTCTGAATTGTTGATTGTTTTTGGCATAGTCAGTCATATTTTTTAAAATCAAACGAATGATATTTACTACTGTCCAGACATTCCGGCTATTTTTGTAGACATCTTCAGTGGAGAACTATAAATTTATTGATGTAACATTGTCTTTTTTAGTTTTACATATTGAGATATTCTACTCACTTATTTTGTTGGTAATTGTTGGCTGAATTTTCAGTAGTGGAACTTAAAAAGTATGTAATAGTTTGTAGAATTAGGCATAGATATCTTATTATTTTTGACTCACTGCTTCATAAAAAACACTGCAGTGCTTCACCATTCGACAGAACTATGCGGCAGCACGTTGTTTACTGATGGAGATTTTAAGTTTCTGTATTAGTATTATGTTTGTGATTGGTTCTGGTTGTATCACTGACATTGTGTCGTTTTTTCTTGTGTTCGCTTCAAAAAAAATGCCGTCTGGACAGTTGTAAAAATCATTTGTTTTGATTTTCAAAAATATGACTGTCTATGCCGTTAATTTTTTTTTTATAATTTTAATAACAATTTACCAATATCAATACGTTATATAGGGTTAATGATCTTAAGTGGAATCATTCGAAATCTGAATTTGAGCAAGAAATTTTTACTTTTCCTTATTTCTAGACTCTGTTAATTTAAAAATCTTGTTGAAATATTGTAGAACACTTTTTCAAGATATTTTCATATAAGGTTTGTAATTTCTGCAGAATTTTTTGAAATGAAATAATATTATTTGTAGCTTGAAAAATATACGCCTTTTCTGTTGCTATTTTCACCGATGTTATGTATGCTGACTGTGAACGTTAATTTTTTTTGTTTCGATTATAGTCGATTTAACAAACTTATCCGGTATAACTATGATCGATGTTCAATCTTGGGCTCAAACTTACGGACATCGGCTCAGGGAGCAATTGACTTGTCAACTGAGCTATATCACAAGCTTTATAACCCTTGAGCGGTTTTGAACTGATTCTTAATGGCTTTAATAGTAGATAAACTCATAAAAATGCATTATTCGGATTGTTGTAATGAGTTTTCTATCTAAATATTATTAAATCGCGTAGTTTTAAATTAAAATATGATCTTGAGAAGAACAACTAGCTTCCAAAATCAATCGCTAGGTTCGCTGCCTTCTGCCAAATGTTGATTATCGCGCTTTGCTCCTGGATGGTATTCAAAACAAAAGGATAGAGATGTGCCCATTTTGTATCAATTATTGAAGCCCATACTACCTCGAATAAGCGGGGTTCTAATGTAGTTGGAAACCGAGATATTTCCATTCACTCAAATTCTGTCAGACAAACCACAAAAAAAAACAACATTATAAATCAATTCATTTCGAAAAGAGATTTTTTTTATTAACGCGTACATGGTAAAGTGTCTAAAATAAAACCTAAAAAAATATATGAGATTTGTGCGCATTTAAGTATTGATTACTGTTTGCATACTCAAAGGCGCTTATCGCGCTGACTTCATTGCGACTAAAATGCATGTTTGAAAACAAGATGTTAAAGTAGTTTGTTGTAAGTCGAATTCCTATCGTAGTTGAGGCATAAGATGTGAAACAACCTCATAAAATTGTAACTATTTCTTTATTCAGTGACGGTAAAACTGCATTACCGTCAACTGGGGCAACATGCAACATTTTTCAACTTCAATGGCTTCTAAAAAACTTTTGTTCATAGTTAATCCTACACCTTATGCATCAAAAGTTTTAAGGACGATGGGACATCAAATTGGCGTAGTTATAAAAATTATTGTTTTCTGTAGTTATTTTTAATTTTCTAAAAACATGCCATTTTCATTCTGTTTAGAAAATGGGGTAACTTGCAACAAACTTCGTTTTAATGAAAAATCATATGAACACGTATGGAAATGTATAGTTTTTCATATGTTTGCGATGCCTTAAAGACCATTACGCATGAAAACACCAATTGCAGTAATTTTTTGGTCGGCAAAAGCTAATTTTCACATTTTTTCTGAAAATAAGGATGCTGCATACATTTAGGGGTTAAATAATACTATGAAAATTTCTAAAAGCTGAAATCACAAAAACTAATGTTTGGATGAATGAAATTTCAATGTTTACAAACGCGTGATGCAAAACATTCATATTCCAGTACATGGAAACGAGATTTACAAGGTGTTTCTTTGATTTGCATTTCGTTGCATTTTACCCCAGGCACCTAACTGAATTATAAAAATATTTATTTAAAAAAATTGGGTGATTGTTCGAAAAATATTTTTACACAAACAGTGTTGGTATAGCATGAGGAAACCAGTAAAAAGTTTGTAGGTAATATTATCAAGACAATCCGTGTTACGAGTTGCTTTATAAAAAATAAAATCAACAGCACAAATCTAAAAAATATAGTAAAAATTCTAGCCAATATAGTTTTGGCTGTAACGAAAGAAACCAATTCAGTTTTCACCTGTTCCTTAGTGCTGAAAACACCAGCACACATTGCTATAGCATCGAAAGAACCGAAATGACACTTTAACTTCCGCCAACTTACTTATCAGCACTTCAACTCAGTTCTCGAAAAGTGTTAGTCTCTAAGTTCTCACAGAGTGTGAAAATCACCTTCAGATCGTAGAAAAACGGTCAAAATCCTTATAAGGTAAAACGGGCATCAAGTGATCAACGATCAAACCGTAACAACACTGGCTTTTTAATAATTCAACCCTCAGGTAGAATCGTGATTGAAAGCAGACACTCCATTACACGTGAGAAAGTGGAATTACTACTGAGTACTTTAACGAAACGGTAGCGAATCAAGTCATTTGGCATTATATTTGGCAGAATACCAGATAACAGGTAATTTAAAAACAAGGCAATCGAAGTGTCCACTTTAATTTTACTTCGTTATCGGAACAGTTGAATCAAATCGTGCAGCAACGTGGAAGTCATCACGAACGGTTTATCATCATAAGGAAGGGTTCTCTCAGAGGTAAATGTTAAGCAATGACATCATATTATATAGTTAAATAAGCAAATCGACATGCCCTAACGCTAAGTCTTGATGTTTACATCAGGGCCCTTTAAAACCGGTTTCCGAAGCATCGTTCGTGTCACGTGGCGACGACATCATACGGCGACTCCTACACCTCATCTCATCGTGTTTAGGGAGTGGATGAATCATCGCTTGCACGAATATTAGTGAAACTACATTCAACCGAGCAGCCCGAGCAGCCAGCGGCGGAGTGCATTGGTGTGAATATCCTCAGTGTCAAGGGAATGCTCAGACGCAGAGATGCCAATATGCCTGATTTTTCAGGGATTGTCTGATTTTTCGAGGCTCTGCCTGACAACCTGAAAAGCCATTGAATTTCCCTGATTTTTCAAAAAATGCCTGATTTTGCCTGATTTTTGCGAATGTGATGAAAAATGGGTAGTAAGGAACTAAATTAGGTACCATTGCTGAAGTTAAAAAGCGAAAATTTGGCTGAATGAAACCAATCGAAAGATTCCCATTAATTCATATCTTAAAAAGGGAATGAAAAGGAATCTTTCGGCTTTGATTCAGTAGAATTATGCAACCAAGTAGGCCCACAACACATTATAAAATGTAGAGTGATGACCAAAAAAAAAAAAAAGGTCATTACTTTTAGAGGAATTTCCGTTACTTATGCAGCCTGATTTTGCCTGATTTTTATTTCACCAGTTCCCTGATTTTTGAAAATATATGTTGGCAACCCTGCTCAGACGACTACCTGCATCAGCTTGTATTGGTGAGATCAGGGATTATCGAATAGCGATCATCACGTCGGAACCTGAGTCAGATTCCGTCGGTGCTCGGGAAAGCAGCCATCGGTAGCGGGCGTGTCGCTAAATCGTTATCGTTGCCGCTCAGTTGGATATGCGTCGGTGTGCACAGGTGACAATCGCTCGAGGAACCGAAGCGAGTGCGGTGAGTTATTGGGGGAAACATTGCATTGGAGGAAGCAGAATAGAGGGAAGAATCTCGAAATTCTCATCTGCATGAAAAGCGAGGTGCATTAAAGCGAAAGAAGAGCTGGGGCGTGTAGTGGTTACATCGGCCGATGTACAGTGTTTGTGAGCCTCGCCCTTACTAATATAAGCACCAGTGTTTTGGGTTTTCTCACAAACGTGTGAGTTCCAGATCCCTGCCAGATCCCTGCAACGTTACACGATTTGTCTATGTATCGTGTAACCAACATCTTTTAAACATGTGCTCGTGAATCTCGTTTTTAAGCTTTTTTTTTCCCTCAGATTTAACCTTTTTTTGCCTTGAGAGCATAGGAGACGAAAGCTCAAATCTGAGGAAAAAAGCTTAAATCTGTCAAAACGAGGGGAAAAAAGGGAAAATCTGAGAGATGTGCTCCACACGGTTTGAATAACATTGCCGGGAAGTGATCCCTGCAACGTTACACGATTTGTCTATGTATCGTGTGACCAACATCTTTTAAACATGTGCTCGTGAATCTCGTTTTTAAGCTTTTTTTTCCTCAGATTTAAGCTTTTTTTGCCTTGAGAGCATAGGAGACGAAAGCTCAAATCTGAGAAAAAAAGCTTAAATCTGTCAAAACGAGGGGAAAAAAAGGGGAAATCTGAGAGATGTGCTCCACACGGTTTGAATAACATTGCCGGGAAGTGGTGAGTTCTAGCACAAGTCGCGCAAGGAAGGCACTTCCCGGCAATGTTATTCAAACCGTGTGGAGCACATCTCTCAGATTTCCCCTTTTTTCCCCTCGTTTTGACAGATTTAAGCTTTTTTCCTCAGATTTGAGCTTTCGTCTCCTATGCTCTCAAGGCAAAAAAAGCTTAAATCTGAGGAAAAAAAAAGTTTAAAAACGAGATTCACGAGCACATGTTTAAAAGATGTTGGTCACACGATACATAGACAAATCGTGTAACGTTGCAGGGATCTGAAGGAAGGTGTGTGTGTAAACGTGTGGGTAATTGGTGGTGAGGCGTGAGTTTTGTTTACCTTTTTGGGGTGAGCAGCTCGAAGATAGTCTTTGCGAAGACAGAGTTCCTGAAGCCCCGGAGACGGATTCTGATACACGACGTAGCCACCTCAGACTGGATAGATTTCTCGAATTTGTTCGAAACAACAAAAGAAGGCGAGGGTCGCGGTCGATGCATGAAAACTAGACTGCGTCGATTCCAAATAGGTCGCGTAAGTTGATTGTTTTTAAGTTGATCTTTTTCTAAACAAACCAGAATTATACTTATATGGGGGTTTCCGCCCGAAGAGGGATTCGGTTTCACGGGATAGAAAAGATACGTGTTCACTATATAATGGTCACTTTATTACTAACTAACTATTATAATGATCGGATATTTATAGCTATGGATTGTGAGTGTGTGAGTGTATGAATGCGAGAACGCTATTGGTTGTTTGCCGGTGCTATCGTTTGTTGTTGCTATTGTTGGTTTGCCGGCTATTGTCTGCTGGCGTCAGTTGCGTGGCTGTTGTTATTGTTATTGCTGCCTGCGTGTGTTTGTTTCGAGAAGGTTCTCGACTGGACTGACTGATGGAATGTTCGGGAACTAGTTTGTAGTGTTAGTGTTGAGCTGATGATGATGAATGACGGTGAATGATGATGGAATGGTAATGATGGTGATGAAATGATGATGTGAGGGTAAGATGGTTTACGTCGCCACAATACTCCCCCCTTAATTTGCGCAATAGGGACGAGTAAATCGAACTTGTCTTCCTGATCTGGTTCGGTACTTGGGTTGTTCCTGTTCGTCCTTAGCATCAGATGATCTTTCACCGGGATCGGGTGGTTTCACTGTTGGTTCGTTGGCTTGCATGTGTGCAGCTTTTAAACGGTCGATAGAAATTGGCTGCTTTCGACCATTGATGTCTACGATGAAAACTTTCTTCTTTCGGCGCAACACTTTGAATGGTCCATCGTAAGGCGGTGTAAGTGGCGGTTTGATTGCTCCAACGCGGACAAAAACGTGGGTACATGTGGCCATTTCCTTTTGAATGAAGGTCGCTTGTTTCGAATGGTTGCTTGTTGGCGTTGGTCGCAATTTTGCCATAATCGCTTTCAAATCGGCAACATATTCGGCGGATGGCAACTTGCTTGAGCTTGATGCGAAAAATTCTCCTGGAAGACGAAGAGTTGTGCCATAAGTAAGCTCAGCGCTCGATGCTTCGATATTTTCCTTCAGCGATGTCCGCATGCCGAGAAGGACAATGGGCAAGGATTCAGTCCAGCGGGGATTCTGACGACACATAATGGCGGCTTTGAGCTGGCGGTGTGTTCGCTCAATCTGTCCGTTAGCTTGCGGGTGGTACGGTGTCGTCCTCAGGTGAGTGATGCCCAACAGCTTCGTTAATTCACGAAACAGCTCGGATTCGAATTGACGACCAAGATCCGTAGTGACGTTAAGGGGGGGGTAGGGTCTAACGGGTATCAAAAAAACACCATTTTCACGATTTTTTTCTAGAGCTATCGTTCAAACAAATGTATTCAATTTTTTTGCATTATACAAAGCATTGTTAAAAGAACATTTAGTAATTTTTTCGTAGAAAAATATTGAAAAATGAGCCGGTGACGGAGCATTTTCGAGGATGCCTTTTAGAAAACAGGATTTGCGGTGGACACTGTATCTCAGCACAGAATCGTCTGAAGTCAAAAAATCAGAGCAAAATATTTTTAATAGATGTTTTTCTGGACCCCAACGTTTTTATTTAACTTAAAAATATTTTTATGAAATTTTTGTGGCTGTACGAAGTAAAAACTACGATTTTTCACTATAAAATCCGCCATTTTTCACCTCTAAAATCTCCCCAAAGTAAAAAAATCAAAAAAGAAAAACGTTGGGGTCTGGTATTTTATATGTAGAAAATATGATCCAAATTTGAAAAGAATCGGATAAGTAGTTTTCAAATGACGATGTCCACGGACTTTAAAAATGTGCTTTCGAGAAAAACGCGTTTGAAGTTTCTGCTCTTGCTTTCTTGCAGTATAAGATAAGAGGAGATAAAGGCCTATAACTTCTACAGTTTTGCTTCAATTGACTTGAAAATTTGACACAACATTCTTGAAATGTTTTACAATAAGAAAATAAAAAAATAAAAAAATCGATTTTTTGAAAGTGTTAGACCCTACCCCCCCCTTAACGGGGACGCCGAATCGTGCAATCCAGCCAGCGACAAAGGCTCGGGCGATCGTGTGTGCCGTCATGTTAGGGATGGGAATTATTTCTGGCCAACGAGTAAATTTATCGATGAGCGTTAAGCAATATACGTACCCTTCTGATGGCGGTAATGGTCCAATGATGTCCATGTGGATGTGGGCAAATCTTTCGTTCAGCGTGGAGATTTGCACGATCGGTGCTTTGTTGTGTCGGTGAACTTTCGCTCGTTGACATGGAATGCAGTTGGTGGCGAAATTCTTGCAGTCTCGACGCAGTGAAGGCCATACGAAACGATCAGAGATAAGACGAGTTGTCGCACGAATTCCAGGATGTGAAACATTGTGGAATTTTCTCATGATCGCATCGCGAAACTGCTTCGGCACGAATGGACGGATGGCATCAGTTGACACGTCGCAATAGATAGGCGCAGACGAGAACGGGGACTTGAGCGCTTTTAGCCTGATGGTTGTGTTGGGTGGAGTATTTTCCAGGTACAGCTTCAGCTCGGGATCAGTTTTCTGCTCGAGGGCCATACGATCGAAATCAATTGTATCGTTGGTGATTGACTCGATACGGCTCAACATGTCAGCAACTTTGTTTGCTTCACCGGGGACATGTCGAATGTCTGTTGTGTATTCGCTGATGAAGCTGAGGTGTCGTTGTTGAGTTGGACTAGCTCGATCCGGGCGCTGATGGAAAGCTGTGGTGAGAGGCTTGTGATCTGTGTACACGCAGAAATCACGAGCGATGAGCATGTCTTTGAAATGCTTTATCGCTTCGTAGATTGCGAATAGCTCTCGGTCATACGTGCTAGCTTTCCTTTTGCTGTCACTCAATTTCCTGGAGAAAAATCCTAATGGTTGTCGACCATTTTCGGTGATTTGATGAAGAACTGCCCCAATAGCTGTGCCAGAGGCATCCACTTCCAGGGCTAGTTTTGCTTCAGGTGCAGGATGTGCTAGAAGGACGGCATTGGCTAGGTCCTGTTTGCATTTTTCGAATGCTTGGTTGGTTGTTTCGCTCCACTGCAAAACGGTGTTGTCGTTCCTTATGTTTCCGCAGATCATCGATTGTAAGATCTGTTGATCGACGGCGGCGTGGGGGATGAAACGTCGATAAAAATTGATAGTGCCAAGAAATCGCTTGAGCTGTTTGGCTACGGTCGGACGTGGGAAATTCAAGACAGCATCAACCTTTTTTGGACTGGGTTTGATGCCATCTTTGGTGATCAAATGACCGAGAAATTCGACGACCGGTTGTCCAATTTGGCACTTGCTTGGGTTGATAATGAGACCATTTTCCCGGAGTCGCTGGAAGACGGTGCGCAGGTGCAGCTTGTGTTCGTCTTCGGTGGTGGATGCTATGCACAAATCATCCACATACGGGAATACGTAGTTCAAATCTCCGAGGATGTCGTGCAAATGACGCTGAAGAGTTTGACCGGCGTTTCGTAGGCCAAACGTCATGTATTTGAATTCGAACAATCCGAAGGGCGTGGTGATTGCGGTCTTGGGAATGTCTTCAGGTGCCACAGGAATTTGGTGGTATGCTCGTTGTAAGTCGATGCACGAAAAAATGGACTTACCGTGCAGAATTGTTGAGAAGTCCTGGATGTGGGGTATTGGATACCGATCTGGGACTGTGATCGCATTAAGATTGCGGTAGTCACCACAAGGTCTCCATTTTCCGTTCGGCTTCTTCACTAGATGCAGTGGACTGGCCCAGCAGCTTTTCGAGGGTTGACAAATGCCTTGTTCCATGAGGAATTTGAATTCCGCTTTGGCTTCGTTCAATTTGTCGATGGGCAAACGGCGGGGACGACAAAAAACGGGCTGACCAGTCGTGATGATTTGATGCATTGTTTGCGCTTTCGTAGGACGGTGGTTCATGTTCAGAACTGTAATGTCCTGAAACTCCTTCAGTAGTTGTGCAAATGGTGCGTTCACATCGAATGTGGTGATGGATGGTTCGGAGACTGCATTGATGTTGTTGATTTCCAGTTTCGTTGTGTTGTCGACGAGCTTGTTTCTCCGGAGATCCACTAGCAAGTCGTAATGCTTCAGGAAATCTGCTCCGATGATGGGTGATTTGACTTCAGCTATCGTGAAGGTCCAGGTAAACGAACGACGTAGACCAATGTCGATTGTCAATCGTTTGGTGCCGTAAGTAGCGATCGGGCTTCCATTGGCTGCGAACAATTGATGTGAATTCGTTCGGTTCAACATTTCCTTCGGTGTTGGTGGGATCACAGAGATATCTGCTCCTGTGTCGATGAGGAAGCTTTGCGACGTTTGTTGGTCGTGGACGTGAATACGGCGAATGTTGATGGTTTGATTCAGCTTGATGCTGGAGAGATTTGGTTTTGGTTCGAGCGGCGCTCGGCGAGGAATGTGTGACCTAAAAACTGCACGTGTGTTTCTTCTTCCGGGTTTGCCGTCGTAGAAAATGCACTGGATTTTCTGATTTTCCTTTTTCCACTTCTCGCACTTTCGGGCTTGTGCCCCGTGTCGGTAATGAAACCAGCAAATCCATCCACGATTACGTTTTTGCTGCGCATGATGCTGTGTTCCGGGCGGCAAATTCTTTGCTCGATCACAATTCTGGAATTTTCTCGATGTTGCCTGATCTAGACGACGCGTAAGCGCCTCGATTTGCTGCTCCAGGATGGAGATGGACGTGCCTTCCGAATGATCGGGAAAAATCCTTTCTTTGAGGGGATCCATTATTTCGGCACTGTTAGGAAAACTCGAGAAGTTTTTTTTTTTTTAACTCGTGATACACTTAAAACTTGCGGCGTGACGAAGAAAAGCGTGGAACTTTCGGGAAAAAATAGAGCACTGCACTGGCGTTTTTTATTTTTTCACTCGCGACGGAGGTTTCGAGAATTCGAACACTCGCGATAACGATAGAACTTTCGGGAAAGTCGGTTCACACGCGATCACTTTACTGAACGTACGGGGTCACCAATTTATGGGGGTTTCCGCCCGAAGAGGGATTCGGTTTCACGGGATAGAAAAGATATGTGTTCACTATATAATGGTCACTTTATTACTAACTAACTATTATAATGATCGGATATTTATAGCTATGGATTGTGAGTGTGTGAGTGTATGAATGCGAGAACGCTATTGGTTGTTTGCCGGTGCTATCGTTTGTTGTTGCTATTGTTGGTTTGCCGGCTATTGTCTGCTGGCGTCAGTTGCGTGGCTGTTGTTATTGTTATTGCTGCCTGCGTGTGTTTGTTTCGAGAAGGTTCTCGACTGGACTGACTGATGGAATGTTCGGGAACTAGTTTGTAGTGTTAGTGTTGAGCTGATGATGATGAATGACGGTGAATGATGATGGAATGGTAATGATGGTGATGAAATGATGATGTGAGGGTAAGATGGTTTACGTCGCCACACTTATGTACATAAAATCAAGTCTCAATACACACCAATTTTGTCACAGCGAATGTAAGTCTTATGTACGAGAGTTTTTGATTGAATAACTTAAAGTCTTTCGAAACATATTCCCCCCTTGATTGATATTGTTGCTTGATCCGGGAAAGTAGCACGGTAATATCCGTCATACTGGGTAAAGTTTTTTTCGGCATCGAAAAGTGTTAAAATTTGTACATTTATTGCTCGATTTTTCAAATTTTATATAAAAATGAAAAACTTTAAAAAATAAGCTTAAGATGCGAGAAATTATGTCATCATCATTTTGTAATCAATAAAAGATAACTTTATTACAATACATTAAATTAAAAATTAGTATGGTATGGTATTAAGTATGGTGATATATAAATGTTGCATCTAACCCCGCTGTTGCATGATGCCCCGTTTGACGGTATATCTTCTTCTTTTTCTTCTCTTCTGGTGCTGAATGAGAATCACAATTGGCGATGGGCGCGCTAGCAACCCCGATATATGATTTCTCATGTGTTGAACAGAGAAAACAATAGCCTTCACTCCGGTTAGCTGTCATTCTTATGGAAATCTGTGTAAGAGTAAAGAGCAAGCTTTATTCTTTTTAGCAGGCCCAAGCCCAATCAGCTTTTGATGGGACCGGTATCTTGGACCATATGCCCATACATTATATCAGGTCAAGGAGATTTTAGTGGGGAATAAAAACAATGGAATGAATAAACACTTTCAACAAACACAAAAAGAGTACATTTGAGTAATAAAAATTGAAAAGGTGTTGTGGTATACAAATATTGCATCTAACACTGCTGTTGATAGATGCCCCGTTAGATGTTTGACAGTGCAAAATGGTTCCACTCATGATCATATTTTAGTCCCAGAATGACAAATACCCGAAATCAAACCCCCATTCTTACGAAAATTTGTCTAGGGTTCGTCTGGGGAAAAATACTGGGAATGTATTCTTCTTGGTTATTGAAATTGAAGGGATTTTTTTAGGGGGGGGGGGGGGGGCGCAAATGTCTTTCAACAAAAACAAAAAGAGTACATTTTTTTAAATTTTACGAAAAGAAGAGAACGCCCTATTTTCGACCGAAAAAGAATACATGTACTCTTAAAAGAGTACGTATGGCAACGTATACCCTACCTTATGTCTCACACGCAGTTTTTACTTCTGAATGTATGCAGCACCTTTGTATTTTTTTCTAGCTTTAGGGACACATGAGATGTAAAATTTAGTGCGAATAGAACCAAAAATTAATGTAGGTTATTGGTGTCACAGCGTACCACACCAGACACACGAAAAGTTTGAATTTTTTGTTTGGGCACAAGAAATGTTTTTTAATTCTTTATTTCAGAATAAATACGCCGTAGGAATCCCCCCCCCCCCCCCCCATGAAGATCCATCAAAAGCAAACGAGATATTCTACTTTTCGTTCAAAATTTGTTTTTCTTAATCAAATTTCGATGATGGAGTAAGGTTATTCGATAATAACTTATCTCAGTCCAGAATTCATCTACAGTTTTTCAAAATTTTCTCACTTATTGAGGATTCTTGATGTTCGGTTCGAACCATCATTAAAAACTAAAATGAAAAGCTGTGTTTGAAATCGTTGTTTAAATTGGGTTTTACAAAATTCATTTCTTCAAAAATCGTTTTTACAAAAAAATGACTCATGATTTTTAAAACTCATACGGATTTTACACATTAGGTTAATATTTTTCCGGAAATGATAAAAAGCTTAAAAATCATATCCAAAATTCAAACATAACGAAGCTTCAAAATGGCGATATAGATTCATCATTCGAGTTTTTAATTTTTATTTAGATTCACAAGTCGGATTAGAAATACAATAATTGGAATAAAGAAAAGTTAATGCATCTCAAAACTACCGCATTATTATTATCGATTCATGATTGAGGGCTCTGAAACTTATTTAAATTCTTGGACCATATATCTTAATAAGATACCGTTTTTTTTGTACATTTGAAAAAAAAACATATTGATATTCCGAAACAGATTAAAAATTCAAATTTCGAATTCAGGTTCCAAATTCAGATTCAGATTTAGCTCTGAAATGAGTTCCACAATCAAAATAAAATTATCAAGATGACTTTTTCGGTAAGAACTTTCAATTGCAAGAGATCGCAGGCTTATAGTTCTGATTGTTTATCGATTTTAAAATTTAACAAAAGTCCGTTCGTTTGCATAATTCAGCCAAAAATGACAAAAATTAAGTAGAATTTGTGTTCATTTTGCAAGTTTGGACTTATTAAAACCTAACTTAAATAAACCATTCATTAAATTGATTTTTAATGAAAATTAATTGACGATGAAGAAACATGTATCTTCTCTTAAAGAAATAGTAGGGAATTTCGTATGGTTTGGCATAATGTTCAACATTATTAATATTGCAGTTTTTTCAAGAACCAAATTTCAAACAAACATCTTTAACTAGAATACAGTTTACATAAATCCTATTTGAACCGCAAAATTTTAATCTTTTACTTTTAATGTGGAAAATTTGATTTATTCTTAGAAAATTTTCGAATCTAAGGGTTTTCTTTAAAAAAAAAACTTATTGTAAGTTCGAATCGAATCAGCAAATGGGAAGGAGATTTGTTCACCCCCACCAAAAAAAAAAACATTAAAACAGATTTATTTCAATTCTAAACAAAAATTATGCACTTTTTTGTTCAAAAACGTCCTGATTACTGCTGTTTTCTAAGTTTTTTGGTTCTGATCATTATTTTTCTTAAGGATGTATCTGTCCTCCTGTATCGTTTTTATCATAGATTTTTCCAGATTTTGTTCAAAATGTCGATTTTACGATTAACCATCACTTTACAATTGATCCGCACTAAATTGTTTACCCTCACCTTAGTTAGACCAGAGGACTGAACCAGCTGTCAAATCGCATACAAACGCACCGTACCAAATTTTTGGTACCAGAACGTCAGTGTGGTTCCCGAAATTAAACACTTCACCCCATAACAGACTCGAAATAGGGTAACATTTTGGTTGCCGAACGCATCTGTTGTTGTCATAGTGCAAATTTCTAATCAATTTTAACAAGGATTATACTGAAAACTCTGCGTTTTGTGTCCAACCATAATTTGTTAATGTTACCAAAGATCCCTTTGGTTAACATTCCCGAGCCGCAGATATCATTTTAAGGATTATTAAAAAATTGCCTCTTGTTGCAATGAAGACGGCCATGATGCCCATATACGTGTTTCACTCGTTTCAGTTTTCTTCTTCCTGCGGGTTTCTTGACTGAAAACTAGGTACGGAAATGTTTGCTTTCTTCAGCCCTTTGAGTTAGACACCTCATCATCACAATAACCATGCACTTCCGCTACAGTTGTGGTTTATATTCGATCAAATATGACAGTATCAGATGCACGTAGACGCTCTTCCACCTCACTCAGAGTAGCGTTTTCATTTTAAACACTTCGTTTGCTTGAATTTTAAGATGTTTCACAAGTAAAATTACGACTTTTTTTTAAACTCAAAGTAACTTTGATATTGATCAGGTTTAAAATAAAACCGTGTAAAATAAGATCGTTTAAAAAAAGAATCCAGTGTACTTACAAATAGATACCTGATAAATCTTCACTCTGACCTCTTTATTCTACATGACTAACCGGTCAATCTGGGCCAGAAAGACTGAACGGATGCCAATTATCCAAACAGCTCGATTGAGAACAATTTGCGGTCACTGCTTTTCGGCCACTGTCGCACCGAAAAGCAGCTCCTACAAGTATTACTATTTACTTTAGCTACAAGGGTTTGGATCCCAATTGAATTTTCCGAACTGACCGAACCTTTTCTTTTTACTACTTTCATTAAAATCAATCGGTACCCATGTGAGTGCAGTTTAAATATCCAAACTTCGACTCAGCTTCAGAAAATGGCAGAGTTGTGTCAATGTGATATTCGTTATTATTGAAAAGTCGATAATCAGAACCACTCTATAGCCAACAGTGGCTCCAGAGAGTAAATTACAACTAGGTCATATCAATTAAAACAAAATTGATCCTTAAACTCAGGAACTCTACTGCTTTAAAGGTCATCCAGCTTGAAGTACATGCCACGTTCAGACCACAAACACACAGCGCATAAAACATTTTCAGTACATAAATTTCGCTAAGTTATTCATTACTTGATTACACACCGATGCACTGCCATAAAACTTTTCCTCAAGTGGAAGGAATCAAACCGGCGGCGGGTGTGTGTTTGTCCAATCCAATCCCCTCTTGCACCAACAAAGCTCGAAGAAAGAACATCCGATACGTGTAAAGATGTTGGATAATGGCTGAATCGAACAAGATTGATGTCCCCAGAGGCCATTGCTTGATTGAGTTGAAATGAAGCTGGCAACAGCAACGATAAACAAGCAAAGATTAGTTTTTGTACCGGATGCTTCCTATCTGACCTTCTGAGATAGCGCACCAGAATCGGATGAGTGAGCGACTGAGGGCAGGAATGTGAATACTTCGAACTTGATTGCCGGATATTTGTTTGTCTATCGATGTTTTGTTTTATTTTGACCCGGGAATTAAGGGCTCAAGTTAGTTTTTCTCATTGGAGAATAAAAATGAAGATGAATATTTTCGTAGGTATGATGACTTGATGTTTTCACAGGCAAGATTTGTTTTTCCAGGGTAACTCAATCGATTCCAATACGAAATATTCAAACTGATAAACATCAAATCAAGGTATGTAAATTGCTGTGTGTTAATCCGAAATCGTTTTTTGATGTATGATACATTAATACATCGCTTCATATCGTTCGAAGAACAAGACAAACATGTGTGCATATGAAAGTATATTACATTCGTTGCATTTGAGATGACCTGGCAAGCCTAGCAGAATTTTTTTAAGAGTTTTCTCAATAATGCTATAAATATCAGCGAAACAAAACGACTGACTGTAGTCTTTTTATCGTCGAAATTAAAGTTTGTGACAATAAATACACCATCTTTTATTAGTTTAGTCTTGGCAACATTTATCAGCTGAGCGACTTATATTTTCATTTACTAGAAATCTAGCGGACCCGAAAGACTTCATTCTCCAATAAATTCAATTAAAAGATAATGAAAAACTTTCTATTCACCCTTCCTTTCTTTCTTCATCCTTTTTTTTATATTCTCATACGGATACACTGCTTACATTTTTTCTTATCGTGTCATAGATCCTTTCATACATCGGAAAAAATCGAGTCAGCTATTTTATTATACATAACGATTCATTGATCAGCTTTGAAGTTGCATTCTGGCACAAGATAAAAATAGAGGCACTAGAATTAGTAATTATTCTAATCAGTTATCAATAGTTAATTAAATAATCAAGTTCTCATCAATACTGTGTGTACAGTATTTGTGAAATAAGAGCGTATTTCTCATTTGGTTAGTGGAAACATCTGATTTGCTTTTCAGGGGCAAATGGTAAAGTTTGAAATTTTACTTGGGTGAGCAGGCGGCCAATGTTTAGTATAATTCGATAAGTCTGGACGGCCAGCATTTTTATACAAGATTGTCATGTAAATAAAAGTTTTAAATTTTTTTTAGCCTTCGTACAGTGATTATTTTGCAGAGCTGGGACTACGGGCATGCGCTCATTAAAGGACGCGACAGTTTAAGCCAATGGATTGTTTAGTTGAGCTGGGACGGCCAACAAATAGTTATTGATTTGCTGAGCCGGGACGGCCAGCATTTCCACAGTGAAGGACAAATTTGTCAAAAATCGATGATCTGTTTAGCTGAGCTGGCAAGGCCAACACATAATTTTTGTTTTGCTAAGCCGGAACGGCCAGCATGCGCACAGCAAAGGACGCGTTTGTAAAAGTCGTTAATCGTTTAGTTGAGCTGGGACGGCCAACAAGTCACTGAGTTTAGTTGAGCTGGGACGGTCAACATTTGATGTTCTGAGTGTTGATGTTGAGTTGAGCGGGGACGGTCAACAAGTCATTGTGTTGAGTTGAGCTGAGTCGGCCAACAGTTATTATGTTACGTTGAGCTGGGACGACCAACATTTGATGTTCTAAGTGTTGATGTTTAGTTGAGCTGGGACGGCCAACAGTTATCATGTTACGTTGAGCTGAGAAGGCCAACAAGTCATTGTGTCCAGTTGAGCTTGAACGGCCAACAGTTTTTATGTTACGTTGAGCTGGAACGTCAAACAGATCATTGTGTTGAGTTGAGCTGAGATGACCAACAAGTCACTAAGTTTAGTTGAGCTGGGACGGCCAACATTTAATGTTCTAAGTGTTGATGTTGAGTTGAGCTGGGAGGGCCATCAAGTCATTGTGTTGAGTTGAGGTAGTACGGCCAACAGTAATTGTGTTGTGTTGAGCTGGAACGGCCAACAAGTCATTGTTTCATATTGAGCTTGGACGGCCAACATTAGATTTATAAATTACTAGCTGATCCCATACGAACTTCGTTTCGCTTTCAACTTGGAATATGTCATGAACTGTTTGTATTAAAAGCCAATTGCCAAGCATTTTCCAAATGCACTTCTGAATTCATTGTTAAGTAATAATTGCAAAAATATTGGTCGATCACTTTGTCTGTCGTCTGCTACTAAATTTGAAATCAGAAATCCTTTGACCGTGCCAAAAAAAACCACGTGTATAAATTTCGATTCGATCATTGCATAACAACGCAATTATTGCCAAAAAGCTAAACCCCTTTCGGGGACTCTTATACAATCTTTGATGACTGAAATCGATTGCCCTTCAATTTTCAAAGCAATCCATTGTATAATAATGTCAATATTGCTAAAAACAGTGAAGAATTAATTTATATGGACGACCCTTTTCGTCGACCCCTGGCAAAACATTTGACATCTGAAATCGGTTGCTCTTCCCTGAAAACTACCGTGTGCAAATTTTCATCCCAATCCGATGTGAAATAACGGCGATATTGCAAAAATATTGAAATGGACGACTATGATTATATGGACGACCCCCTTTGCCGGCCCCTTACACTGAACTCAATACCTGAAATCCATTGCTCATCTCTCAAAACTCTCGTGTACAATTTTTCGTCTGAATCCGATGTATAATAACGACAATATCGCATCAACAGTGAAAATAGTTAATATGGACGACCCCTTTGACCGACCCCTGACTTTAGTTTTGATAAGTGAAATCAGTTGTTTGTCCCTAATAACTCCTATGTGCAAATTTTCACCCCAATCCGATGTATAAAAACGTCAATATCACTAAGATACTGAAAATTTAATATGGACGACCCCTTTTGCCGGCCCCTTACACTGAATTTGATACCTCAAATCGATTGCACGTAACTAAAAACTCTCGTGTACCAATTTTCATCTGAATACGATGTATAATAACATCAATATCGCAAAAACAGCGATCAGTTAATATGGACGACCCCTTTGGCTAACCCCTTACACAAAATTTGACACCTGAAATCGATTGCTCGTCTTTCAAAACACTCATGTGCAAATTTTTAACACGATCCGACGAAAAGTAACGTCAATATCGCGAAAACAATATTTGTGTTCTATGGACGACCCCCTTCAGAAGGGGTCATCCGAGAATCTAAAAACATTTTTCATCCTTCCTGGTCCTAATGAGCATCCATGCCAAATTTCAGCTCTCTAGCCCTTAAGACGGCTGAGTCTATAGAGGACAAACAAACAAACAAACAAACAAACAAACAAACAAACAAACAAACAAACAAACAAACAAACAAACAAACAAACAAACATACAGAAATTGCTTTTTATATATATAGATTTCGTTGAGTTAAACTGCATGGTATATATGTGTATCAGATAATGGTGTATCAGATGATTTTGATGTATTTTGTTTTCTTTTACTATCTTTACTTTTTCTTCCTATTGCAATTGATAACATGAAGAAGATTTTAGCAGCCAATGTATAACGTTGTATTTGAATTTGTTGTGTAAGAAGTAGTTGTATCTGATTAAGATGTATCAGTTGATTTATTCCAGATGAAGTCGTATATGAGCTTGTGTAAGAGGAAGCTGTGTCAAATGATGATATTTGTTGAAATTGTTTTACATGAACTTGTATTAGAAGATTTCATACCTAAGTAAGTTGCGATCGATGAATGGTATCAGTGCTCGTTGTTTCGGACGAAGTTTTATCTGATGAGGTGTGTCTGGAATTGCTTTTTTATTTAGTCTTATTGAATAATGTTGTATCAATTAATGTTATATTAGATGTTATTGTATCAAATAGGATGTTATCTAATGATGTCTATCTAAGCTTGTTGTGTCATAGGAAGTTGTATCTGAGTTTGTTATGCCAGACGGAGTTGAATCAGATAACGTTGTATCAGATAATGTGGTAGTGGAGGATGTTGTATTTGAGCCTCGTTTGATACGGAATGTTGAGCTGGGCAGCCAACGAGAATGTAAATACTGATATGATGTTTCAGCTTGGGCGCCCATAGTATCCGTGTATTAAGCTTGAGGGACATTCATAAAAAAATTTGCAAACATATTTCAATGATCTGGGATGCGTACAGAGTATTGACGTGTTAAGCAAAGTTGTTAAATCGTTTCGGAGATTAACGTGTTAAGAAAAGTTGTTTTATCATAGTTGAGCTGCGACGAACGACAATTATTATATTCTATTTACAGGGTTTTCCGTCAGACGACATAACCTGATGAACAATATTCCTTCAATTCACTTGGTCCATGACAACCGTTCTCCAATTTCTCGGACATCCAACATTCGCCAGATCAAGCTCCACTTCGTCTAACCAACTCGCTCGTTGCGCCCCTGCTCGTCTTGTTCCTACCGGATTCGTAGCGAACACCTGTTTTGCAGGACAGTCGTGTGGCATTCTCGCAACAGGTCCTGCCCAGCATATCCGTCCAGCCTTCACCACCTTCGAGATACTGGGTTCGCCGTAAAGGCACACGAGCTTGTGGTTCATCCTTCGCCTCCACACTCCGTTGTCCTGCACGCCGCCAAAGAGGGTTTTTTAACAATCGTCGCTCGAATACTTCGATTGTACGTAGGTCCTCCTCGAGCAATATCCATGTCTCGTGCCCGTAAAGAACAACCGGTCTAATAAGCGCCCTGTACTGGTTACGCTTCTCTCTAAATAAAAACAAAAGAAAAGGTTACACTTCGTGTGAGGGCTATGTCTTCTCGACCGCAGTTGCTTGTGGAGTCCATAGTAGGCACGACTTTCGCTGATAATTCGCCTCCGGATCTCACGGCTGGTGTCATTGTCTGCGGTCACCAGTATGCTGAGATAGACAACGACCATCTCCAGCTCGTAGCCGTCGATCGTGACCTTGCCATTACTCCAGCTCACTACAGCCAGCTCGGTAGGTCGCGTAGCGGCAGGCCAGCAAAATTTTCGTCTTGGACGTATCAACAATCCTTTCTGCTTCGCGTTTCAGTTTAGGTAGATCTACTCCATTGACTGCAGTTATTGCAGTCATTTAATGGTACTGAGAAGGCCTAAGTTAAATCATTGCTAATTCGACCGAGCAGCAATCGAAATAGTTGTGTAAGTATTTTGTCCCATAAGTTTACCGTCAGAGGTGGTCAAAACACCTATATTAGAAAATTTTATTTTGAATGCGTCGTGATGCGAATGTCAAATGTAAAGGTTAGAGAGGGATTCCATCACTTCAATAAATTTTCCTCCAATGTGTTCTGTGTCGGGTGACTGGATTCGTATAAAAAGAATTTTTCAGGGTTTGTTCAATCACCTGAGAGTTTCTGCGTGCCTTAGTAAGCTCAATCTGCATCAATCAAATTAATCTCGCTAGTTATAATCATTATTTTTTAAATAGAATAAAAAAAATATTTTATTCAAAGCATTAAAAGGTCTGTTCATAAAGAATTTTTAGTCGAAGCTTAGCCTAATCAGATCGCGTTCTAGAGCGATGCCGAAATCGTGTAAGAGCTGGAGCAGATAGTTGATCCTGAAGACCAGATTTTGTAACGGTTCATACATTGCAGTCCCAAGAGGGAATAGGAAAATTGGAAACATCAACAAAGTGATCCCAGGTTTACTGATCTACATTCAAGATGTGTGATTGTGACTGAATGCATTATACTGAGGATAAAACAGATTTGAAATAATCTTAATGAAAAATGTCACTAGAATTGAGTTATTTAGTTACTCTAGAGATCAAGCAGTGATGAAGCAGTGTCCTTAGAAAGCTAACTCTGATGTTGATATATCAGGTAAAGTCGCATCTAATCGAGTTGTATTGGAGCTTTATTTTGTCTCATGAAGTGGTATCAGAAAAAGATAACTTGTTGAGTTGTTATGACCAACTTACTACATTTAAGAAACCACTGCACTGTGTTGACGGATGTAAGCTACTCGCTTTTCCTGTCTTATTTGTCTTCTTACTCGTTCTGTGTCGAGTGGTTATGTTCCTAGTAAGAGTTCTTCATAGTTTGAATCAAGCGGTTTGAGATATTGGCTTAGTCAAATCAGCAGGGATTTTCTGCGTTTTTAGTTTACTCAGTTTGCACGGATAAGCATGTTCGTCTAGCTGACTCTTAATCATTTATGAAATTCGTTGAACTTGAAAAAAATCCGTTTCTTTATCAAAAAAATTGTTATCAAAAAAAAATCTTATACTTGTTCCGGAGAAGAAGTGAGATGTGGGGTCGGACGCAGCCGCGACCGACCCAAATGGATATCAGGCAGCACTGCTAGAAGATGTCAGTTGACAACGTCCCTCACTTGCAGGCGCGCTCGTGTTCGGAACGCATTCGGTTGGTAACAGTGATGACGTTCGGTCCGCTGCCTAACGTTGGCGCTGGGTGATTCTCCCGTCGATACAATCGGAAGTGTCACAAATACAAACATTAAAGTTATGAACGAACTTGTCATAAAACATTGAATTTTCGTGAGAAAGAGAAAAATAAAGATATCGTTATTCTGCGAAAACCTTGTGTTGTGTCCTATATTCAACCTCTCAAACTTATTTCAAAGGCAAACTCATAGCATCACTGTAAAAACACTTTTTTTCCTTTTGCGTTGTTCCAATATTTTCAGGGCATAATCTTATAGGAAATTCTCTGGCTGCAACGTTGTGATACAAATTAAGGAAAAAAAAGGTTTTAAGGTCTCTAGCAGAGTGAATTTTGTTTCATTCAAAACATTTAAAAAAACTTCTCAACGCTGAGTGTACCAAGACCAGAAATAGTGTCCTGTCGACTTAGCTATTGATTGTACGGTGATTTAATTGTCAACATGGTTTGTTAAGATTTAAGAAATAATCTTCTTAATTATTTAATCTGGATTATCTGAAGTTAAGAGTATTTATGGGGTGTTATTGTGACGAAAATTTCTCCTGCTTTTCTGCTTTTTTGAGCAATTATCTTAATTTAGGTTACCAGATTTTCCGGATAAAGGGTGACACGGTCAAAATTTATTCAAGGGAAAACGCGTGTAAATCGGTGAAATCGTTTATTTAAAAAAAAACAAATTAAATTTCTTTTTCACGTTTAATTAGTATAAAATTCAGGAAAAATATTCAGTTAGGCTTCCGCTTTTCCAAATCCGAATTGCCGGGCCTTACGCTTAACCCCTGCCATCAGATTTTGAACAGCCACCTTGTCCACCTTCTTCGCCGCAGAAAGCCAGTTTGCCTTGAACTGCTGCTCGTCCTTAGCATTTTTTTGGTTTCCTTTAGGTTCCGCTTGACAATAGCGTAGTATTTCTCTATTGGGCGGAGCTCTGGCGTGTTGGGAGGGTTCTTGTCCTTGGAAACCACCTGCATGGCCTTTTCACCGTAATGGCAAGATGCCAAATCCGGCCAAAATAGTACGGAACATCCCTGTTTCTTAAGAAAAGGCAGCAGATGTTTATTCAAACACTCTTTCACGTAAATTTCTTGGTTGACAGCCCCGGAAGCTATGAAAATAATGCTTTTCAAGCCACAGGTACAGATGACATGCCAAACCAGATATTTCTTCGCGAACTTTGACAGTTTCATGTGCTTGAAAATATCTGCTACCTTTCCCCTTCCTATTGCCGTATAAAACTCCTGTCCCGGAAGCTGCTGGTAGTCGGCTTTGACGTAGGTTTCGTCGTCCATTACCATGCAGTCAAACTTCGTCAGCATCGTCGTGTACAGCCTCCGGGATCGCGCTTTGGCCGTCGTATTTTGTTTATCATCGCGATTTGGAGTCACTACCTTCTTGTAAGTCGATAGTCCGGCTCGTTTTTTTTGGCTCGATGCACTGTTGTAGACGATACACCCAGTTTATTTGCGGCATCTCGGAGAGAGAGAGAGGTTAGAGTTTCGCTTGAAACTACCGGCAACTCTCTTTGTTGTCTCAGCGGCTTCCGGCAGGCCCGTGCGAAGGGCCCGTCATGGGGGGGGGGGGGGAGGGGGGATTACGAAATTCAAAATAAGCCAAAAATAATACTAATACCAAAAATAAACAATTCAGAGGCGAACCAGCCTGCGGCTGAAAACCTCTTAAATAAAGGCAAAAAAAAATAAACAATTCAAAATTCAAATCATATCACAATGAAAGTTAAAAATGTTCGGTAAGTCATTGATGATTTTTTTTCAAAATGTTGTTCTTTATTCTGAACTAGAAATTTGTTTCAAAAGAATTTCTAAGCCAATTAAAAATAATCGAAATAGCAAAATGATAGTAATTGTAAATTTTTATTCATATGAATTTAAATTCTTTTCTTCATTTTCAACTGAAGAGTTGATTAAAAATTCCGCTGCAGTAGCTATTTAATCGCCCATTACAATGTGAATTTCCGATAGCTGAAAAAAAAAATCAATTTTGAACTTTGAAGAATTTATTCAATGGTTGATGGGTTAATTTAACTAGATTAAAAGAAGAATATATTTATTATTATTTGAAAAGTGCCAGTGACAGATGTCAGAGATAAAACCTTTTTATAAAAAAAATCTGCCAGTTGGCAAAATAAGCGGCTTGAAAAGTTCATTTATGAAGTTCTCAATAATAACTTCAAGTTCATTTAAACTGACGAGGAATCTCGGTAACTACTGGAGTGAGACAAGGATGTATTTTGTCACCGCTGCTTTTTCTCATCGTAATGGATGAGATCTTGACTGGATCGATTGACTGTAGACCAAACCGAGGATTGCCGTGGAATTCTTCAACAATGGAGCAACTGAACGACCTTGACCTGACAGACGATATTGTTTTGCTAGCCCAAACACAACAAGACATGCAGAGCGAAATCGACGACATCACCGAAAGCTCCAAGGCAGCAGGTCTCAAAATCAATGTCGGAAAGACCAAGTCGATGGAAATCAACACAGAAAATCGTTCCAATTTCGTGGTAGCTGGACAACAGGTTGAGACAGTGGAATGCTTCCAGTATCTTGGTAGCCAGATTACGCCTGTTGGTGGTACCAAAAAGGACAACGAAACCCGGATCAGAAAAGCCCGATTTGTGTATGCGAGTCTCCGAAACATCTGGCGGTCACGCCAGATACGAACTAAGATCCGAATCTTCAACTCAAACGTCAAATCCGTATTGCTGTACGGGTGTGAAACTTTGTGCACAAATGCGGTGACGACGCGAAAACTGCAAGTTTTTGTGAATCGCTGCCTGCGGAACATCATCCGCGCTTGGTGGCCTGGCAATTGGATCTCAAACGTTGAACTTCATCGCCGGTGTCATCAAAATGCGTGTGCGGCGCGTACGAATTCATCCTGCCTTCAGCTAGTTGTCTCTCAAGTCAGCGTCGCCTCCTCCTTTTGTGCGTCAGTAGTTGAACGAATAAGTCGTCTGTTCGCAGTGAGTTATGTGCTCGTGATTCTCGTGAGAAATGTCTTAACTCTCAATAGAGTTGGCATGCAAACACAAAAGCAAATACACACATGAAGGGCGAACACGAGACTATTGCAACCCCGAAAATGTCATGCCAATTTTGTTTTCATGTTTAGGTTTAGAATCAATCCCAAATTTCAAGGTAGTTTTATACATACAGGTTGACAAAAAAGTCCGGTCGCACAGGAAAACCTCAATATGTCAAAGAATAAGAAGACAATCTTAATCTGGCTTTCTTAGCTTTATTCAGTAACTCATAAAGATACTTCACAGACGACATTTCGGAATAACACCACCTTTATCTGATCGAACCAGCTTCAGACGTCTCGGAAAGTCGTCGCAAGCGGCGCGCACCTGCTCCATCGGCATCTCGTCCCAGATTTTCGTGATAACTCGCTTGAATTGCTCCAAACTTGCTATTTTATAGTCGTTTAGCTTAGACATCATGTATCCCCACACGAAACAATCCATTGGATTCAGATCCGGAGACGACGGAGGCCATTTATTCTTCGAAATGAGATCGGTCTAGTTTTCCTCACACCACGCCTGAACAACCTTTGCGGTGTGGGGTGCTGCGCCATCTGTCAGGAAGCAAGACTGACGTCTTATTTTGGAACCGAGAAACGTTCAGCTTGTCCGCAGGAGCTTGCTGGAGGCTCACACTCCAAACTCGATCATTTTGGCGATTGACTGTTTGCTTCAAAACGAACAGCTTCTCGTCCGAAAAAGTAAGCTCGTCATCTGCGCGCCAAACCGAGCAGCTATAACAGCTGCCCTTAACTCTGCTATGGCTCACAACTCAATGTAAACAAACTGCACAGGAACGAAACTCTGCCACTTTGGGAAGCAGAGTTAGCCCTTTCATTTGACATATAGGAGTCACCAGAGAGATGCAACGTGTAGGCTACAGGCGACCCCAAAAAAGTGTGACCGGACTTTTTTGTCACCCAGTATATTTACTTCAAAAATCAAAAGAAAAGTTTATCGATGAAGCCTTGAGTGTAAAGTTGAACGCATTTTCCCTTGATGTCCAACATCAAAGTATTTACAGTGTCATTTAATACCAGTTTCTCAGTTTTTTTTTCCATTTTCTTATACCGTATTTGTTTTCACCACCCGAAAGTGTTGCACCTTCCAAGCTGAAAACGAGCATGAATCGAGTTTTGCACCCACCTTTGTTGGTGTACGTGAAATCGGCAGTGTCAACAGAAAACATCAAGCTGTCAAAAATCCATTACAGCTGGTATTTGTTTTCGTTTGATATCGAAAATTGAAACAAATTTACTTTAGTTGATCATTGTCTAGTAAATAATATGAAAATTTTAACATGAATTTATGTATTTTGTTGAATTGTGAAGATTTCAGATTTATTTTGCTTGGTAGATTCGCCTCTGGCTCTGATGATAACTGCAATACCGGCTGATTCTGGGCGGTCTATGTTTGCTGCTGCTAGACTGCATTACCCCAGCTTGAAGGTTCCGGTATTTTGAACGTTTATTCCTCGCAAATCTCATCTTCGTTCGCGTACCTATTTCCGTTTCCAGATTACAAAAGAAAAATTCTTGGAAGTCAAATTGGCGAACTCAGATCGCGGAAGTCGGGGGAGAAAATTTTGCTAACAGACCGAAACGAACGAAATTCAAGCTCCCATACGAGTGTAGTCTCGAACTAACGTTTTTGAAGGGCAACGGGTGGGAATCCGGGACTTGGCGCAACCGAGCATCGTCACCCTAAGGCACAGCTCGAAGCAGAGTAGCTTCGATGCAGCTGAACGATTCTTGCTGTGGAGACCAACTTATAGGACCCTCCCGAACAAGAAAACTTTTCGGTTTGGGCGATTCCACCAGATCTTTGTGTTGGCCTTTTTGCACTTGGATTTGCTGCTCTTTTTCGGCATCGCCTGGAACCGATTGCAGCAAGCCTTCTGGGCACATTTCTTCTTGGGAGCGTTGTTTGCTTTGGAACGTGCCATCCAGGTGAAATTCTCCGCCTCTGTTGGAAACGGCACTGGTATTGAATCCGGAACAAGTTTCCGTTCTTCGGGATAATAAAGAGAAAAAACAGCTCGAACGCAATTTTTGCGGTATAGAAATAAACCAACCAGCTGATATTTGTTTACATCGGGAAACACGTGCTGTCCATATTCATGATAGTATTGGTGAGAGCGCAAGCAACACCGAATATTTTCAGAGTGTTCCACCGTCCACTTTATGGTGCACTACCAGTGGACTACTCATCCTGAAAACGAGCATGAAAACAGCAAAAAGTGCACTACCGGTAGTGCCCCGGTGCACCACCACACGAAAACGAATTCTCTATTAATACGTGCTTCTCGTCTTTGACTATCTTTTCGCTCTTCCGAAGTTCCCGCTCCATTATTGCCCAGTACTGTTCCACCGGGTGCAGCTCCGGACATTTTAGCGGGTTCATGTCTTTCGGAACAAAATGGACAGTATTGGCCTCATACCATTCCAGGACACTTTTAGAATAGTGGCAGGATGCCAAATCTGGCCAAATAGCGAAGCTTTGTCGTGCTGCTGCAAGAACGGCAAAAGGAGCTCCTCGAGGCACTCAGATTTGTAGATCTTGCCATTTGGAGGAAAGTTCATAAAATGCCCCATGTAGCTAATACGAGCCACTCGTCGTATTGAATACACAGTGGCGCGTATTTACAACACAGTTTTGTTCTGTGTTTGTAGGAAACACTTTTTTTCGTCAATTACACTCTTTTTTTCACAAATTGTATGTGAAATACATAGCAAATCAGGGTTTCGCTTAGGTGGCGCATAACAGGGCATATTCCCCTTCTGTGCCCTTTATCAAAAGGCTCACTTCTCAGTCCGCAATATTTGGAGGCCAACTTGGACATTTTTTTTCTTCTAAAATTTGTCGTCCACATCAAACTTACTCTTGCCGGTGAAACACTCCAACCCCGGATTTGCTGAAAATCGGCTTTTATGTACGTTCCGTCGTCCATTACACAGCAGCCATATTTGATCAGCATCGTCTTGTAGAGCTTCCGTGCCCGAGTTTTAGCCGTTGATTGTAACCGCTCACCGCGAATTATGAAGTGCTGTACCATGTATGTATGTAGTCCAGCTCTCTTCTTTGCATTCTGGACGTAGCTCTGCGACATGCCGATCTTTTGAGCCGAATCACGGCTTGAGACGTTGGGATTTGCTTTAATCATCCGCTTCACCTTTCCCTCCGTCTTTCTGTTCTCCGGTCCTGGTTTTCTTCCAGCTCCTTTGCCGTGGTTCAACGTCAACTGCTCCTGGAACCGCTTCAACACTCTGGAGACGGTTGAATGTGAGTGTTCAACATTTTCCCCAACTGCTGGTGCGACAGGTCAGGAAATTCCAGGTGTTTGGAAAGAATTTGTTCCCTTGACTCGCGTTGGTTCACCTCCATTTAAGTTTAATCGAAAAACACGACTTTGCGTTTGACAGCATACAAACAATACACAGCAATGAGATAGTGTGCAAAATTTGGTTGATTTTTACCCAATGGAAAAAAGTAATGCCTTCATTTCGTGTTAACCCTTTAAGAAATAATGATAAAGCTTGTTTGTCTCAATAAAAATGAAGAAAAACATCATTCAAAGCCATAGGTTGAAGTAATATTGACAAAGAATGGCATGAGCCATCTTACTCGGTGGTGCGTCTTGTACAGTTTTCCCCTAAACGTAGTTTTTGTGTTGATCCTAAATACGCGAGTTTATCAACACTTTTCGGTCTGTTTAAGTCCGATGGCGGTTTATTAGAGATCCTGTCACAGAGAGTCGCTAGGAGTTGGAAGACCCTTTTTCAGAGAGTCGACATTTTCAACAGCTGTGTTAGTCGTCCAGTTTTACCGATGTTTACATGCAGAAAAACACTTGAAAAATTGTTTTAAAAATTCATTATTACAAAGACTCAATTTAAATTTTGAAAATTTACATAATTCTCGCATTGATATACTCAAAATCGAGAGCAAAGTTCAATTTTAGTGCTAGAAAATCTTAAAATTAGATAATAAACAAAAAAGTTCACAGCTACCATTGAAATTTCGTCAGAAATTCTGTGTTTCATATTTTAACAATTTTTTGTGTTTCATATTTTGACAATTTTTTTTGATCATAATCTTAAAAATTTTCAAAAAAAAAATCCTTGAACGCAACGTATGTATAGCTTCTATCTTCAGCTTTCTTGGACACTAACTGAAGTTTTCTTTGAGTATTCGGTAGTTGATCTACAGTTTTTTTTTTGAAGCATATATTTTCGGATTTTTTTTCATAACCTTTGAATAAAGAACACTGAAGTGTTGTAGCTGGGTGTTGTCTGTGAATCATATTAGAGTTACATTACGAAGTTTAAAAAATTATCAATTTAAAAAAACGGTTGAGAAACAAGATAGAAACAGTGGTCTTAGTCAAGAGTGTCAGATTGACACTCCAGGAACTCTGAGGGGTATAAATTTCCGGAACGGATGAGGGTTAAGGATAAATGAATCGAAACTTTGAGCGCTTTGTGGGACTCCTAAACTAAGTCCTACTGAGCTGAAATTTTGCTCAGGATAGTTTTTTGGACTTTTTTTCAAAACATTTATGGTTGGTTTTCGAAATCGACATGACCCTTCCCGCTGCCACCCTATCGTACGGTCTTTAAATTTTTGGACCGTTAGTTGCGTTATTTGGGTAGAAATTTTAAGGGAGGAGTATGGTCTAACACTTTCAAAAAATCGATTTTTTTTTATTTTTTTATTTTCTTATTGTAAAACATTTCAAGAATGTTGTGTCAAATTTTCAAGTCAATCGAAGCAAAACTGTAGAAATTATAGGCCTTTATCTCCTCTTATCTAATACTGCAAGAATTCTAGAGCAGAAACTTCAAACGCGTTTTTCTCGAAAGCACATTTTTAAAGTCAGTGGACATCGTCATTTGAAAATTCCTTCACCGATTCTTTTCAAATTTGGAACATATTTTCTACATATAAAATACCAAACCCCAACGATTTCTTTTTTTTTTTACTTTGGGGAGATTTTACAGTTAAAAAATGGCGGATTTTTTCGTGAAAAATCGTAGTTTTTACTTCAAACAGCTTTCATTATTCTTTTTTAAAGTTAAATAAAATCGTAGTGGTCGAGCAAAAAATTTATTAAAATATTTTGCGCTGATTTTTTGACTTCAGATGATTCTGTGCTAAGATACAGTGTCCACCGCAAATCCTGTTTTCTTAAAGGCATCCTCGAATGTGCTCCGTCACCGGCTCATTTTACAATATTTTTCTGCGAAAAAACTTCTAAATGTTCTTTTAACAATGCTTTGTATAATGCAAAAAATTTGAATACATTAGTTGGAACGATAGCTCTAAAAAAAATCGTGAAAATGATGTTTTTTTTATCCGTTAGACCCTACTCCCCCCTTAAGAAGAAAAAAAATCAATCAAGAGAAATGGCAGCTTTTCAAAGTTTTAAAGTGAGTGTGACGCTTCACGTGATTTCATTTTTTTAACGGCACTGTATATTGGGTTGAATTTTCAACAAAATTGAATTTTTCACCATCACATCCGTGAACTTTAAGAGTGAAAGATTCACATCCACGACTAGGACCACCAAAGTTCGATCGTCACCGTAGGACCAAGTCTCTGTTGACAAATTGCAAATAGCGCGTTTCGAGGAAAATGTGCATCTGGCTATCGGTGGCCGTTGAAAATGCCACAAAGCTAGAAGGAAGGTGTACCAGACGTTCACTTTTCTCTGGTAAAGTTTCAAATACATTGGGAATTTTAACGTGGGAACGGTATTTTTCATGTCATTCATTTTTTTGTGCCAGGACAAAGTAATGTTTTAAATCAACCGTTGCTTTCCTACTCTTGCCATTTAAAATATTTTCTGCAATGCAAAGATAATAAAGAAAACTTTTATAAGTTTTGGTCTATTTCGCACAGAAAATTAAAGTGTGCAATGATACATTCCCTTGAAATGGGAAACTCATAAAATTCTGTCCCAGCTTTTAAATTAACTTTCTGCGAAAATTCCACAAATTTGAGCTAGAGCAAGGCGTCTGCTACTTGCAATAGCAAATTACAGATTTCAATTAAGGTGCCACAAATATTACTATCGAAAAGCTATTTTTAGCATCGCGCTTCATCGTACCGTTCCCTTGTTGAAAAAACCCATCGATTCAGTTCCAAAAGCGGTGTTGTAATTGATGTGATTTCATAATTAACATTGAAGCCTATTTGGTGAGCCGAGAATCGCTGGATTCGAGTTTGTTTACAGGCACTGGTTTTATGTGAAAACATAAATAATATTTCCGTATCCGGTAGTGATTATCCGTCGGAATTAGATGTGTTTACCATTTCCGAAAACGTTTGGCGCTGTGAAAACAGCTTAATTACAGGGTTGGTTGAAAACCGTAATCTGCATCGGGGGTGTTGTCTGTTAATAACGAAGTAAAACAAGCTAATCATAGGTTTGTTTAACATAGTTTGTTTTCTTTGATTTGCACAGATTGAGGAAATCGAAGTAAATTCTCATCTGGAATCTGACATCGCATCTTTAAGCAAACTGCTAGATAAAGTTTTGTCTTTCGGAATTGGAAACTCATTTGAAAATTTCAAGAACAAATTTTTCAATCCGGCAACGGTCTACCCTCATCAGAATGTCCTTTGTTCAAAACGATCCTTCGTTTAGTTTTTCCGGCTAGTCATTTGCCGTCAACTGACCTGAAGGTTCCAAAATCTGAAAAAGGAAGAAAAAAATAATCCCCTTACAAACAGGGGGTCTGGTCCAAACACGTCCAAAAATCCAGCGACGCACAATTTTCCGTTCAACGAACGTTATGGTGAAATTGCGGAAAAGTTTCGCCGAGTCTGACATTTTCAATCAATTTATGCTAGGCGGCAATCTTCAAGCCTTTTCCGTAGGCGTTAAAATGTTTCAAAAGGATTCGTACGACCGTCTCGTATAGAAAGGAAAACGGTTTTGATTGACATATTTACCACATCCAAACTGTAAGCAAAAGGGTGATGATAAGTCCTTTTTGTTACAATCGGCAGTGGCGTTGATGATTTTTTTTGTCGCTGCTGGTTAAATAAAACAAGAAGAGGGACATTAATCTTGGCTTATTAATGAAATTTTAAATGATGACCTGCTGAGGTCGCAATTTATATTGGCCCCATTGTTAAGAATATTATGCGAGATCGAAAGAAAGTTTTTTACTAACAAATATGTTAATGTTCTTCCTTTAAGAGATAGTTTTCAAGGATTGGGAATCATAAAGGCTGTCAGAGAATAAATAATAAAATTGTAGATGCTGGGTGCTATTGGTTAGTGGTTTAAACGATTAATATGCCTCGGTTAAAAAAATAATGCAATAGAAGTAGTTTCAAGCAATTTCCATCACTTCCCGCCTAGTGAATAATTCTTAACCCTTCATTTCATGATTTTTTATTTTTCCTAAAAAATCATTTTTTACAGTTGGAAATGATGAGTACATCAAGAAAAAAAATTTAAAAAAAATACGGTTTTTCACTTTTTCCATACATAAATTGTTGGAAATTTGTTACTTTATGAAACGAAGGGTTAAAAATGCCATGTCTTTTAATTTTTCGTGAAGGTTTAATAATTAATAGAAAGTGGAATATTTAAGAGAGAGTTTGTGTATGCCCTCATCATGGTTGTAAAATGCCTCTATCCTGAAATATTAGGAAAATAGAAAAAAACTGATTTCAGTAACTCCATGATTGTTTATTCATCTTTTGTTAAAAAGCCTATTTTAAGAAGGGATCCTTAATTCGTTTAAATTGATGTCCTGAACATCGATACCCTAGAAATTGCCCATGGTACAAAGGTAACGTACTTAGCTTCCACCAGGAATACTCAAAGTCAAATCCCCAAGCAAGAGGCAGTTTTTGGAATAAGTTTGAAATTCATATACAGAAAAAGTTAGAATAAGCAGATTTAATTGGTAAGTTGTTAGATTTCAAAATAATTCAAAAAATGTGAATGCATTATTTTGCCCTTTTTCTATTTAATTGAAAGTTCATGCAAAGGCTGAATAGGCTTCTACTCAGCTTTGGATATGGAACTTGAAAGTGAACTTAAATTTTCAGCTGAATAGAATGCTATACAGCCCTCGAGCAGTTCTGAGTAAGCTTTTAAGAGAAGGTTTTATTCAACTTTGATTGCTTGGGATGTAACTTGACACATAAGACCCGAGACCTGGGACCTGAGACCTGAGACCTGAGGCTTGAGACTTGAGACTATACACTAGAGACATGAGACCTTTTTTTTTAGTTGGTAACCACAGGTGGTAAATCCCGGTTTACGGATTGTATTACAAGGCACGGCGAGCAACCGCGTTCCCCCAGTTTGCTACTCTGGGTCCATGGGTAAAATGGGAAGACTCAGGATATACTCCGTGTATACCCCCTACTCCCTAAACTCCACCTGGGGCTGCAGACCTGGGGCCGCAGACCTGGTTCCCACCTCGAACTGTTTAGTACACTATGCTTCAATAGTGGGAGGTCTATTCGCGCTAATGCGCTCCAAGGCAATACTCATTAACGAGACCACTTTCAGCAAAACCTCTCATCCTTACGACTCGACACCTGAACTCTCCTCTAACGACTTGAGAACCGACATTTCCTCGCAATGACTCGAGATTCCCACACAAACCTCTCCTCTTCGCGACTTGAGGCCTGATCTCTCCTCTAACGACTTGAGATCCGATCCCTCCTCGCATCGACTCGAGGTTTACCTCTCCTCTGCACGATTCAAGGCCCGATCTCTCCTCTAACGACTTGAAATCTGACCTCTCCTCGTAATGACTCGTGGTGACCACTTGTACCCCTCCTCTTGTTGATAAGGGGCCTGATCCCTCCTCTTACGACTCGAGACCCGACCCCTTATCATGAAGACTCGGGGTTGACCACACCAACCTCTCTGCCTGAAGGTTTGAGGCCTGACCTCCCCTCTAACGACTCGAGGACCGACCTCTTATCTTCAGGGTTCGAGGTTTGCCACCTTGCCCGTCGTGTGCCAGATCGAGAGCAGCTTATCCTAGACTCGCGCCTGTCATGGCACACGCGCGGGACTTAACGCAACGACATGAGACCTGAGATCTTAGACATGCGAACTGGTACCTGAGACCTGACAATTGAGACAATTGATACCTAGACCTGAGACGTGGAACTTGATACCTGAGACCTGAGACTTCCGACATGACACCTGAGACCTGAGACCTGAGTCCAGAGACCTGAGATCTGAGACCAGAGACCTAAGACCTGAGACATGAGACATTAGACGTGAGACCTGAGACTAGAGACCTGAGACATAAAACATAAGACCTGAGACATGGGACATAAGACCTGAGACCTGAGATTCGAGACTTGAGACTTAAGACATGACACCTGAGACCTAAGACGTGAGACCTGAGACCTGAGACCTGAGACTTGAGACCTGAGGCCTGAGACCTGAGACCTGAGGCCTGAGACATGAGACTTCAGACCTGAGACAAGCTACTAGTGTTAGTACCGCGAGAAATAAGTTAAGCTAGCCGTGGGGTAGCGGCCCAAGAATACTACCCCCGAGTCACTGGCCCATGTCGTAAGAGGCGACTAAATCCAGCAACCCCCCTCTCGCTGACGACAATGGCAAATGGAACTCGATTACCCTACCGGACCTATTGGAAAGAAACAACCCAAGATGCATAATGTGTGCTGCTCATGGGAGCGCTAAATCGGTCCCATTCAGAAGACCGTGCTTATGTGGTGGAAGGCTGGAGGGTTGTAAATGTGTCAGTCGATAACGGTATCCTGTGAGGCAACGGGACAAACCCCACAATATTTCAATCCTTGCTGCGCTTAAGCAGGGCACTGGCGCAGTCGACCGTATATTTCCCTAGCTACTCGAAGCACTTGCAAGGCTGAATGTGGACCTGGCGAACGTAGGTAATACTAGAACCTACCATAGACAGGAATCCATAATAGATATCACATTTGCTAGTCCCAGAAGGACAAGTCATTGGAGGGTGAGCGAGGACTACACTCATAGCGACCACTTTGCGATCCGTTATCGTGTTGGTAAAAGTGCACAGTCAGTCAGAGGGGAGGTAATGACAGGTGAACGATGCAGGAGGACAAAACAGTTTGACCGGAATGTCTTTGTCGAGGTTTTTAAGTGGGAGCAAAATCTGTCTAACTTGTCAGCGGAAAACCTGACGAAAGTACTCACACGTGCTTGTGACGCAGAGCTAATCGTTGAAACCCATATCCACTAGTTTATTGGTGAACTGATTCGCGCTAGACGAAACATGCAGAGAGCACGAACTCAAATGGAGAGAGACAATTAAAGAGAGTAAAAAGCCATGTTTAAGGAAACTTTGTCTTGATGTCAATGACCGACCATGGGGCGATGCCTATAAGATAGTCATGGCAAAAAACAAAAACGGTAGCACACCACCTGAAATGTGCCCCAACAAACTGAGGGAAATATCGAGAGAGCTGTTCTCTCATCATAATATCGAAAGCTGGCCGCAAGTCCCGTACGACTGGGATACGAGCGAGGAGGAGTTAATGTCGTTGGAAGAACTGCGCGACATCGCCAAATCTCTTCAGCTGGAAACGGCTTCAGGTCCAGATGGTATCCCGAACATTGCATTGCACGATTATGGAATTTCCCGAAATGTTCCGATCGTCACTGCAAATTTGTATAGAGGAAAGGATGTTTCCAGATATTTGCACACGGCAGAAGCTAGATCTGCTGCCCAAACCAGGAAAGCCATTGGGGAATCCATCGGCATACAGGCCAATATGCCTACTGGATACGGTTGGAAATGTTGTAGCATTCAACCGATGGTTCAAGTGGGATTGGGCATTCTTGCAATTGCTAGGTAGAAAAAGTAAAACAATACCCCGATCGCACAATTTGCGAGGCACGAACGACAGAGCAAAATCACCGATAACACGGACCGACGGCAGTAGTAAATTTGCCGTACGCCAGCAGATGCGAATCAATAAAAGGTGCACCGCTGACGGCGACCGACTTACTCTGTTTTTGGGCGTTATCCCGTTCGGTTGGCAGCAAGTGCTGCAGTGGCGTCTTCTTTGTACCAAGTGACAAGTTGGTGATGCTGTGTAGCTTCGAGGTAGTGCTTTGGACGCTTTCGGAGGATCGCTGGAACTAGGCGTTGGAACACGGGATGGATCGTGAGAGCGATCGGAACCCGCTGGTTCCTCTCCATGAAACCGCATTGTGCGGAATCGGCTGTTTTCACTGCCAACAAACAGTCTTAAAAGAGTTTCGTAGGAAGATCGCTCTCACTCGCCTGAGTTCACACAAGCAGAAAGGCCGAGTAAGTGTTTGCCAAATCAGTACGGAAGAATGCGGATTCAGCCGAGGGAAGCTGTCCTGCTGATCTGTGAGAGCTCTCACGTTTAGAAGATTGTTTTTTCTTGGCCAGTTAATTTTGCTAGCTGTTGTAATCAATATAAAGTTTGTGAACAAAACAGTGTTTAATCTATTTTGAACCATTTTCCTAATAACAAGCTACGGACCACGACTTCCCGCTAGCTACCGGGCAAAAGTAACGAAGTGCTGGCAAATTCCTTCTGGAATTTGGCGCGTGAGCCAGTATTTTATTTTCGGATTTTGTTGTTCAAGATTTTCACACTTTCAGCCCCTTTTAAACGTTGCAATGTTTTGGAAAAGGTGATCTTGAATCGTATCTAGCAGTACACCGAGGGCGAAGGCGGATTGTCCAACAATCATTTCGGCTTTCGAAAAGGGCGATGCACAGTCGACGCCATTCGAACTGTCATCGCAACGGCTGACAAAGCCAGATTCAAGAAGAGAAGAGGGAACCGTTTTTGTGCGGTAGTAACATTGGACCAGCGCAACGCCTTCAATAGTGTCAGCTGAGCAGCGATTGTTTTTTCGCTTATAAAAATGAAGATACCGAAATATCTCTGCAAATTAGTGGAACGCTATTTCCAGAACCGCAAGCTTCTATACATGACGAGCGAAGGATTTCAGGAAATGGATGTTACAGCTGGAGTGCCGCAAGGGTCGATACTGGGCCCGGTTCTGTGGAATATTACGTATGATGAGGTGCTGACATTGAGCCTGCCAGAGGGAGTAAAGTTGGTTGGTTTCGCGGACGATGTCGTGCTACTAGCGACGGGTTACTCAACAGAAATCGTTCAGCTAAGAACTTCAGAGAGTGTAGAGCTGTAGAGACCTGGATGCACTCCAAAAATTTGCAGTTGGCTCACCACAAAACCGAGATTGTCCTGATATCAAACCTGATTTCACCGCAAACAGGCAGGATTCCAGTTGGATCATGCACTATCGAATTAAAACGTGAGCTTAAATATTTGTGTGTGATGATTGACGACCGGCTCAGGTTTAAAAACCACATTGAGTATGTGTGCAAGAAGACGGCAATAGCAACGACCGCACTCAAGAGGATAATGGCGAACAACTCGGGGATCCGAAGGAGTCAGCGAAGGATAATTTCGAGTGTAGTTTCATCAATCCTTCGGTATGGAAGAACGGCCTGGAAATCTGGTCTTACCATCCAGTGTAACCAGCAGAAGTTGGACAATGTACAAAGGCGAATGAATTTGCGGGTCATCAGTGCATAGCGCACCGTTTCGTCGGAGCCTGCATGCATTGTAGCGGGAGTCATTCCCATCTTGGTTTTGTTGGTGGAGGACTCCTATTGATACGAAAATAGAGGCACGCAAAGCATGAGAACACGAGCCAGAGATGGCTCCAAGGCCAACTGGCAGCAGCTGTGGGACAGCTCAAAAAGAGGAAGGTTGACCCATCGTTTGATCCCAAACATCAACGAGTGGATGGAGAGAAAGCATGGCGAAGTGGATTTATACATGACGTAATTCCTGACTAGTCATGGATGCTTCATGAAGTATCACCACAGGTTCGGACATGAGGCCTCGCCGGTCTGCCTAACATGCGGTAACGTGAACGAGACATCCGAACATGTGGTATTCTATTGTCCAAGATCTGAAGCGGAACGTGCCAACATATTCACCGGCTACAGACCAGAAACGACAGCGGACAACATGTTGCAGAAAATGTGTGATAACATCAACACATGGCCGGCATTTAGTGATGGGCTCGCCCTGATAATGACTGCATTGCAAAGGAGATAACTTTACTAAGCTTAAAGAGTCCGAAGCTATCAAATGAACTACGCAAAACAATCAGTTTTATTTTTGTTACTTGCGTGGCGCGTAGCAAAGGGAAATATTGTTTGCGAAATTGTAACACTCCTTTAGAGCAAGTCCAATGGTGTTGGGAAAAAGTGGTAGGAATTTTGACGTCTGTAGCACAGATGGGAATTTTTCTATCGTGAAATATAGACCAAAAAGGTTGGCCGTCCACCGGTGTGATAGAATACGAAGGTATAAAATTGAAAGCAACCAGCGATGCCAAGAGAATTTGCTTTTCAGTAATTTTACTGACTTTTTGTATTTGAATTCACCGTTTGAAAATTGAAATCAAATTCATTTTACTTGATCATTAACTTGAAATAGTAGTGCCAATATGAAAATTTTATAATTTAGATGTATGAATAAGTATTGTTTAAGTTATAATGCATCCCAATATTAAACTGTATTCTGCAGAATTAGGAGTTTTGTATTGGAGGGCATTTGATTACACGAGTTGATAAAGTTTTTTAACTCTTTCTAAAACTTTCATTTTCAAAGTGATAATTAAGTAAGTGACAAATAAAAAGTATAGATATTTCAGACACAAGCTGAATTTTACTTCCGATACGACGTCTTACGTTTGATATGATTGACACTTGTCGAATCAACAGCGAGGGTTCCGTTTTCTAAAGATGATGGATCCATTAAAGACGGCGTTCCGAGCTTGTTACCGGACATTCCGACGGAATAACTTTTTCAAATAAAAAAGCGAAACAATTTCCTACTCCCGAAAACCGCTCAAACAAAACATACAAACAGAATTTATTTATTCATCCAGCTATCTGGCATCTCTGCGCCTCAAAATGTATTCGATCGGCAAGGGCATGAAAAAAATTGGCTGTAATGGCGTCGTACACAAATTACGTAACGCAAAAAATCTAGAATTTAGACCCCCTCCCCCCCCCTATGTAACAATAAATAACGTTTGATTAGACCCCCCTTCTATAGTTACGTAACGCTAAATACCAACCCCCCCCCCTCTCCCCCCAAATATACAATTTTGAAATTAAAATTAAAAGTACACAAAAGTTTATTTGATGCATTTTTATTCTGAAACGTTCTTATACTACAGTGAAAATATCAAAATTTTAAAAAAATTAAAAAACAGCATCGGTCCAAGTTGGATTCATGTGTTCATCCGCCTCATCCTGATACTTCTTCTTGCTGCGCTCAGGATTGGCTTTAACGATAGCGTTGTAGAGACGTTGAAACAGGTCGTTTTTATCCATTTCGCGGTCTTCTGGTAACTGTATCAACATTGAATGAGATGCAATTAATGACGCGATAATATTATAACAATGAAACTCACTTCTTTCTATTTGAGGAAATTGCGCACAGTCAGTTACACTGCACATAAACACTGAATGAGCTGCAGTCGATGACGTGACAGTAAAATAAACAAAACAGCAAAGCTTACTTCGTTTCATTCGCGCAGTGCGCACACAAACACATAAACGGTTTTTCTGAATCAAACTTAATTTACAAAATACTTAACCACCATTGACGCTTTCGAACAAGGGATGCGTAGATTTGCTCGCCAAAAAAAGAAAATTCCAATTCGTTTTTTTATGTTTTTTCCATTAATTTGTTACGTAATTGAACCAAGTACCCCCCCTCCCCCCTATGTAACAGCAAGTAACGCAGATTCAACCCCACTCCCCCCCCCCCCCCCTACATGCGTTACATAATTTGTGTACGACGCCTAAGTTTTAAAGAGTTGATTAACTTCATTGCAATTCGTATCAATTTAAATGATAAAAGATTTAAAAAAAAAAGAAAATTTGTTCAATTTCCTTTATTTTCCCCTCAACTGAGGTTTTGAGCATAAGATAGATGGCAGCACCTAAGCGTTTCATGCACGAATACTGTATTGCAACGCCGACTCTATCACTCGGTTCGGTGTTGCAAAATATCGTGTTTTTCTATCACCCTCAGCCAAAAAGTGTTATACGATACAAATTTTGCAGCGCGAAACTGTTCGAATATCAGATTTTCCCAACACCGGTGTACGGCAAATGTGTTGTGATGTGTTGTAAACCTTCGAAATTTCCAACTCCATCTCAACCAGTGAACTTGCTCTTATTCGTTCAAAATTCGATGCGTTTTAAAAACCTACCATAGAAACATAACTTTGATGAAAAGGATTAAAATTCGATTTTTCTTTATCTCACGTTTAGTAACGTCTCCTATTCGCTTCCTGCTGTCTTGATTCTTATTAGCTGCCTTCCGCTAGCCACCTTTATCATTAGTTATGTTAAATTAAATTTTTCTATAAACATTTTTCTATGAAATTCTCACCTCTACTCAACAGGTTGTACCTAATTAGGTGTCTTCTGAACCAGCGCGTATCCGTAATTGCCCTTTGCTCAAGCGACCTCACTTAATTTCCGCACTATTGCATAAGTAGATTCTACAGTAACTACAGTGATTGAAACCAGAGGGGAAGAAATTCCTACGTAGGTATGATAACGTTGTAGTGTTGCTAAAAAAAGTGCATTCAAATCAAAGCAACATTTGTTAGTGTATTTTTTAACGGAAATATATAGCTTTTATTTTTTCTGCGATAAAGGTTTATTAAATCTGTGAATTCTATGTGTTTATAATGCAGCAAAAAGTTTTCAAGAATCTGAACCCAGCTAACCATTATTCATTTACCATAAGCTTTGCCAAAAAAGTTGAATCGGATAGCAGTTTAGTCAATTCGTAAATATGTCTCAAAAAAATTAGAATATTCTTATTTGGCATAAACTTCTATCTTCTATCCGTTTTTTAAATTTAAAGATACCAAATTACTGGATCATTCTACTTACCTTTAAGTTGCCCGCCACACTCCCCCACACCAAAAAACTCATTTGAGTTCCCTGGAAATGGACGCTTCTGTTCCCAGCATGTCGACAGCACAAAAATTATAACAAACGCGAACAAAACTCTACTCATGCTGGGAACCAATGATTTTTTAAAACTAGTTGCGAGAGAATGGACGAGAATAAATATGGTGATAACGTTACATGTGAATCTCAGTGGATGAAATATCCTTTTAAGAGATCCACAACAAAACAAATATTTACTAGATTAAAAAAGTTAAAAAATGTTATTCAAAATTAAACTAAGGCTGTCTTAAAAATAGATAAAGGTAAAAACAAAAAAAAATATTAAAATAACAAAAACTAATATGATGGTTGATGGTTATCAAATTTGAGTTTCTTTGAGATAGAGTATTAATTTGGATTTGAAGGCAAGTCGATTGTTTATTATTTTTATATGGTTTGGCAATGTATTGTATTTAGTAGGTCCAATAAACGATATTCTACATTGACCTAGAGTTGTTGTTGAAATACTGCGTTGAAGGTGACGTGATTGACGAGTATTATGCAATCGTTCTCCGATGGTAAAGCTTATATTTCTGTTCGTTTCTGAATGTAAACTATCAAAAACAAATAATAGGGTTTGCAGATCACACATTTTATTTAGTGGTAGAATATTATGCGATAAATTGGAATAAAGCCGGTTTGTTGAAAATAGTAAAGGAAGACCAAAAATGATTTTCAAGCAACGATTTTGCAAAGTTTGGAGGCGTGCAAGTAGAGAAATCGATGCTCGTCCCCATATTGAAATAAGATAATTAAATATAGAATGAATGAAGGCGTAGTAAAATCTTAATAGTATATGACTCGGTACAAATTGTTTGATTCGCCAGAGGATTCCGCAAAGTGATGAGACCTTACTTTCCAGATACGTAATATGGTTTTTCCAAGATAAGGTTTCATCTATCAAAAGTCCAAGGTATTTGAAATTTGAGACTTTTTCGATTACATATCTAACGACTACTGGATCATCGTGAAACGGTACGATTTTACGAGAGGAATGTAAAATCATATATTTAGTCTTTGGAAAGTTTAAGGTGAGGAGATTCGCATTGAAATACTTTAAAAGGACCCTAAGATCGTCTTCGATTTGTTTGACAATATGTTTTGGACATTTTCCTGGATAAAAAAGTGCTGTATCATCAGCAAACAACCTCGGAACGCCATGTAGAGGAAGTTTTTGAATGTCGTTTACATAAAGTAGAAACAGCAATGGTCCAATATTACTCCCTTGGGGAACTCCCGTATCTATGTTTTGTAACGAACTATATGTGTTATTAATGGAAACATATTGTTTCCTACCTGTTAGGTAGCTGCGAATTATATCGTTCGCGATTCCACGTATACCATATGAGTCTAGTTTGCGCAACAGGATGTCGTGATTTAGTGTATCAAACGCTTTCTTTAGATCTAAAAACAAAGCTCCTACAAAATTTTTAGAGTCGATATTCTCAATAATTGTATCCACTAGTTCACACGTAGCTATTAGTGTACTAGAGCCTGCTCTGAATCCATATTGTAGATTGTATATTATGTCATTTTCGTTTAAAAATTTGTTTATTCTGTTGATCAGCATTTTCTCGAAAACCTTATTAAACACACTTAATGTGGATATTGGGCGATAGTTATTAACATCGAAGCTGTCTCCTGATTTGAAAATAGGTACTACTCTGGCTACTTTTAAGCTATCAGGATACCGTCCTGTATCTATTATTTTGTTAAAACATTGGCAAAGGATCCTAGCAAAATCATCACAATTATCTTTAAGAAGAGAAGCTGAAATTTTATCACGACCACTGCATTTTTTGTTTTTGAGTGAGTTAATTATTACAATCACCTCGTTTGGAGTTGCCGGGTGTAAGAAAATAGAGTTTTGAACACGACTTGTGGAGGACAGCGGGTCCGAACCTGCTTCTAGAGGAATGTCCTTAGCAAGAACATTACCGATTTTCGAAAAGTGTTGATTGAACGCTTCGCATACTTCGTTGTTTGTCTCAAGCAACACATTGTCAACATTGAGTATTATTTGAGTGTTGTTCTTACTTTTCCCTTATATTGTATTAATATTTTTCCACACTTTCGAATTGGTCGTGTTATTGAGCATATTTTCGAAATAAGTTAACTTGCTCTTTTTTTTGCACAGTTCCACTTTTTTTGAAATATGTTTAACCATGTCTTTCAAATGGCAATCATTGGGATGCTTTTTTAATCGTTTTAGATAGTTATTTTTTATTTTGATTAAAGTACATAGATCAAAGGACATCCAAGGACAAGGTCTTCCTTTTAACTTCATTTCGCGGGTTACTTTTTTTGTACATTCCGATAATAATCTATTGTAAACAGAAGTTATTTCTAGTATGCAATTTTCGGCATTTTCAACAAGTTCTATACTCTTAAGGTAATCAGAGAAAAGGCGATTCAATTTTGAGTGGTCAATGATATTTTTGTCTAAAATAATTTTAGACTTATTGATTGGCAATTTAAGGGTTGTTATTATTTGGGAGTGATCACTTACATTGTTATTTATTGTATCATTTCTTATTGAAGACAAATCACTGATTTTACAAACGACATGATCCAGCAAGTTTTTACTTTTTGGTCTTGTGTAGAATGTGTTTGAACATACAAAACTGTAAGACTCTAAGAGTGACATGTATTGTTTCACATTATTATTGTTTGTTAAGTTGACCGGAATATTGATATCGCCAACTAAGAAAAAGGAATGGTTATGAGGAACAGATGACAAAATATTTTCGAGAGTTATAAAAAAACTATTAACAGGAAACGAGGGCGGTCTGTAAATACCATGTACATCGAAAACTTGTTCTTTTATTTTGATTTCTATCCCAATGTGATGAAAACCTTCAAGGCTTATATTTCTAGTTATTCTACAATTTAAATTATTTTTAACGTACACTGCTAGAACTCCATAAGACTGTTCTCTACATGAAAAGAATGAATTATATCCAGGTATATTATACAACGAACAATGTTCTTGCTTCAACCAAGTTTCACTTATAACAATTACATCAATACATACATTAATATATTCAATAGTTTGCAGAATGCTATCAAATTTTTCAAGGTCATTCATACTACAAATATTCCATTGAAAAATACACAAATTTTTATCTTCATTTATATAATGGGAAGAATTAAAATCTTCGACAGTTGAATGGCATAGATTTTTTGCTAGTTCCATTTTAAATTAATTACAATAATACTGAGGGCATTTGAAATATAATAAATAAAATAAAATTAAGATTAAGTTCTTTTACGTTTAGGTGACGGAGTTACGTGTTGAGAAAGAGACATATTAAGGTCTGAGTTTACCAAGTATTTGCTTTTTATCCGAGCTAGATCGTCTCTGTCTTTTACTAAGTCTGGTTTAGAGTTGGCATCCTTCTTGACAAGGATTGCTCCTCCCCTGCCTGGCCAGACGTATTGCAAACCTAATACCTGTTGTGATTCTCGTAGATCATTCAAAAGTTCCATAGAGAATGGAGTTAGTTCATCTCGAAGGGTAATATTAAAGCTTCTACCGTCGATTACTAAGCTCGGATCAACAACGGAAGAGCTCAATTTTCCAAAAGCCTTTTTCTTAAGAAATAAAACTTCTTTAGCGGCAATGTCCTTGAATACTAATTTGATAGGGGCCAAGCGGTCAGCAATTTTTTTAGAAGAATATAGTCTTGTGATGTTTTCGAGCTGCTCGAGTTTTAGATCATACCCAATTGTATTGCAAATTTTGCTAACTAGTTCGCTAGTATTTTCACTATTGTAGGAGGGAACCCCGAAAAACATAGCATTTCTTGAAATTGATTCTTTATTGATTTTGTTCAGATTTGATTCCAATTTATGTACTTTATTTGTGAGAGATACCTGAGAAGTTTTCAAATCAGACACTTCACTTTTGAGACTCTCATTCTCGACCTTCAAATCTTTGAAGTCAGTTTGAATTTCTTCAAACTTCGAAGAAAGAAAGTCTTGAGAAGCCTCAATTGCAGCAGTAACCGATTTGAATTCGTTTTTTATAGTTTGCATCTCCTTTGCAACGGCGTTTTGCACTGTTTCTTTGAGCTCCGCGCTTATAGCTGATATAATAGTTGAGTTGGACGACAGTTGATTCATTCCTATAATTTTTGCATAAATATCAGAACAATTTGGGCTACAAAAGTAAAGACTATCCCTTAATTTCCGAGCAGCACTGCCTACAATGTTACGGCATCGGAAATGTACACATGAAAAGCAATAAGCACAGGTCAGAAGTGCGTTTGGATTCTTTTCAATTTTCTCGCAGTCAATACAGATTGAATCGGTGTTATCAGTCATGTTTGCCATTTACAAATACCAAAAAATAATCACAATATCAAAAAGTAAAATCAAATTTAAAACCAAAGTAGTTATACAAGACTCCAATACAGTCAGACTAAACGCAAAAAAAAAAATAAAATTAAAATTAAAAATAAAATTAAAATTAAAAAGGAAAAAATAAATAGCAAATTAAAAATATTAAAATTAGAACATATTAAACATTTATTATGAAAACCACTGAAATTCCAAAGTACTATTGATATTGATTTAATTAAGATAGAGATCAAGCGTGGGTTTTTTTTTATTGTATACGGTTACTTGGAAGGATTACTTATTTTTCATATTGTTGTGTCCGTTAATATCTAATAATATCATAAGTAAAATTGACATTGTTTGAATGTCTTCACAAATAATATCGATAGTCTCATATAAATGACAGCAGTGGACAGACGATAAAACGAAAATGGATTGCGGGAATATTGCTTCAATTCGCGTTTTTTAAACGCAACGTTGTCTGCTTTCGCTAAAAGTTAGAGAACAAGATTTACATCCAACAATGGATGATTTTGCACCATATACCTAATAGAGAAAGAACTTTTCATCTTTTGTAAAAGTCAGATAAATTTTCCAGGAAAAGGAATCGATATCGGCATGTACGTCAACTCGTTTTTCGAATGGCATCCAAACACTCTCCGCCGCCCAACAACGCAACGGGATCAACAAAGCAACAAGGCCGGGAATCGCTATAAACATTCCCGGGGGATGGATGCCTTTCAATGCCATTCTAGCAGTCAGTGGGACATCGGAGCTGGCACCTAGTAGTGAGTGGGTGTGGGTGGCCAATGTTTCCAGTGTTCACGGTTGGTTGATTCGCCCGCAGAGCGAAAGGACAATGTTGATCAGTTACACCCACATAGAATGTGCCTGATTGTGATGCTGAACCTCCAATGAACTACGAATATTTCTTTTGGTTTCTACACTCATGCTAATTCTAATTATAAATTTCATAAGATACGTCTTTTAGAGTGTAGAATTTTTTTTCATAAGAGTCTTATGAAAATCTTTCAATTTTCAAACGAAGCTCTTATGGAAAATAGAAGAAACTGAATTTTGAAAAAAAAAAATTAACACATTCATTCCATCAGTCGTCTTTTATCCGTTAAGCGAAGTTGTGAGGTTATTAATTTAGTTCTTCCAATAGTAAGTTTGAATTGAAGTTTATTTTTTGTGAACGTGAAACATATTTGTAAACTCAAATTTGTTTTTTGTTTGTTTTTCAGCAAGTTGACCAAGGGAAAAGACCCAAGGACCGGATGCGGTCGAACAACTTCTTTGGAACCGAGTATTGATGTGCGACTGATGGTGACCATAATGTATGTAATGTATTCCAAACAAACTAGCCGAACAATAAAATGAAAGATTAAAACATCCATTTTTTTTTTAATTATTCTTATCAACATCGTGACATATACTGTTATATAACATCCTCTTATGAAAAGCAACAATATCTCATTGAAGTAGGAGTTGATTTGCAGAATTCATTCGCGTCATAAGTCTATTTTTTAAGTTTCAATGATTTTCTTGTGGCAACATTTCATAAGAGTATCTAATATTTAATAGTATTTTTCAGAGTGGACGTTTTTTGAACGAACAAATGCCATTTACCTTTTTTTCAAAAAACCTAGTTAAGTTTAACCCATCGAAAGAGTGGCCTTGGCTTGGCTTAGAGTTTAGAGCGTAAGTCTTCCAAGACAGAGATCATGAGATAGAACCTCGGCCATGGCATACATACACTCAGGAAAGGTCTATTATTTATACCATAAGACTCTTATGAAGTGGTGCTATAAGAAAATTCTTTGATATTCATAAGATTGTCCTATGAAACGAATCAATACTTCAGATGAACACCTAATTCGATGAGAGGTTGTTGCTTTTCATAAGAGGGTCTCATGGAAACAGAAAATTTCACGTTTGATAAGAAAATATCTAGATAATTGATTTTAAAAACTTTCAGTTTATTTTCTGGGTAATTTGTTTAAAATTACTTCATGATCACCATAAGCATCACATCAAAGTCCGGTTCCAACAGTCATTCTGCAGCACCCAGTTGTTTGAATTTATCCTTTTCGCCGGTCAACATCCTGAAAAGCTAACATAAAATTTTTGTTCAAGTTAACAAATAATTTTGACTTAAACTTTCTGAACTTTAAGAAAAATTAATGGTACCATAGTTGGTTAGTGCTTGGTATGACGATGAAAAAATGATTAATGGAATGAATGTGTTCATTATTTTTCATCATGATGCTTCTTTTATTTTTCATTAGATATTCGTATGAAAATTGAATTTTTTTATAAAACTGTTGTGAAAAATTATTTAGGACGCAAAAAAGTGGTTCGTAAGACGTGTCTTATGAAATTTATAATAAGATTTCCTCTGAGTGTAGTACTTCTTCTTGGCGATATTTGCATTTAAAGCATTAAATCTGCCACTTCTGGAAGGTTTTAACGCTTGAGTACATATATATGGATCAATCTTAAAGAACATACGTTACACCTAGGATCGCTTGTGTGAACTAAGGTAACGGAAGGTTGCACTTAGGATTGATGAATCGTTCCTAGTTCCGGAGTCCTAGAGGATTTAACAGTGAACCCAAATTCGAATTAAAGGGAAGATTTTTGATTATAGAAAAAAAGAATGCGAGAGGTTTTTTCAAGCGCAATCAGAAAATATCATAGGGGATGTGATGAAAAAACATATTTTTTCAGTCTGGTTAGCTGTTTTAAATATTGCATTACATCATTTTTACGAGGTTGAAAGCTGCAAACTGCTAAAATTAACAAAATACGGCGGTCAAATCGTGCGCAAAATGATTTGAAAATTTGAAATTTGAATTTGAAGTAAATACAGGGAAAAATTCTAAATTTTTTTTCTTCATCTAGAGTAAACCATTGTTTAAAAGCTTTTCATGAGCGTTTTTTAAGAACATACAGGAAGAACAAGTGAATATTTTTGCATAATTTCGTTCCCCAATGAGCGTTATTTGAACAAATTTGAAAAACTATTAGCCTTATTTGAATCAATGAATCACACCTCCATATAATGAAGTCGTTCAAAGAATAAAAACCTCAAATTGAAAATATTAATTTAAGGTTCGGCTTTAATATAGAAAATTTGAATTAAAAATTTAATTTTCGCACAATTGCAATGCAGATTCAAAACCCAGGTTGAACTTCAAGATGAAAGTGTCTGATTTGAAGTCGGACTCATTATTGGAATATTAAATTTAGAAGTTAAAACTTAGATTTCGATTTGAAATCTGACATATAATCTGGATGTACCATTAAAATTCTGAACTCCAAATAAGATAAATATAACAAAAACTAGAAATCAAAATCAAAAGTTGTTTAACGAAAACGGTTTAAAGAATTATAATTTAAATGTCATTTGATTAGCAATAAAATTTTGTATTCAGTATTGACATTTATGGACCAGAATATTGGAGACGATTTCCGATCACCGCTTATTGTTATTATCGATTTTGGTTGATATTTTTCGGTGAAAATTAAGTCAAATCCAAACAACTTCTTTACGTTTCGGCTTACTTTTTTGTTTCGGCCATCTTTAGAAAAACTGTATTTCATAAAAATTTATTAAAAATACAATAGAATACAAAAAATTAGAATGCAAGTTTAACACAATTTTTCATCACTTTTATCTACACTAGACGGACGTAGGATTCCGTTCTTAGTGGCTCACGAAATAAATCCCCAACGGCTGACGAAAACGGGTTAACAGGAAGCAACAATGGTCATCAACTTGACCAGCGATGGCGAAGCGACAAAGTTCGAGAAACGAATCGATATTTCAGCAGCAAAAAGAACGTCCGTTTGCGCGAATAGGTTTTGAAAAGAACCAGAACCAGAATATTGCACAAACTTGTAGTCAGTTGAAAGAAGTAAAAGTTGATATCGAGTAAGAGGACACCCAGCAAACATTTTTGTAGGTATATTTCTTAACAACTTTGATAGGGTAAGTGATCCTTAACTTGGCATGCTCCTAATCTCAGCATGCTAAAATGCATTTTGGTGATTTTCATGTCAAACATACGCCTAAAATTGAAAAAAAAATTAAACATAAAAGGAAATCGCATATGGCAACATTCTGCATAGCATTTGTCCACAATTGAATCCAAATGACTGCATTATAATTTTTTTTTCGCATGACAAACTGCAAATAAAATTATGATCTTCGGAAAAAATCTTAAATGAACCTACCTTGCTAGTGCATCTGCCATCTTCGGATTGATTTTAAAAACATACTTCCTCACGGAAAAATCACTAGAAATTACCGTTTTCTTCATCAAAACATGGCAAAAAATATAAAATTATAACTTACTTCTAACAACATACATTTTCTATCTAGAATTCAAGAAAATATAAACATATTTTTTGCCTAATCTTGGCATGCAATTCCATAAATAGAAGTATGCATGTATGTGTAAAAACGATATCAGTAGGCAGTCGGCAGCCGGCGGCCGTTCGTCGGCCGACGGTGCACAGTGGTCTGGAAATTGAAAAGCCGGTCGAAAGTAAAATGAATGATTGAAATTAATTAAAAATATCATGAATGTATTTTGGACTATGATCAATTTATTTATCTCTCAAGCCGACTCAAGCGTGTTTGGCATCTTTGTTGGAATTATAATGCTACAATTTGAGCTGCGTATTTTGATTTAATTTTATTTGTATTGAAAATGAACATTTGCTGCATATCTGTCGCTTTGAAAGGAATTGTTATAAAGCTCAAATTATGACACTCTAAATATTATGTTTTTCTAAGGAAATAATCACACTGCAATGTAGAAATACTATGTTGTAACGAATATGAATTTTTATTGTTTGCAATTTCATGTGAAATCAAAAATAATATTTTGACCAAGTTTGTTTTTTATTATAGATCACTGTGTACAGCAGGAGGTGATGACGTTTGTTCTCTGTAGGAAAGGAATATGCGAAAGAAGCGCTGCCGAGTTTGGGTGATGATTTTGCATGAGTGCGAGTGGGATGCAGCTTGAATTTCACCCAGCTTTTGAATTTGCTGTTCGCTTCCATTGCCTATAGTTTCCAGACGAATGAGTGAGATGCAATCTATTTCTATCAGGCTGGCTAGAGTGAGCGAAAGTTTGTCTTGTTTTGCTATCCCGGTGTACGCAAACGATTGCTAGAAAATTCCTAAGGGCTATATATTAGATATGTATGATTCAAAGAATCGTTCGCTGACTTAAGTTTAAGGTTTAGCTTGCTTCTTGCCTCGATCATAATGGTTTTTAAAATGTCGGTCCTCCTTTTATGGAAGTGGAATAAAAAAAAAATATGAACATTTACTATCTTATGTTAATCTGTTAACTTCAATGGAAACATATCTATCATGATTGCATGTTAAAGATTTAGCAAACGATTTGTTTGCTTGATTAATGAACACATTTATGTTAACCAATGCAATTGTTTGGAACTTATAATAGAAATTATAAACACACAAAAACTGGAATAAACAAGTTAAGCTTTTTTACGTAAGATTTTAATTCTACATGCAAATATCAATTATAAAAATTGATTCACATTTCGCACTTCCGACTTTTTGAAAACAATACAGAACATTGATGTGCTTCCTTCCGGGATATTTTCAATGAATTCGTGGGGGTTGTTGTTGTATTAGTGAAGCAAGTTTTTCCTAGAGACGGCCAATTTAAGGAACTCATAAAGGGCCAAAATTCGGCGCGGGGGCTACAATAAGGAGCATTTCAATCAATAGTTTGAGCAGGTTTATCTCAAATTATCAACCGCTTTCAAGCAAAGACATATTTTTACTGCATTTCAGGCTAGTAAGCAATCATATTTGTCGAAGGACTTTTGAAGGTACACATTACAGGAAGACTACAATCATGGGAAATCTAGTCAACCATGCCTTAGGGGCCAAGATTGGGTACATTTACCCTATACGTTCCATATACATTATAGAATGATCGTATGAAACTCGAAAAAATAGCATTTACCTACCAAAGTGGAGGCAATATACATACAAATTTTGAAATTCTGGCTAAAGGGATAAGATTATACGATTTCGACAATTAAGAATGAATTCGACAATTCGATTGAATTAAGACTGTTGTGTCAGACCATTTTGTTACGGCAAAAGAAACAACTTTCCTCGATAAAAGATCGAACTAAAGAGGGTTTTTATTTCATCGTCATAAAAAATTATAACTTTTCCCGCGCAAAGTGCAATAAATTAACGGCTGAAACAATCAAATTGGCAACATTCAGAATCATTTACGATGGTAACGGTACAAGGGGTTATGCACAAACTTTTGTGACGCTCGTTTCAGGGTAACCAAAACAATCGAAACCAAACATACTGGCCACCTAAAACAACTGTTTTACATCTAGCAGCCCTATATTTGTTTTGGTTTCAGATCACGATATTGAAGCACAGAATTATTCTTCCACCAACTACTGGCGCAAAGTGTTCATCGTCGAAAGGGTCACTTTGCTGCGAAATGCATCTTGCATCTTGCAGACTGGTTCACAAAAAAAAACTGGACGATGAGCTTGAGAAACGTCGGCACAGGTAGGTAACTTATAACATCAGCAGCTTGCCTCTGGATTCGGGTCACATAGGAGTGATAGTTTGGACTATCGGAACAACAGGAGTGCTTACGAGCCTGCAAGCACGGTGGATATCCAGATGGTAGGTATTCAACCTAAATACCACCGCTTTCTATTCGGGATGACGTTTCGGGACGGGTCGGAATACAAGGATTTGTTCATAGTACTGGAAAGAAGTTACGGACGGGCACTGACTGGCAGTCAGTACCGCAGGATCCCGGATGGCTGATGTTAGGCCGTCAACATCAGTACTCCCATTCGGGCTGCACGGTCGATCCGCAACGAGGGCAGGGTTCAGGAGGGTTAGGGCCATTGTTGATGGAAGCTCGATCTTTACGGTGACTTGTTGTATATGGTACACATATTTGCACGAGTTAGGTTGCAGGTCGGGTTTGGTAACTGGGCTGCGTAGATCGTCTATGTACAGGGTCAGACAGGTACAGCGAAAGGTTACCCAGGGCAGGATTGCTTAATGCAGAGCATCCTGGTCACGGCACCAAATGTTGTGTCAGACCATTTTTGTTACGGCAAAAGAAACAACTTTCCTCGATAAAAGTTCGAACTAAAGAGGGTTTTTATTTCATCGTCATAAAAAATTATAACTTTTCCCGCGCAAAGTACAATAAATTAACGGCTAAAACCAAGGGGGGTACATAGAAGGTGATACGATCTCTCAAATTTCAGAATCAGCAATGTCGATTGCTTCGTTGCGTTTGTTTACATTTAATTCATGGAACAGTTGAGACCTGAGCATGCCTTCTCTTTTTAGCACACTGCTAATTTGTAAACAAAGATAACGAGCATCACCCCACTTCACCGCCCTCTCCACGCCTACTTACTTTAGAAGTCAGAGAACCTAGTAATTGAATGACCTTGGCTAAAACAATCAAATTGGCAACATTCAGAATCATTCACAATGGTAACGGTACAAGGGGTTATGCACAAACTTTTGTGACGCTCGTTTCAGGGTAACCAAAACAATCGAAACCAAACAAAGACTTCAAATTTAAGATTCGAATTAATTACGATCGCAAATTCAGACTTAAAATTCAAATTAACACCACGATTGTCAAAATTACAGTAAAATCTAGAATTGAAAAAAAATTTGAGCAAATTTTCATCACAGAATCTGTGTCACAGAATACAGAGTTCTTGAAATTATCACAGATTGCACAATTTTTTTCAATTTTGCTCATTTTTTTCAAATAATTGGTTTTATGTCAATAAAAATTTTGGATTCCTTACTTTCAATTGGAAAAATGTGATCAGATTGCTTATGTTTATTGCTTTTTCTAGTCAAACTGTAGAAAACAACAAATTTGTCATGACTTTTCAATAAAATTTCATCACAGATAGTCAGAATATATTTTGCTAAACACAGAATAAATTTCGGGAACCTTGAAACACCGAAATTCGGCACTCTATATTCTAGAAATCATTGTATCAAATTTCACAAATAACTCAATCTTTGAAAAAACACTTTTTAAAGATTTGATTTCAAATAAGTTCTGGGTACAAATTTTTTTCTCAAAATTGATATATTTTTTATTTTTATAATTTTAATTAAATACTAAACGGTAAAAATAAAAAATAAACCAAATTTGTAAATTTGTAGTCCGGTTTCTTCTGTTTCATATCTTCTTTCCACACATTTTTCGCATCTAGGTTTCGAAAGCCACACACACCTAATTCCAAATTTCCAAATTTTTAACGCATGTGACAATGAATAAAATAATTTTAACTTTTAAACACATATCAATTTATATTTCGTGCATTTTGTTTGACTCTCATTCTAAATCACCTCCCCCCGTTCCGGAGTGCATACAAACACGTTCTGCTTGTGGTTCTAGAAATTCAGGAATGAGTTAAAGTTAATAATTTTTATATTTTCGTGAAATTTCACAGCGTTAATTGTTTCTCCTCATTAGAATGTAGATTCTATTTCCTTTCCAATGAAAATACCTTTGATTGGTTCAATCAAAGTTAAAAGACTGAAAAGCCAGGCACAACCTGACGGTGGACCACAAAAACAGATGGAATTTCAATTTGTTGAAAAATCGCGTAAAGTAGTCAACTTTGAAAAATTACAGTAAATTCAATTTTTGTTGCATCAAAAGTCTAAAGACAACAAAATGTTAGAATTAAAATAATTTTGTAGTCATATTTTTTAAAGCTAGACCATCGCTCAAACAGTTTTTACTACTAATCGAATGAAAAGTAGGGTTCTTAGACCTCTTTTTTAAACTTTTTGTGACCCTTTCGTTAAAAACTTTAAAAAAAAAATTGATAAAATAATTAATTGCAGAAGTTTTCCTGAAGCATGTTTTTTCGGAATATTTTTCTTTCATGCGGAATAACGAAAAAACTAGTAGCTTTAGGTATATATAATGTTCTAAACATATTTAACTGTCATTACAAGGTTTCTATTGATTTAAGTTTTATATGAAATTAATTGTTATTCGAACGACTTAGATAGATTTTACTTTTGGACTGTCAATTTGACACTCTAAGTCGGAAAAAGGAGTTTTTTGTCTAGGCTCTAGTAAAGACCCAAGAAACATTTAAAATTTTATAGCACGCTACTAGATACAGTTTTGGTTTTATAAGGGGCTTGAGGAGTCTAATGAAACTATCGGTGTTACTTGGGGATACAATATTAAAGAACTTTTGAAATCATTTGGGGTCCCCGAAGAAATTTTTGTTTCTTGCAGCTTCTGAAAAAAGTTACAAGCCTTCAAACTTGCAATAGTGTCAAATTGACACTCTAATGCGGATCAGGGTTAAAAATGACTAAAAATACTGTATTTATCTTCACTTGAAAATTGCGCCTTAAAGTATGCTATGAATTAGGATAGTAGACAAACTATTTGAATTCACTTTGTCTGATACTTACAAACTGTCAAATGAAAACTAATATGGCAAAAAATAATCAACGGACCCTTTTATCTTTTACTAAATTTTTGCTAGGGTCAGGGCACTCTGAATAAAGGATCAAGTCTCATTTAGTAAAGGATCAAGTCTCCCAAAACTTAAAATGCTTCTAGTTCATCTACGAGTTCATGTATCGTACTAACTATTCGAGCATATAAACTTTAAGTTACACGCTGTCAGAAAATGCCAAAGACGGCGAATCAAAAAATTTTAACAAAAAGATTTGATGAAAATAAGAACAGGGGATCAAGTATCCCCATTCTCCCCTACACATTACATTAATAGGCAGCTACACAAAAAAGTGTTGAATTTTTTTCTTATACACTCCCTAGTAAGAATTATTATACTATTAATTTAAATTAAATAGGATTTGTTGAACATTGCAGATTTAATCATTACGCTATTTTGACAACCGTTTCGTCATGATTTCTCCTATGTGGGTGTATTTATGTGTTTGGTAAACGAAAATGCCAAGCTCGATATTTACCCACTTTGGACCCTAGAGGGAAGGTGCGGACGACAAGGAAAATTCACACGCTTGTTTTGCAATGTCTAAATGGCAAAAGCGGAGAAATTGTACAACGTAGGTAGCAGGACATCCTCCTAATGACAGCGCCATGGAAACGTTTTGATGTAAAACTACGGCTTTCCTCTTCAAGTGCGCTGTAAGGATTTCAAATATCAGCAGTAATAATGTTACATTGGACGAGATGCTTTCAATTCCGGTGAATATTATACTGAGTGTAACTCTTTAGAAAGCTACACCAATTATTGCTGCGGATAACTACTGTCTTTCTAATGGCATCGGTTTATGATCTAAGGGTCTTAGATTACAATTTAAATCAATCCATGTTGTAACGTTGAACAAGTTTAGCTTAGATTAAAAGTTTTGACATGATTCAGCTATGCATGAATAAATGCTACTAAGTATTTTAATCGAATTAAAATCAAACAAAATGATACAGCAACTGAAGAATTAATTACAGTTTTGACAGTCAGGAAAACAATTGAATTTAAACGATATAAATTATGAAAATAGTAATTATGTTTTCTTAAGTCAATTTATATATATTTATTCTCGTCTTGTACTATCTTGTAACTTCCATTATTCTATATAGAAAACGAGCACAAGCACGTATTTCCACAGAAGAAACAAAATAATGTTAATTTTTTAGTACAAAATATTCAATTTTCTCATACAAAGATAAAAGTTCAAATTTACTCATGTTAAGATTTTTTGAAAATTTTGCAAAAAAACATGGATCAGCTTTGAACCAAAACGAAACTATTGACCCCAAATCGACTCAGACTTATACAATGAATATTTTTTCATATTCCTACTATAAAAATATTTATTTTATATTGCGACCCAGAGAATGATTTCATTGATGGATTCAGATTCAAATTTCATTGGTGGATTTTTTTCTCCACCCATATTTACATATACCATACAATATACCATAGAACCTCTTGGTAACAAATCCTGTTGAACTCTTAAATTGGATCAAAGTTCAATATTCAACGGTTAAATTAGGCTGGCCCATCATGTTTCAAACACTACCATTTCCAAACCAATATTTACCGCTGTATGCGTGAAGCTGCTGGGTTAAAGCCCTTTCAGAAGTGGGTTGATTATCGTAATCATATGAATCAAATCGGTTCAAACTGCTAGGAAATTACAACGTTGCCAAACATAATGTGGATCGTTCCGGCAGCTGTACGTGTTGATGGTATGTAAGCGCTCAGGACGTTTTGAATTTGCATAAGGTCTATGAAATTTCTAGCGAATGGAGGGGTCTGCTACGAATAACATATTGGCCAGTTAACTATAGGGTGCAGGGGCTTTAAATCGTCCTACTCCATCGTTAGTATTGAACATAAATGAGTTACTTTGATGTCTTGCCGCTTTTAAAATTAACTGCTATTTTTGACCGCGAATCAAGCTGCAACCTACAAATTATTTACCATACCTACACACAAATAGTTTGGTAACTGTAACTGCAATTGGCGGTTCAACAACCACAATAAAGGTTTCGGTAATTGCTTACTTTGCTCATTCAGCCAGCTTGCTGGCTCATTCAAATTCGATGGACGGGGTTTAGTTTAAGAGGAGTGGTGGTCGAAAATTCTGGCACGTTTCACACTGCTATACTTAACATGAGAAGCTGCTCTATTTGTTGAATGATGGGAACTAACAGCGAATGTTTGAATAATGGTCAATAATTTCAAATGTTTATGCGGCGCTTTGTTCAAGCTGTCTAACGAGATGATTTAACAATCGATGAATTAGCTGACAGACAACTGATCCTTTAAACTGCAAATTTGATTTGGCATACTAAATATTATTGGGGGATAGTGGTTAACTTATAAAGAATGAGTTATTAAACAGTTGTTTATACATATATTATATATTTTTATATCATCATGTAATTTTTTAAACACACATTGTAAAGTCTGTTGCACATAGAATCTGGTCGGATAAAATAGATCATATCTCCGCACATAACCTACAAAAAAAAGTAAAAATGTCATTTTGTAGGGTTTTTATTGCACTTTAAGAAAAAAAAATACATAAAAATCAATCGTCAGCTTTTCTTCGGGTGAATTTTCGAACTTTTTTGTGATACCACCCATCATTTTCTGCACAGTACTGCTGGTAACCTCATTCGCCATCTTGTTCCATCACTTTTCCATTTGAGCGGGTTTTTTCATGGTTCTGCCACATTTCTTCAGTTTTCCCTTAACAATTGCCCAATATTTCTCGATGGGACGAAAATCCGGACAGTTTGGTGGATTGATACTTTTTTCAACAAAATCGATCTTGTTCTCCTTATACCACTTTCCCGGCTGTAGTGGCAGCTTGCCAGATCCGGCCAGAACTTCACCAGACCTTTGTGGGACCGAATGAATGGCAAAACCCTCTTCTGGAGACGTTGTTCTTTGTAAACATTTCCATTCATTGTGTCCCCAGTGATGAAAATCTTAGCCTTCTTCCCACAACTACAGATCCCTTGCCAAATCATCAACTTACGAGCAAATTTATCTGCGAAAACAAACTCGAATCTACCCGCAACATTCCCTTAACGCTTCGCTAGGTAAAATTTGTTACCGGGTATTTGTCCAAAATCCATTTTTACGTAAGTTTCGTCGTCCATCAAAATGCATCCGTTGTACTTGGTCAACACTTTCTCGTACAACTTTCTTGCACTGGTTTTGGCAGCCAGGTTTTGTTTCAGCGTCCTGTTGGGGCGCAAACCTTCTCGCAAACAAAAAAATTCGTCGAGCTGTACTGTGTTTCGTCTTGAACTTTTCCGCCAAATCACGCAAGGAGATTCCAGGATTATTGTGAACTGATCGAATTACCTTGCCTTTGCTCGCAGGGCTTGTGATATAGCTCGGTTGGCAAGTCTGTTGTCTCCTGAGCCGATGTCCGCGAGTTCGAGCCCAAGAGTAAACATCCAACACAGTTGTACCGGATAGTTTTTCAATAACGATCCGCCAACTGCAACGTTGATAAAGTCGCGAATGCCATAAAGATGGTAAAACGACTATAATCGAAACAAAAAAAAAACCTTTGCTGGCAGCTTCCGGTCATATGTTTCACTTTTACGCCTGGTTTGTTTTGCTCGATCCACCGCAAGGGTCTCCCGATAACGTTGCAGCACCGAATTTACAGTCGATTTTGGATATTTCAGGAATTTCGCGATCTTTACCCCTGACCACGTCGGTTTCTCAACGTGAGTGTGCTAAATTTGCTCTCGCCTTTCGCGTTCCATCGTCGATAATTTTTGACTGACTGCTTCAATCTTGATGAAATTCTCACCACTACACACTCATCTGGCGCAACCCCTTATAGTGTAGTTTTGACCCGTTATCGGAAAAGACTGGGTTAATTCCTTTTTCATGTAAAGCCCTTGTACCCTTTATAGTGTACACGGCATGTACGTCAAACAGAGGTGAAAATTAGTAATGTAAGCATGTAAAATCTACACATTATTTTGGGAGCCCGCACTGCATGGCGATGTCAGCCCTTTGAAAGATGGAAAGAAAATAATAAAAACAAATCATTTTGTTTTGAATTTCTGTATTCGGCAAGGCATAATTTTCATGCTCGTGTTACAGAATAGGAAAATATTCATTTAGCTGATCTTCTTTCAGCATTATCCGATTCATTGAATCGTCGAACGAGATCGGTTACGGCAGAAAGAGTTCTATATTCTGAATGACAAGTTAAAAAACTACCTTTTATTTAGTAAGCCAGCTTTTCTAAATAATGTGTAAAATTGACTCGATGAAACGAACCTTTTTTTTTGACAGATCTCGGCTATTCGCAATAATGAGTCAATTTTACAAGTTTAAGGCGTTGCGCCAAATGAGTGTGTAAGTAAACAAACCATCCGGATCTGTCAATAGATTCGCGATGTTACAACTAGGGGCGCTGCAGTAAATTAAAAGATGCGACCAGATTCTATGTGAAACAGACTTTATGAAGTCTATCTATTTTAATTGCTTTATACTTTCAACAAGTGTTCGGCATCGCTAACTGAAAAACTGGCGCCGCTAGTTAAATTGCTAACGTACACAGCATTTGTTTTGCTAGAAACCAGCAAAGTTTTGCTGGTTTTTGTCCCGCTGACTTTCCAGCAAAATTTCCAGCAATTTGAATTGCTGGAAAAAACAGCAAACGTTAATGCTGGTCTCCAGCCATTCAAATTGCTGGAAAATCAGCAATCCAGATTGCTTTAATCAGCTATTTCTTTCAAAACAACCGGCTGTATTTAGTATCAAATTTATATTTCACTCAAAATTAAATATTGAATACTGGCTGTGCATGTAATGAGCAATAAGAAACAATTACTTTCTTCCATTTTTCAATAATGTTTGTATTTATTTCCAAGAACTTTTTCTAAAAATTTTACAACACCGGCTCTGGAGTGGAAGCTTTGTGCCAAAGTGTTGATCATTCGCTACCTGAGATAAGAATTCGGATTTGTATCTTTTATGAAATATCTACCTGTCAAATAAAAACTCACCCTTGATATGATGTCTGGTTGCTAGAATATACTGCCCCTACTTTCATAACTGTCCCATTTGCAAAAACAAGCAAGCGAGAAAATCAGCTTTTTCTGATTTGGAATATATTTTAAAATTGTGATCACACGTTTAAGCATAGACGAAAATCGTTTGATGGAATGTGTTCTAGGTTGTCATAATGAATCGTAAGACCTGAAATTTTCAAAATTGGGCCATTGGTAAGTTCGGGAGCACCATTTTTATTCGTTATGGAACTGTTATGCGAGGAAATTTGAGACCTTTTTCAAATCTACTCTTATAACAGTCCCATACAGAAAATGTTTTACAAACCAAGCTACTTTCTAAGACTTAAATCTGATCATTTTTGAATTTCGAAATACAGTTATCAGAAAAAGGAACATGAAAAAATATCGTGAATTCCACATTGTAAGTTGAATCTTTTTACGATTTTTGATTGCATCTGATAGTTTTTCGTTCAGAAAGACATTCCTTCCTTCTTACTGGCCTACTTTCGAAAAGTAGTGTGCATAATACGACATCAAGTGAGTTGAATCTTTTTTAAATGATTCAAAGCAACAAATAAAACACTATTTCGCCGAAAGAAACATTGAAAAGTAAATAAATTCGTGGTATTTCACATATGGGACTGTTATGCGGGTATATTCATATGGGACAGTCACGAGTTGATATTTTTTTCGAAATTTCTAGAACAAAATCTCTTTTTTTATTGTTTTATATTTAAGCTCTACGTTCAAAATGATGAATTGTCAGGTAAGATGAAAAATGACGAAAATTCATATGGGACTGTTATGCGAGTAGGGGCAGTATAGAAGGAAATAAAAATAATTATATTAATCTAACCAAAATTCGTAAAATAGAGTCTTATCTTACATCAGCGTACGAAAACAAACAGACTCTAATTTGACAACTTGATCGCTAATTTTCCAGCAAACTAGATCAATTGCTGGAAAGTCCAGCAATTTGGAAAACGATTGCTGATTTTTCAGCAAAAATGACAAGAACACAACCGAATGCTGAAAAATCCAGCAATTAGAAAATCGATTGCTGGTTTCCAGCAAAAATTTAAATTGCTGAACGTTTCCAGCATTTTTGTTTTGCTGGAAATCGAGGCAAAAATTTACTGTGTATTCAAAGTTAGCGATCGCTAACTAAAACCGCTAATTGTGCTGAAAAAGTATTCGCTTCAATTTTAAAGCGCTAATCGATAATCGCCAACGGTTGATCAATGTATCGAAAACCGATTTTTATTCACAGTCACTTATTTGGATTTTCAATACACATTTGTGCTGAATTTGTAGTATCTCAATTTTTTTACAATTTTTTTACAAACACAGTCCAGGTTAGTCATTGGGTCCAGTCCTAGTCAAAAATATTTTACCTGCTTTAATTATCTTCAAGCTTGCAGTATAAAAATGCAAAATGCAAATGCTTATCGAAAATGATTGATTTTCGGAACATTGGACTGATAATCGCAAAAAAAAACCTTACAAAATGGATATTTGTTCGAAAAGATCGTCGAATTTGGTTATCTGACGCCATCTTGAATTCGAAGATTGAGGCTTTCGCTGAAATTAAAATGCTGTAGATGATTTAAAATCTCTACAATAAACCAGACGTCATCTTGAAATACAAGATGGCGGCTTTCGCTTAGCTTTAAAATGTTGTTAATCGCTAAAAACCGTATGAATATTATTATTGGATTTAAGTCAAACCCAGTAGAAGTTTAATTCCTCTGTCTGACTTCATCTTGAAATCCAAGATGGTGGCTTCCACTGAACTGTAAATGACTAAAAATTACACTTTAAAAAGCTTTACAATATTGGTATTGGGTGAAAGGGCTAAACTAGAAAAATCAGACCCTGTTTGTTGTTGGCAACACGCCTGAACAATTTGTGTAGCCAAAATAGAGTGTTGTCAAAATCGAACGATTTTTTTTTCTAAACTTAGTTTTCACTTAATACTACATTAAAACTTCTATTTTTGATTTTTAGGCAATATCTGATCATTTTACGTTATTTTTACTATTTTTTTTATCGTGTGTCTGATGCATTTAGCACTTTTCATGTTTTGTTTATATTTTTGTTTTTTTTGCCATATTTGCTATTTATGTCTTTCTTTTATGTCTATCGTGCCATTATGTCTAAATTGTATTGATCCTATTCTAACGAAAACTATAAGGTAATTTTGTTTCTGTTAACCGTTTGATTTAAGCACATGTGCCAAGATCGGATGTTACCAAAATCGAATGTTGCTAAAAACGAAGAAGGTTCGAATTGTGGTGGTTTTATGCGATTTTCAGTCACGACAACTAATACCCATATTTTGGAGGTTTCATACGATATTCAATGGTTTATAGCACATTTAAAGTTAACCGAAAGCCGCCATCTTGAATTTAAAGATGGCGTCAGATAGCGAAATTTGAATTCTACTCGTTTCGCCCTTTCACCTTATGCCCCGTATTATGGATGTTTCATTAGATTTTAAGTAATTCATAGCTTTGAAAAGAAAAGCGAAAGCCGCCATCTAAGATTAATAATCGCTCAAAATAGCGAAATTTGACTTCTTCTAGTTATTCCTTCAACCCAATATTCATATTGTGGGAATTTCATTTGATATTCAGTGATTAAAATTATTTTTATGATCAGCGGAAGCCTTTTTGTAAGATTTCAAGATGGCGTCTGATATTTCAAGATGGATTCTGGATTTTAAGATGGCGACTGGATTTCAAGATGGCGTCTGATAGCGAAATTTGACTTTAAGTTTAGTATTTTTGCCAATACCTATATTGTGGGAGTTTCATAGGATTTTTAGTCATTTACAGCGTTTGAAAATTCAGCAGAAGCCGCCATCTTGGATTTATTTATGGCGTCGGATAGCGCAATTTGACTTCTACTAGTTTAGTTATTTCTCTCAATACTCATTTTGTGGAGGCTTCCTTCGATTTTCAGTAATGAGCAGCATTTCAAAGCTCAGCGGAAGCTGCCATCTAGGATTTCAAGATAGCGACGGACAACGAAATTCGACTTCTACTCGTTTATCACTTTCACCTTATAACCAGATTGCGATGAATTTATGATATTTTTAGTAATTTACAGCCTTGAAAATAAAAGCGAAAGCCGCCATCTTAGATTTATGATGGCGTCAAACAACAAATATTTTTCCTACTATTTGGGCCCTTTCACTTATTCTCATATTGTAGAGATATTCATACCACTTCCGGTAATTTAAAGTTTTTAAAGATATTTATGTATATATAGATTTTTTTATTTTAACTCAAAACCGACACACATAACTTATCAAAAATGTGTAAAAATGGGAATTCAAATTCAAATATGTGCTCTATAACCTGAGCGTGTCCGGTTTTGACATCTTGATCGAGAACTGTTGCTATGTTTTATGGTGGTTTAATAATTAAGCACTGAGTGCTATTATGGACCATGCAAAAAATTCTTGAAGCAAACTGCTAAGTTTGTGTTTAATTATAGTTTAAACAGAGCATTCATAACTCTTTCAAAAGAACTAAAACAATATTTTTTAATGAAAGCTTCATTAGCGTTTTCAAAACTATTTGTGAACATATGGTCGAAACAAGAATATAAGTATTTTGCATGACCAAAATTAAACCGTCATAAAACAAGCTGCACAAAAAATGCCATAATTAAACCATAATAATTCTTGGCATATCAAAACCAGACTCGCGCAAGCCTATGCGCTAGACCACATCGTCGATTGCAATTTGTCTAAATAGTACAATAAATATCACTAAAATCAGGGAATGCGAGCTTTATGCGGATAGGCTTACTAAAAAAAAAAATTAAATAAGGACTTTTGGTGAGAAAATTAAGCAAAAAGTAGGCCATCATTTACTAAAAATAAGGTAAAAAAGTAAGATGCTAGATTTAGTACCAATTTGAAAAATATTTCAGCTCACATATCTAAATCACATATTTAAACATGATTCTTCAAATTTGTATATTCAAAAACTTTACAACTATAAAAACTACGTAGTTGTTGCCTTTATTGTAATTCTGTGTAATCATTATTTTTATAATGAGCTGACTTATTTTTAAGCATACATATTCTCAGTTTTGTTTTTCTATAATATAATACGTTGTAATTGTTGAAATTAAGAATACCATCAAAAATAATTTTAAAGATACAGGAATAATGGTGAAATACTTTTGAAATTGTTTTCTAAACTGTTGTGGTGTATTCACCGATGAATATACTATCCACTCAATTTAATAATGAAAAACAACTGCAGAGAAAAAGGTAAGGGAAACATAATTTTCAAAGCTACGCATCTTTATTTAAAAATAAAGTGCTCTTGTAAATAGTTTTAAATTAAGTTATTTCGTGAGGAAACCATCCCTGTAAATTTTTAAAAAAGGCTTTCGATGTTCGTTTTTCATTTATATTTTTCTCAAATTATTAATACTATCATGAATTAACCAAATCACCTTTTATTTTACACTGATGCGTGGTGAACATTGTTAAATTTATTGCAATTTGTACCTTCGAAGAATATTCCAATGATAACGAACTCGTACCACAGATTCCCTAAAAGGTGTCCCATAAACAAACAATAGCCGCACCTCACAAAGAAAGGTGTCCAAAAGTTTCGGGTGGGTTGCGAAAAATCCGATTATGTCATTCCGAACAGAAATCAATCATCCAACTTGGCATGGCAACTTCGGAGACTATTAGTCATGTTGAACATTTTAACTACCTTATATAAATCTAGTGACGAAAACCACATCAATTTCACCGGTGGCGCCATTTCGATCCAGTCAACAGCAACAAAAGGAAAAGCGTCAACCTCGAAACCTAATAGCGCGCCATAGTCAATGCCTCGACGAAACAGAAACGACGAGGTCCAACTTCTGACGAACTAAAAGCGCTGCTGGCTGGCACCCTTTTCTCTAGGTCCCAAGCCGTTGAGCTCATCTGCAGAGCGCGGGAAAATTGTATCCGAAACTTCTTCATTCATACAAAATGGAGAAACGCGTCGCGCCTGTAGTATATGTTCATTGTTTTAATTTATCACACCATAAATTATCGCTATTAGTCAAACGGATGCTGAGGCTTCGGGAAAGTAAAAGTGTTTCTATTTCCCCGTCTTCATTCAGCTCGCGCTTTGCCATCGAGTGGCGAAACGTTTCCGTTCTCCCGATATTGGTGGCCCCGTGGCACTGCTGCTAAAAAAGGATCATAACGGATGGCCTCTGGTGACGGCATGCCGTCTACGCAATCAAGATGCTTTACTTCGAAATCCATGCGTGGCCAGGAAGTTGAGGAAACGTTCTTTAGAATAACATTCCAAAAGACCGATAACGTCTACCATAACATACATGGTCGACCTACAAAAGACAATAACTTTGAGCTTTCCGCATCCAAAAGTTTATCGCGGTTTGATAAAGGCGTTTCGGGGTTGAAATAAAGTAAATAAATAAAACCACATTTAATTAAAATTTAATTCATCTAGGTTCAGTTTTGGGAGAAGCTGTAAAGCTATTCTACGACAAGGCGGTGCGAATGCCTCCCCCCTTGGATATAACTCCCCCCATGGAGATTTTTACCACGTAATATTTTCAGTTCAAGAACTAAATCTACCGTAGAACTGGGAAACTACTTGATCCCATAAGTTATTTAAGAAATTAGTTAAACAAACGATTTTTCCTCCAGCAAAAACCTTTACAGAATACTCGAACCGATCATGGTTGTATAAAAAGAATGTTGTATAGTATTATAGGTTTTACCAACGACGCTCTTCAATACAACTTTCCCAGTTTTCTGAGCACGTAAACTCTCGCCAAATTTAGCCGTTCCTCTGACGACGGGCTCGGCAAGGTCTCTTACGTCGTGGAGAAGTCCTTCATCCTTGTCATGTGCTGGGTGGCATCGGAATCGACAACAAACCTGACCTTGCGCAGCTGTTGAACGCCGAGCTTCGACAGCCATCATGATACTTCCGCGTTGGCCTTTACGATGGGCTGGGCAACGATTCTTGTAGTGCCCCGGATCGCCCCACTTGAAGCAAATTATATTCTCAACCTTTCGAGCCTTCATCGCGGAGTTTGGTGCTAAATTTCTTGTTGGGATGTTCGCACCCATGCGCTCAAGCTCCCGAACGATGAGATCGTATTTCTCAAATAATTAACTCAACGATCTGATGTTCTTCCGATGTTTGAGGTCATGGAGCCTGTCGCGCATCGCCAGGAATAGTTTGGTGCCAAAGCGCTGGTAGCTCTTCTCCAAGAAGTCCATGGCCTCCTTCGTATATCGTACCCCGATTATAAGGTTAAGAACGATGTTTCAGACGCCCATCACGATCTCGTCCAGCGGCACCGAGGAGTCCGCGTTTTTTGCGCTTCCGGAAGGCTACCTCCTCTGCGGGTTTCTTCATAGGAATGGCGCAGTCGTCTTCCTCGGGGGTTCTCACAATGGTGTGGATGAGGTTTTTAGCAACTGATCGGCTCTTAATACTCCACTTCCATGGTGCGAAGGTCTCCTCCCGGCTGTTGAAAAGAAAGTTACGCATGGTACCCGCAGCGTGACTGGTGACGGCATTGTATCGAGTACCCCTCTCAGAAGACGGCCCTTTCCGGGCTGGGCAACTGGCGGAGTCGAGAGTAATCCTCTCGGAAACCGACCATTTCCCGGGCTCGTTCCTTGACTGCTGGTTCCTCTGAATTCCTGGTTGGCCTCGCTTCCTTCTTCAGAACCTGGGCTTGGGACATCTTGACTGACCACCTCAGAGCTCGGCTGATTCTTGGATGACCTTTTTGGAGCTTGGCTGACCTCTCCGAATCTCTGGCTGGCTGGAATGGACTCGTTAACCGTAAGTATTCGAGAAATTGCTAGAAAGTATCCCTCTCAAGCTATCTCTTATTCCTCACCAGATGTGTCTGGGCCCATAATCTGTTGAATTCTATGGTTTTGAAACGAGAATTTGGTTTGAAAAGGTTATATAGTTTATCAATTTTAGCATGTTTAGTCGTTATAAGCTAACTTACAGTTATATTCTTGTCCTAAGTAACAATTTTAGCTTTATTATGGTCAGAGCAGACATTTTTCAAGCATCATAGTTGACATGGTTGCTGATTTTCCTTCATCGTCACGTTTCAAATCTCATTTGACTACTAGTCAAGCTTCAAGGGACTGGAAAAGCTTGACTATCGTCATGGATTTCTGTTCACGTGACGGATGTTATTTTTCATACGGCGGTCGTCAATCAAGTTGACGGCGTCGGTTCAAAGCATTTTATGTATGATTCGGAAAATTTTGTGTATTTGGATTGCTTGTTGGGCGATTTGCCAGTGTCAAAAACAAATAAAATTCGGATTCAAAAAAATACTTCCAATTGCCGAATAACAATATTGTAAAGGAATTTTAGATAATAATGAAAGGCAATTTTTTTGCGCATAGTCGATATTGTCCTTCTAATCCCTAGCGAATTCTCATCGGTCGTGACAGTTGATGTTACGTTCGAAAATGTCCCGGTCCCGAACTATCCTGGACTGATCTCCAAAAACGGAAACGATGATCGTTGTTTTCAGATTTTTTTTCAGCCACGACCATAACGTAACTTGTGTTTTTCGGCGTCGTCTTAAGATGTTTTTTTTATCTATACATTATTCCGTCACAGTCAAAAAGACGACGACGGGCTGAAGGCGACTATGATTATTCCGACGCTTCATTTGACTGAAGGTTGAGGCGAGATTGTTTGCTTGGTTACTCATTTGAAGGCGTCTGTTATGAATGCGACTGCTTTAACTTTTTCACAGTCACAGTTTTATGACTAATGACGGTGAATTTTGTATGCTCTGATTATGGTCAGCAAAATTTCGTTTGGACTATAACATTAATTTCATAAAAAGCTAAAGCGCATTCTGAAACATCACCTCGACTCTAATAAAGCCAAAATCAGGCTATTTGGCCCTACTCTAGAAACGTCATCAAGACATATCATTGTTGGTCATCAATGATGGTCACCAAAGCGTTTAAAAAGCTATTAGGGTAAATGATCTTGAGCGGAACCAATTGGCTCAATTCGACGCAACTCGGAACAGTTGATCAAGCGGTATGGCTTTGGGTTATATCCGAACAAAAAAAAATTCAGTTTAGCGGATAGATCTTGGTTTCTGCTTTCTAATGATGATTTTTAGAATATTTTAGAGTGAATCCTTATAACTCTAGAGCTGTTTTACTGAAGTAAGAATTCTGATCTTGAGCGGAACCACGCTGATCTTGAGCGGAACTAAAATATGATCTTGAGCGGAACCATTTTCTTCTGTCATCATCTTTAATAGCTCTTATTCCTAATACTTGTGTAACTGTGAAAACTTCAATTAAATTTCATCTTTGAAGATTTTAAAGTTCAAAAATTAATCTTTTTACGTGAAAAAAAGAAACATAGCTTTCCAAAGGTGTTCTCAAAATATCCGTTCAAATTTATTTCTTGCTTAAAAAAAGCCCAATTTTCCCTTTGATGCACTGTATCCTATTTTGAAAGAATCGTTTCTCTAAACTCAAATTTTAGTTTTTTTAATCACAAAAATTAAATTCGTTAGTATATTTGATTGATTTTTTGAATGTGCGTGTTTAGGATCATACTGCCCCGAACAACTTTTGAAGGTAACGACAAAATTAGTAATAAAAAAGAAAATACTTTGAATTACAGATTTGGCTAAAAAAAACGGTACATTGCTCTAAATAAATGTTTTTCAGAAAGAACTCTTATTTTTTTTAATCCTTATTCCCTTAATTCCTTTAACTTTATTGGAAATTCATGATAATTTGTGTCGTTTTTATATTTTATTTGGGGAAAATCAGTTTACGTTGAAAATCTTTTCATTAATTCAAAGTGAGAAACCTTAATTTTATATTGACCAAAACAAAATTATAATTATGGAAATCCATTCGCAAATTAAAAATTCTGTGAAATCAGTAAATATTTCAAAATATCGTGTTCTGTGACACAGATTCTGTGATAAAAATTTCCTCAAAATTTTGTGAAATAACAGATTTCACTGTTATTTCGGCAACCTTGCTGTAAGCAACTTATTCATAGAATAAAGTTTAAAAAAAAATCCAGTTTCTCATGAATCACGTTGACATTTATTTATATTCAAAATTTATTGAAACATTAATTATTTATCTCAATTGATATAACAATTATTTCTCAAACCAATTTCCAGTTCGAGCTCAAGTTTAAAGTCAAACACAAGGAAATCGGATAGGTTTTCAATACCAGGCCACCAATTGAATCGTACACTTTGTAGAACTAAAATGATGTGTTTAAAAAAACAATTTGAATTTTTGTTTATTAGATAGTATATCGTTTTCAATTGGAATGTGAACATCTGAAACAATCTCTTTAAAAGAAAGCTACTTCATAAAGTACGAATAAGAATGGCAATGAAGATTGATTCTTATTCTGAAATAATGATTTAACTTTATTGACTTCATTAGTTCTCGAATTATGCCAAAAATCTCCTCCATCTCGTCGTCCCTCTAAAAGAAAGATTCAAAAACACATTTCTTGAACCCCAAAAAATTAAACTTTTTGTGTGCCTAGTTTGGTACGCTGTGACGCCAATTAATAGTTTTTGTTCTATTCGAACTGAATTTTACATTTTGATAGAATAAGAAATATACAAATGTGCTGCATACATTCAGGGGTATAAACTGCGTGTGAGACATTAGGCATAAGGCAGCGCACCTAGTGGTTTATTTCGGAAGCTAGTAGTTCCGCTCAAGATCGAAGATGGTTCCACTCAAGATCATATTTTACTTTCAAAAACTACGCTATTAATTGATATTCTGATGGAAAACTTGCTACAAAAACCCGAATAATGCTTTTTTATGAGTTTTTCTACCATTTTAATAATTGAGAATTAGTTTACAACGGTCAAGGGTGACATAAATTGATGTTCAATGTCAGCGTAGATTGATGAAAATTGCAGCAGAAATGCGTATGTTTTTAAATCTTCTAATAAGATTATTTGAGTTAATAAATTTTAGCAAAAATGTCAATGCTTGTATGAAAAGATCTTGAAAAAGTGTTTTTTCAACAGTTTGGTAAGATTCATAAACAATCATTGCCTAGAACTTAGAAAAAGTAAATGGTTCCGCTCAAGATCAGATTTTGACTAGTTCCGCTCAAGATCATTTACCCTATTAAACATGTTAGAAATTTTTGTTTTTGCGATTCTGTGAGTTCTCGAAGTTTTTTTTTTTTTATTTTTTCCAGCAACCATAATGGTTGATGAATGATGATTGCATTATTCAGATATGATCTGGTAAAATAAATAGCCAAATGACCAATGTTTTAACTATATTATGAGCATCTTTTCTACTGCAAGTCAAGATTTTAAGGTAAAATGTGTATGAAATAGTATCTTCAAATAAATGCGCCTCGTCAAATCTGATGGTCAATCATGATGGAATTGATGGAAAATCGGCCTGAAACAATATTTTCCAATGCTTGCATTGTGAATCCATCAACATGGCGTCATTTTGTGCCCTTCGATTTTGCAACCAACATGACGTGAGTCAATTCATAGTTTTAATATGATTAAATGATGACCCCAAAAAAGCTACGATTTGGCGTTTTTCTCGCAAGCCAACCAATTACACGCTTAAAATGAGTTCCCCATTTCTGAGTTGTTAATCATTAGTACAGTAAATGAGGACAGACTTTTTGACTGAAAAGGGATTGGTTGTGAATGACCCGTGGAATAAATCATGAGTTAAAGTCAAATTTCGTTGTCTGACGCCATCTTAAAATCCAAGATGGCGGCTTCCGCTAAACTTTAAAATGTTGTAAATGACTTGGAATCGCATGAAACCCCAACAAAATGGGTGTTGGGTGAAAGGGCTAAACGATTAGAAGTCGAATTTCGCTATCAGACGCCACCTTGAAATCTAAGATGGCCGCATCTTTTCAATTTTTAATGCTTTAATGCTGACAAAACGTCGCATTAAACCACCACTATACGGGTATTCAATGAAAGGGCTAAACTAGAAGAAGTCGATTTTTTTTCTTTCCGGCGCCATCTTGAAATTCAAGATGGCAGCTTCCACTGAACTTTAAAATGCTCTTAATCACTGAAAATCGCATGAAACTACCACAACATTGGTGTTGGGTAAAACGACCAAACGAGTAGAAGTCGAAACTTACTATCAAACGTCATCTTGTAATCCGATATGGCGGCTTCCCCCTTAAAAATGATTTAAATCACTGAAAACCACATGAAATCACCACATTATGAAAAGAACTATACTAGAAGAAGTCGAATTTCGCTATCTGACACCATCATCAATCCACGGTGCACAGAAATTTTTTATGACTGTTACGTGTCACAGAAAACTGCAACATTTAAAAGAAAACAACTTGTAATTAACGAAACCTATAATTTTAAATTGTATTCTTTAAAAGTAACGAAAATAATTTATTATTGCAACAAATTTCCTGTGAAAAAGTTGTTCACTAAAGATTAAATGTCACGTAATTTGTTTTTCGACCTGTAAAATTACGGTAAATGTTGCTTATTGTCAGTGATTATCAACTCTGAATCATTCCATAAATACTATCACATTCTGGGCTAACCACCAACTACCAACACTGCTGGGAAACTCATAACCACATGCTGTGTTGGCTGAGTTTAGCGTGTGTGATGAACACATTTGTATTGTTGTCATCATCATTGATCATCATCAACTGTCAACCGCTATTGTTCTCAATATGTGAATTGATGAAAAAGAACGAATTTAAAACAATCTGTTTCGGCGAATTTAAAACAACGTGGCGGCGAAGGACCAGGTCCGGGAATTTATTCGAAAAAAACCGTGAGTAACAACATTTTCAAATCTAAATTTTTATGTTCAAAAATCATTATTTTCTTGAAATCCCATGAAACTTAATTTTAAATTTAAAAAAATATGGTACGTTTCACTAATTTTATTATTTTAAACCTTCATTTTAAATCTATCATTATTTTTTAATTATCAATTAAGCTTTTAAAAGTTCGAAAAGTGATTTGAAATAGCAACTTCAAATTTTTATTTAAAATGCTGTGTTAACTCGAAATGTACATTTTTGTCAATACTAATGTTATGATTTGTCTTGGTACATCTTTGTACCTGAAAATGTTCAAATTTTCGAAGGTGATGGAAAGAACTAGAGAAACATGAGGTATCCAAGAACGAAAGAATATAAGCCGTAAATATCATGAAATTTTCGGAAAAGATACAACGGCTAACCGGCAAGACTTGAACCTGCAATCTCCGCTTCGATACAACGGTGCGTTAGCCAATTACACCACGGTGAATTTGTTAGCCTTGTATTTTTATAACTAGAAGAAAGTGAATATAAAATTCATTTAATTCTTATTTTAATAACTTGAATTAAAACGATCTTCTTTTTATTATAATATAAATCAAACATCATTAAGGTATGTGTGTTTGATTAATTCTCTAAATTATAAATGGATATTATTATCTCTCCTATTTGGAAGAGCTGGAAAAGGGAGCTGGAGCTTGTAGACGAGACAAGAGAGCCTGGACAAACTCCCTAGCCGAAGAGGGAGAAAGAGCCGCCGCCAATGGAGATATCCGATTACTTTATGACATTTCTCGCCGCCTCACTGGTGCAAGGACTAATGCAAGAATGCCGCTGAAAAACCGAGCAGGTCAGTTATTGACCGATCGAACAGATCAGCTCAAACGATGGACTGAGCACTTCGAACAACTCTTCCGAGTCACGAATAGCGATGGCCAACAGAACCCGCAGCTTGAAGCGCCAACAGTAAGTCGCATAAAGGGCGTCAACCCGGAAGCGCCCTCGCTGGCTGAAATAGAAGCGGCAATCAAAAACATGAAATCCAACAAAGCACCTGGGATCGATTGCATCCCTGCTGAAATGCTGAAAACCGACCCTGCCCTGTCAGCACAAATGTTGCACCGTCTTTTCGCTGACATCTGGGATACTGCAACATTCCCGGCCGACTGGATGCAGGGTATCCTCGTAAAGGTCCCGAAGAAAGGAGACCTAACAGAGTGCGGTAACTGGCGAGGCATAACGTTGATCTGTACAACCCTCAAAGTACTCTGCAAAGTGATCCTGAACAGGATCCAGGAGAAAATCGACGCTACACTCCGAGGGCAACAAGCTGGATTCCGATCCGGACGATCATGTGTGGACCACATCACAACGCTACGAATCATACTGGAACAAATCAACGAATTCCAGGACTCTCTTCTGCTGGTGTTCGTTGATTTCGAAAAAGCATTCGACCGACTTAATCATGAAAACATCTGGGCGGCTCTAAGGCGACGAGGGGTCCCAGAGAAACTAGTTCATCTCATCGAAGCACAATACGAGGCAAGGTCTTGCACGATGGTGTCTTGTCCGAACCAATCCCGGCCAGATCTCTCTACGAACAAAAATCCGAATCTTCAACTCAAACGTCAAATCCGTATTGCTGTACGGGTGCGAAACTTGGTGCACATATGCGGTGACGACGCGAAAACTGCAAGTATTTGTAAACCGCTGCCTGCGGAACATCATCCGCGCTTGGTGGCCTGGCAACTGGATCTCAAACGTTGAACTTCATCGCCGGTGTCATCAAAAGGCGCTAGAAATCGAGATTCGGGAACGTAAGTGGAGATGGATTGGGCACACGCTGCGAAAAGATGAAAACGAGATTTGCAGAGAGGCGCTTGACTGGAATCCAGAGGGTCATCGAAGAAGAGGCAGGCCCAGAAACTCGTGGCGGCGAAGCCTAGCCGCTGAAATCCGAACTGTCGACGAGAATCTTGACTGGGACCAGGTGAAGACGCTGGCTCCGGATCGTCAACAGTGGAGGTCTTTTACCACGGCCCTATGCACCGCAGGATCGGCGCGGGATCATTAAGTAAGTAAGTAAGTAAGTCCTATTTGAGACCAAATTTATATTCGAGATTTAATTTTTTTTCTAATTCATGTTTTTCGTGCGGAAATTTTTTTATCAACCTTTCCGTTTAAAATGATGAAAAAATGTCATTCAAGATTATTGAAAATTTAAAATTATCTACAAATTTTCATTTTGCTAAAAAATCCTTAATTATATTCAATTGCTGATTTGATCTGAATTGATTTTTTAAATCTTATTTACTGTTTGATGTATTCTATTTTGGTGCACTGATTGTTATGTCCGAAGCCTTAAATTCTGGATTTATTAAAAATTTTAACTCGAATGCATTTTCTGATGCTCTGGAAACATTGATTTAAAATTTGTAAATTAGACTGCTTTATTTTATTTATCACTAGCTGATCCCGTACGAACTCCGTTTCGTTTTTAATTTCAAATATGTGATAAGTGTGTGTAAATGGTAATTGGGATGCATTTTCAATACTATATTGCATAAAATATTAAACAGACAAAGACGATATCGCGATAACAGTAAATAATTCATATGGATGACCCTTTTTTCCGATCCCTGAACCGAAATTGGGGACCTGAAATAAGTTTCCCGTCTTTCAAACCTCCCGTGTACAAAATTTGATCACAATGTTATGCGTAATCATGGCAATATAGCAAAAATAGGGAACTATTAATATGAACGACCCCTTTTGCCGATTCTCGATCCAAAATTTGAAACTTGTTCCTTAAAACTCCCATTTGCAAATTTTTCACCTCAATCTAATGTGTATTAGCCTCAACATCGCAAAGATAGTGAAAAATTCATATGGACGACCCCTTTGGTCGATGCCTCAAAAATCTATTGCTCGTTCTTCAAAACACCTATGTGCAGATTTTCATCTCAATCCTATGCATAATGACGACAATATGGCAAAAACAGAGAAAAACTACTATGGACGACCCCTTATTTGGACCACGATTCAAAACTTGATACCTGTAATCAATAACTTTTACTGTAAAACTCCCATGTGCCAATTTTCATTACAATCCTACGCACAATTCAGACAGTATTACAAAAACTGTGAGCAAATAATATGGGCGACCCCTTTCACTGACCCCCAACTTAAAATTTGAAACCTGAAAACAATAGAGACTCATATGTGGTAATTTTCATCTTATTCCAATGTAGAATAACGTCAATATTGCAAAAACATTAAAAGGTCGAAATAGACGACCCCTTTGGGCGACCCCTGATCCTAAACTAAAAACCTGGAACTGATTGCTCGTCCCTCAAAACACTCATGTGCTAATTTTCATCACAATTTGATGTTTAATACCGCCAATATAACAAAAACATTAAACAGTTGATATGGACGACCCCTTTGGCCGACCTTTGACCTCAAATTCAATACCTGGAATCGATTGCTCGTCACTCAAAACTTCTATGTGGAAATTTTCGCCTCAATCCAATGTATAATAACGCCAATATCGCAAAAATATCAAACAGTTGATATGGACGACCCCTTTGGCCGATCCATTTTCCTAATTTTGATACATAGAATCGATTGCTTGTCCTTCAAAACACTCTTGTGCAAATTTTTATTACAATCCGACGAAAAATAACGTCAATATCGTGAAAACAATATTTGTCTTGTATGGACGACCCCCTCAGAAGGGGTCATCCGAAAATCTGAAAACATTTTTCATCATTCCTGGTTCTAATGAGCATTCATGCCAAATTTCAGCTCTCTAGCTCTTAAGACTGCTGAGTTTATAGAGGACAAACAAACAAACAAACATACAGAAAATTGCTTTTTATATATATAAGGTACACCGGGGCAAGTGCAAACGTTCAACTTTTCTCTGTTACAAAAAAAGTAAAAAATATTTCTTCTTCTAGAAATTGTTATTTAGACCCAAACAAACAATCTGACATAGATAAACTAAACTTTCTTTAAATTTATCACTAAAAACACGGCACTGTTTGATCACACACGAATTTAAGTACGTACTAGACATGAATAGTGTGTTTTTGTTTTGCATATTTTGGCTACAAAAATGGGCATTCAAATTCGAATTTTCGTGAAAAGGTGAGTGTTTGAGACCGATATTCAAGTGAAAGCAGGAAATTTATGATAAATTTTCAGTACACCCCGAAAGTTGTGAAATTAGTATTCGCTCTTGTTAAACCGCACTGCGGGGCAAGTGCAAACGACACTACCGGGGTAAGTGCAAACGCAGCTTTAAGCCATGTAACATCAGCCATTTTAGTAAATTCATCACCAAAATGGTTCAGCATTATATTTAAATGGTTAGAAGGGGTATCCAAAGTGTTGTATCTGAAGCGGATGTTCAAAGTTCCGTAATACCTTAGTAAATGAAGGCCTTTTGCTTAAGACAACAGTCACCAAAAATGGAGATCCAAAAAGTCAATATTGCAAGAAAACAGCAAATATATTAATAAAAGTTGATAAAACGTACCGGAACATGTATTAAATTCATTTAAGAACCGATACACTCACTCATCTGTGAATTAGTTTGGAAAAAGTATTGCGTTTGCACTTGCCCTCATAAACGGGGCAAGTGCAAATTTTGAAATTTTTTCACAAAAGCAGCGTTACTTTCTACCAACATTTTTTTATTTTTCACTTTCAACGGAAATTTGTTGAGAACTATTTTAGTGATGCAACGAACGATAATTGATAATTTTTGAACATATACATATTTTTCTAGGACATGTGAAAGTTGAACTATGGTGAAAACCGTTTGCACTTGCCCCGGTGTACCTTAGTTTAAATTTTTAGCTCAGATTAAAAAGCATCATTAAGAATAGTATATTAATGACTACCCAGAAAAATTATCCATATGAAACTTTGATTCTTTGTTATTTTTATATCAAGTAGATGTGATGATCTTTAGTTGGAAAACATTCTTGCGAATATTTTTTTTTATTTTTAAAATGAAGAGTTAATCACCGTAAATTTATTTTGTGCAATTACTTTATCGGCTATATCGGTGAAATTTATATTTTTTTAGAAAGAATATTTAAGAATTGAAAGATTATAGACAGATAGAAGATTAGAATAAGATGAAAGATGTTGAAATTAAGCGGAAGGGTAATTTTAATTTGAGGAACAAAACGATGAAATGTGATAAAACAGTTTTTCAAATTAAAATTACCCTTCCGCTCAATTTCAACATCTTGCATCTTATTCTAATCTTCTATCCGTCTATAATCCTTCAATTTTTTAATATTCTTTCTCAAAGAATATAAATTTTACCGATATAGTCGATAAAATAATTGCACTTTTTTTTATTAATTTTTCATTTTTGATAATTTGATTTTGCTGTCTGTGGCCTAGAGTGAATCTATGCACCAAATTTAATTTCATTTGTACCAGAAATGAAATATCATAACTTAAATTAATTGATAATGTAAAACATAAATATTAAATCGTCGTTTAAAATCAATGCAAAGTTCTTCCCAAGAAATGGAATAAATTCAAGGAAATCGATCACAAATTAATCCGAGACTACTTATTGCGCTGCAATTTCCTTCTGGGAGGAAAACGGAAATCAATTTGGTGCCATCTTCTTGGGAAGGTTAAATTCCAGCTAACAATCATCTTTACCCACGCTGGGAAGCTCGCAATTCAAGTTTAATCGGGACCTGCAATCTTGGAATGCTGATTAATTATGATCATCAAACGACGCATTGCGTTATGTACAAGTTTGCACAAACCCAAATCGGTTAGCTGCATTTGGCAAACAGACGCTTCTTTACGAAATCGCTTCACGGTGTTTTCGATTTAGTATTTAGATTAAAAAATTTACATACATTTTTTACTAGCAATTAAATAATATCAACGAAAGCATATTGAACAATTATAAAATTATAAAATATTTGATTAATAAAGCGGTGAAAGAATTACTCTAAGAATTTTTTAGTACATTTCATTTACTTGAATAAAAAAATTTCAACAAAGAGCCATAAGTTTGATTAAAAATTAACGCTTGGAACACCGCACAGCTCCACTATTTGATCTGGTGGCTTCCGGCTGTAGACGAAGTTTTGCCTCAGTAATTTGTGGCTAAGATTTGTTGGAACGATAAATTTCTCAGTATAAACAATTTCCCATCTTCGTGGAAATCTTCGAGCACTAGTTAGTTGCAGAGTTCATACTCGGTGGGTGGTAAAAGCCTGTCTAACACTAAACACATCCTTCGGTTTCCATATTCCAACTATGGGCAAGTTGGCACGGAATGTTTGATAATAATTATTTTTGGCTTGTCTAACTTACAAGTAAATTTGTTTCCTCTCACATCTTTTTGAGAAATATATACGAGTGCATGTTTGATGAACAATCAGTTTAAATAGACAACAATGAAGGTTCCTAAATTAGCATTCCCACTTAAAACCCCTTAAACATAAATAAGACATCATTTTCTATACCTGGATGACGTGCTCTCGTTAAGTCTGAAATCTACAGCATGGGTGAGCAAATCTTTTTCTTGGCAGTTAAATCTGAATATTAAAAGCTTTGACGGGTCGCACAAACATTTTTCATCAAAACTAAAATTGGTAAAACTTTTCGACAGAAAAAAATTGGAATTTATTTTTACGTTTAAGAAAGAAAAGAAGAAAAACTCCAATGTTTTTGAATGATGATCAGTAAAAATTGACATACGGGCCTCGCATCAGTCTCGTGAAATGAAATAACATTCACAGTTAATCAATTTTTTATAACTTGAAAAATTTTCATCTATGGAAAAAGTAAAAAATAAGATCTTAAACACATTTTTCCTCTTCATATAACTATATACATCTTTTTTAATCTGTTTTCTGAGTTAAATTGAAAAATTAGTCAATCACATTTTCAATGTAGATTGAGACTTAAAATTTCAATGAACGTCCAGAAACAGAGATCATATTAAGCTGAAGTTACAGAAAAAAGCACAGAAACATTATAGGCACAAAATCTTTATTTATTACACATCAGAATGTGGAAAAAGATCAATACAAAATATTGAGAATGAAATATAAAATGTAAATTGAGCAAAAAAAAATAATAAAATGAAATCCAATCAAGAAAGACATCACAAATACTTAAATATTAAAATAAGACCTAGAAAATTAACATTCGAAATTCAGAATCCTTTTGAAAATCCATGATTAGAGATTTGAATATAACATAACATTATGTTTATTTTAAGGTCTATCGGTCAAGAATTACAACACATTTGATTCTTTGTTAATAAAAACTTTCAATTAAATTTAAAAGCATTAAAAATATTTAATATGGCTCAAATAAAACGATTCACTTACTCGAACATTCGTGCTATAGTCCGAAGCAGATCCGCGTTCAAAAAGCGTTCCTCCATTGTCGGTTTTTATTTACCTATATTTATGACAGATTTCACGCAAAATCGACACAGTATCTGGCATGATCCTCTCGAAATTAAATGAAACTTTGTGAGAGTATAGTCCTCACGTAGTAAATGCACTTGGCATGCTTAGTTTTCCCAGAAAAGATCTAGACTTACATTTGATAAGGGCCAAACTTTTCAAGATAATTTTTTATGAAACTTTTCTGCTCTGAAATCACAATTCCTACAGAAATGTGGTCTATGGGAGAGTTTAAAAACAATGATTCAATTTTTAGAAAAATTGTTTTTAAATCCTACACTGAGAAAATTTCAATTTGAAAACTTATTTTCAATTTCCCAAAAACGCCATCTCAGAATTAGATGAAATTTTTTTCTATGAAGTGTAATAATAATGCGAACAAGTCGTCCATACATTGCAACTAGTGCACACTTAGCTTAAAGTAACAAATTTGCAACAATGAATGTATGGAAAAACGAAAAAATCGTATTTTATTTGAATTTTTGTTTGATGTACCGTAAACTGGGGGAACTTTGATCAGCGGGGTAACTTTGATCAACATGAAATTTTTGCAGATAATCATCATTAACTAAGTATAAAGTTAAAATATCTGAAAACTGTTTACTAAGTTTAAAAGCCTGTAAATTGAGTTGGAAATAAGCTAAGTTTGGTTTTTATTTGAAGATTTTTTATATCAATTATAATTTAATTTTAAAATCTTAAAATATCTGGTTCTTTGAAGGCTCAAAAACAAATATCTCTCCTGATCAAATTTTAGCTTTTAAGAGGAAATGGGTTGTTTAAGGTGTAAGTTTAACTTTATTTCTTGGTTTAGGTTAAGTTTAAGTGTAATTTTTATGGTCATTTGGTGATAATTTTTGGATTATGAAAAAAACGGTCATTTTCCATAAAAAGGCCGGTTTAGAAAAAATGGCTAAAAACCCTATCAAATGGTAAAGTTTGATGAAAAAAAAGGGGGGAACAGTGCGAGGACTTAGGGAATTACAAGAAGGTAAAATTTCATCTGTTTTTGAGACAGAAAAATTTTGGAAAATGTTTATAATTTTTGCCCCTAAATGTATGCAGCAACATTGTCCATCTTTTTAGTATATTTGATTTTGAAAGAAAACGTTAAGATATTCAATTGAGTCAAAAAAAAAAAAAATTACTGTTATCGATGTTTTGAGCCTTCTGCGCTAAATGGCATCAAAACAATAAATTTGAAGATATTGAGATACGTAGAAACCATAGTGATCAAATTTCCCCGAAACTAGAAATCTGGTTTAGTAACAAACATTTAATTATAACCACCAATGTCATTTGAATTCACTGCAATCAATAATCATGTTTAATACTCCTCACCTCAGTAAGGGTTTTAAAGCTTTTGAGTATTACGAAAAAGTAACCCTTTCCAAAATATTCAAAAATGAATGAAAAAAGTGATCAAAGTTCCCCCAGTTTACGGTACACATCATTTTCATCTGTTTAAAATAATTTTTGAGGAGAATTAAAAATTCATAAACTGAAGGGTTAAGGAAAAGAAAGTGTTCCTATCAAATACTTTTTCAAGTCCATACTGAAATAAATATTTTTAAATATGCCCAAATTCAATTACTTACTTACTTAATGATCCCGCGCCGATCCTGCGGTGCATAGGGCCGTGGTAAAAGACCTCCACTGTTGACGATCCGGAGCCAGCGTCTTCACCTGGTCCCAGTCAAGATTCTCGTCGACAGTTCGGATTTCAGCGGCTAGGCTTCGCCGCCACGAATTTCTGGGTCTGCCTCTTCTTCGATGACCTTCTGGATTCCAATCTAGCGCCTCTCTGCAAATCTCGTTTTCATCTCTTCGCAGCGTGTGCCCAATCCATCTCCACTTACGTTCCCGAATCTCGATTTCTAGCGCCCTTTGATGACACCGGCGATGTAGTTCCTCATTCGAGATCCAATTGCCAGGCCACCAAGCGCGGATGATATTCCGCAGGCAGCGGTTTACAAATACTTGCAGTTTTCGCGTCGTTACCGCATATGTGCACCAAGTTTCGCACCCGTACAGCAATACGGATTTGACGTTTGAGTTGAAGATTCGGATTTTCGTTCGTAGAGAGATCTGGCGTGACCGCCAGATGTTTCGGAGACTCGCAAACGCAAATCGCCCAAATTCAATGAACTACTTAAATGATCTGTTTCAAATTAAGTTTTATCAATAAACACCCGAATCATTTGCTTTTCGTTCTTCATGAAAAAAATTGTTTGAAAAACTTTATTCCCCACTACTAAAAAATCTTTTTAGTTGCATTTTTTTCAGAGCATTATTTTCACTTACTTCTACCATCAATCAGTACAATCAATTCAACGAAGCAGTTTTTGAATTTGGTTATGTAGTTAGGACATCTACACTAAAACAATTAGTTACATGTTTTAAAAAAAATCATGAAAAAAAAATTTGTTGGAATATCTTTTTGCCTTTTTTTCAGAAAGGTATAGTTATCAGTCGATTTGGGAGATCATTAATTATGGGTCTTAGATATACCTTACAAAACTGACCTAATTTACAAAAATGACGTGATTGTCAAAAATTACAAATTGGACCAAACTTGCATAGTTGACAAAATTAATAAAAAATACAAAAACAAATGACAACATGCACAAACTTGATAAATTTTACAAACCTGACAGATTTTGCAAATATGGCAAAAAATGTGCCCTTTTCAAAAATCGATAAGATTCTGTGTTCCCTACCCAGCAAGAGAGCAGCAGTGGTATCAATTTTTTCAAAAGGGTGTGCGGCCAAATGTTAACAATCGAATTGTCAGCTGGGTGCAAAAGTACCGTTTGAAGACCTACATTTTAAACCTAATTACTTTCAACGCCATTTTCTCGAAACAGCTTTCGCTCTTTACAAAAATCAGGGACATTCTTACTGGTATTCATTTAAGGGGCAATTGGGTTGAGCTAGTTACCAAAAATTTTTATGTTTGGGTTGCAAAAAAGTGATCCGTGATTCAAACAGCAATTTCACTGTTACCGAGCGCACACACAATATTTTAATGCATTTTGATGATTATTGATTTACATTTTACATTTTTGTCATTTTTGTCAATTCTGCCATATTTGTCATTTCTGTAATTTTTGTCAATTTTGTCAATTTTTTTTCAATTTTGTTTTTTTTTATTTTTTGCCAATTTTGTGTAATCGTTTTGATAAGTTTTCTGTTTCGTCAATATTGACAATATGTTTAATCAATTTTGTCAATTTTGTCAATTTGGCTAAAATGGTCAATTTGGACAGTTTTTTTTCTGTTTCTTCAATTTAAAAAAAACTGTCCAAATTGACCATTTTGGCCAGATTGACAAAATTGATAAAACATATTGTCAATATTGATGAAACAGAAAATTGAAAAACTTGATTATACAGAATTGGCAAGAAAAACAAAATTGAAAAACAATTACAAAATTGACAAAAATAATAAAAATGACAGAAATGACAAAATTTTAGAATATCTTTCAGGGGCATTCTTACAAGTATACAAGTAAGAATGCCCCTGAAAGGTATGCTAAAAACTTTGATTACTATGTTGATTCATTTTAGTAAAGGGCGAAAGCTGTTTCGAGAAAATCGCGTTGAAAGTAATTAGGTTTAAAATCAAGGTCTTCAAACGGTACTTTTTCACCCAGCTAATAATTCGATTTGTTAACATTTGGCCGCACGCCCCTTTGAAAATAATTGATACCACTGGTGCTCTTGTGGGTAGGGAAAAAAGAATCTTATTGGGATAAAAAATGTGATCAAAGTTCCCCCAGTTTACGGTACACATCATTTTCATCTGTTTAAAATAATTTTTGAGGAGAATTAAAAATTCATAAACTGAAGGGTTAAGGAAAAGAAAGTGTTCCTATCAAATACTTTTTCAAGTCCATACTGAAATAAATATTTTTAAATATGCCCAAATTCAATTACTTACTTACTTAATGATCCCGCGCCGATCCTGCGGTGCATAGGGCCGTGGTAAAAGACCTCCACTGTTGACGATCCGGAGCCAGCGTCTTCACCTGGTCCCAGTCAAGATTCTCGTCGACAGTTCGGATTTCAGCGGCTAGGCTTCGCCGCCACGAATTTCTGGGTCTGCCTCTTCTTCGATGACCTTCTGGATTCCAATCTAGCGCCTCTCTGCAAATCTCGTTTTCATCTCTTCGCAGCGTGTGCCCAATCCATCTCCACTTACGTTCCCGAATCTCGATTTCTAGCGCCCTTTGATGACACCGGCGATGTAGTTCCTCATTCGAGATCCAATTGCCAGGCCACCAAGCGCGGATGATATTCCGCAGGCAGCGGTTTACAAATACTTGCAGTTTTCGCGTCGTTACCGCATATGTGCACCAAGTTTCGCACCCGTACAGCAATACGGATTTGACGTTTGAGTTGAAGATTCGGATTTTCGTTCGTAGAGAGATCTGGCGTGACCGCCAGATGTTTCGGAGACTCGCAAACGCAAATCGCCCAAATTCAATGAACTACTTAAATGATCTGTTTCAAATTAAGTTTTATCAATAAACACCCGAATCATTTGCTTTTCGTTCTTCATGAAAAAAATTGTTTGAAAAACTTTATTCCCCACTACTAAAAAATCTTTTTAGTTGCATTTTTTTCAGAGCATTATTTTCACTTACTTCTACCATCAATCAGTACAATCAATTCAACGAAGCAGTTTTTGAATTTGGTTATGTAGTTAGGACATCTACACTAAAACAATTAGTTACATGTTTTAAAAAAAATCATGAAAAAAAAATTTGTTGGAATATCTTTTTGCCTTTTTTTCAGAAAGGTATAGTTATCAGTCGATTTGGGAGATCATTAATTATGGGTCTTAGATATACCTTGATAGGTACCTATCGAATCAGCTCGGCGAGTACAGACGATGTTAGTGTATTTGTGTGTATAAGTGAGATTTTTTGTAAACTTTATTCCACACGTTTTTGCGAAACTGGGAAGAACAATAAAAATGATTTTTATCTTAAAAAATTTGTTTTTTTTCCTTCTTCAATCTATAAAAGAAAGAAAAAAAAAACAAAACAGTTTGAAAAATATATTATCATAGTGATTATCATCAAATCATCACAACCAGCAATCACTAAAATCAAGATTATCGTATATATGACGGCAAATTATACATGACGTCATATACACGATGGGCGCGCTCGCTGTGTTTAGTGGTAAAAATTAGAGCCTCCAATCCCACTCATGATGTCATCATGACGACCTAATGAGCGGAAAGAAGGAAGCAATTATTAAAATTTAATTTTTGTACCAGTTCAGTATTGACCGAACCGGTTACAAAAACTTAGGAGTCGAGAATCCAAAACCATATAATGTTAATATGGATTTTTTCAAAGGGGTACAACCCCGAACTTGTCACATTCAATCGATGGGTGTAGGGTTCAACACCGCATTCTTCTGCAGCGATGGCTGGCTTTGATACTACGACGCAAGCGGAAATCTGTCAGATAATTTTGTAGTAAGTTTGAAAAAGGGCGAACGCGCCAAATGTAAACAAACCTAGCGTAACATTTCATAAGGGCGAAACTATCAGTTAGCTAAAACAAAAAAAAACGCTTTTGAAATTTTGGAACATTTCATCAAATCCTTTTTAATAAATCGACGCTATCTATTGGCCCTACCCGAATAACAAAAACACATTTTAAATAGGCGTAATTTCACGTCCCAACCTGTTCCAACGAAAATGCATCAACAATAAGTTTCACCCAATTTAATTTTATCGACTGTTTTGAAGTTTAAAGTGATTTTTTTGTACAGACGCGTTAATTTTAAGATGTTGAATTCCCTGGACTTAAAAGTGTTTCTGATTTTATACTTATTTGAAAAAAATCTGGTCTAATAGTGAGTTTCAGGATTCAGATTAAAGTCCAAAAACTCAGATGCAATCCAGCGCTAGACGATTTCCAAAACAAATTTACAAAACCGACATAATTGACAAAAATGTCAAAATAGTCAATTACAACAAAAATGACATAACTGTTTAAATTTTCTTAAATTACAAAATGAACCAAATTTACATTATTGTCAAAATTGATAAAAATTACAAAAAAGACAACATTCACAAACTTTTATCAAGTTTTAACAAACCTGACAAATTTCGCAAATATGGCAAAAATTGACAAAAATTTACCATAATTTACCAACTTTGAATGGCTTGACATTAATGATAACATTAACAAATTTGGCAAAACTGGATAGATAAAATGAATATAAATCATACAACTGAAAAAGTTTTCAAATTATAAAAAATTGACAGAATCAATATAGAAAAAAAAAACTAAACAAATTTACAAAACTGACCTAATTTACAAAAATGACGTGATTGTCAAAAATTACAAATTGGACCAAACTTGCATAGTTGACAAAATTAATAAAAAATACAAAAACAAATGACAACATGCACAAACTTGATAAATTTTACAAACCTGACAGATTTTGCAAATATGGCAAAAAATGTGCCCTTTTCAAAAATCGATAAGATTCTGTGTTCCCTACCCAGCAAGAGAGCAGCAGTGGTATCAATTTTTTCAAAAGGGTGTGCGGCCAAATGTTAACAATCGAATTGTCAGCTGGGTGCAAAAGTACCGTTTGAAGACCTACATTTTAAACCTAATTACTTTCAACGCCATTTTCTCGAAACAGCTTTCGCTCTTTACAAAAATCAGGGACATTCTTACTGGTATTCATTTAAGGGGCAATTGGGTTGAGCTAGTTACCAAAAATTTTTATGTTTGGGTTGCAAAAAAGTGATCCGTGATTCAAACAGCAATTTCACTGTTACCGAGCGCACACACAATATTTTAATGCATTTTGATGATTATTGATTTACATTTTACATTTTTGTCATTTTTGTCAATTCTGCCATATTTGTCATTTCTGTAATTTTTGTCAATTTTGTCAATTTTTTTTCAATTTTGTTTTTTTTTATTTTTTGCCAATTTTGTGTAATCGTTTTGATAAGTTTTCTGTTTCGTCAATATTGACAATATGTTTAATCAATTTTGTCAATTTTGTCAATTTGGCTAAAATGGTCAATTTGGACAGTTTTTTTTCTGTTTCTTCAATTTAAAAAAAACTGTCCAAATTGACCATTTTGGCCAGATTGACAAAATTGATAAAACATATTGTCAATATTGATGAAACAGAAAATTGAAAAACTTGATTATACAGAATTGGCAAGAAAAACAAAATTGAAAAACAATTACAAAATTGACAAAAATAATAAAAATGACAGAAATGACAAAATTTTAGAATATCTTTCAGGGGCATTCTTACAAGTATACAAGTAAGAATGCCCCTGAAAGGTATGCTAAAAACTTTGATTACTATGTTGATTCATTTTAGTAAAGGGCGAAAGCTGTTTCGAGAAAATCGCGTTGAAAGTAATTAGGTTTAAAATCAAGGTCTTCAAACGGTACTTTTTCACCCAGCTAATAATTCGATTTGTTAACATTTGGCCGCACGCCCCTTTGAAAATAATTGATACCACTGGTGCTCTTGTGGGTAGGGAAAAAAGAATCTTATTGGGATAAAAAATGTGATACTAGGATCAACTCATCTAGCAGTAGCATGTATCCTGACAAGTCGAAGACAAAATTCAAAAATAAATATTTTAAATACTGTTGAGTATAAGTTTTTGCATCATTCAATTTCACTTGTCGTTCCAAATGTTCTTTTGCTTTGAATTATCTGACATATTTGTAATCGTTTTTCAATTCAATTGGATAATATCATCATCATTGCAATTATTATTCTATCTGTTTATAATTTTATATCTTTCATTTGATAGTACTTCTTATAAATTTTAATACTGACAAATTACGATAAAAAAAATGAGAAAAATGAAAAAGTAGATCGACATAATTGACAAAATTAACAAAAATAACAAAATTGAGACCAAATTTACAAAATTGGAAACAATTGACAAACTGGGCTAAATAAGCTATGCGACAAAAATGAAAAAAAAATCTTTGTTGACAAAGTTGCGAAATTGACAAAATTCACAAAATTGCAAAATTGTCCAAATTTGGACAATTGACAAAATTGATTTAACTGACCTACATAATTGACTGAATTAACTAAATTTACTAAATTGACCACCTAGGCTAAATTGGCAAAATTGCATAGATTAGCTTAATTCACAAAATTGACAAAACTATCCAAATGGACAAAATTTACAAAATTTACAAAATTTACAAAATTTACAAAATTTACAAAATTTACAAAATTTACAAAATTTACAAAATTTACAAAATTTACAAAATTTACAAAATTTACAAAATTTACAAAATTTACAAAATTTACAAAATTTACAAAATTTACAAAATTTACAAAATTTACAAAATTTACAAAATTTACAAAATTTACAAAATTTACAACATTTACAAAATTTACAAAATTTACAAAATTTATAAAATTTACAAAATTTAAAAAATTTACAAAATTTATGAAATTCATAAAATTGACAAATTTGACAAAATTAATAGAATTAACAAAATTGACAAAAATGATAAAATAGACATAATTGACAAAATGACAAAATTGAAAATATTGACATTTCAAAGTTTTCAAAATGTTTAATATCTATAGTTAATTCGATAGATTATTGTAATCTAAGTTGAAGCATCGTATTTTAGTCTAGCAGTTGTAAATTTACTTAATTTTTTCCATTTATTCGCTTCCTTTACTTGAGAGGTTGAATTATTTGAAACAAATGGTAAGGCATCTTTTTTTAAATTATACTCTTTATTTTTAGACCTCTTCTATTTTATAGATATAAGATCATAATGTCATAGAAACGGGATCATACAAGATGTCCCAGAATTCAATCATTCAAAATTTTTCAATTAGTTTACAAATATGTTATTATTTATGTGAAAATTATAATTATTTCTAAATACCTTCATCCTATAAAAAGTTTTGAATCCTAATTTCTTAAATTCATTTAGGAATTACTTCGTTCGAAATACTTTAATCATTACTCAGAATTTATAAATCTATCATTTATTTATTATTTTGTGTAGTGTTTGTCCAAATATAATTTTTAGACTGTAAGAAAGGCTACAATCCATTGTTAAGTGTATTGAATCGGGTTTTTAAACCTATAAGCCAGATATTTCGGTATTTTTTTTTTTATTTCGTTCTATCAGCATTGACTCATATAAAGTAAGATGTGAGTTGCTCACAAAGTGGAAAAATGCCATAAAAACGAATACTGTTCCTAAATAAAGCAAAAGAGAAACTTCTCACAGTTGACCAACAAGAGGTAAATTCAGAGCAATTTTGTAAATTTCTTTATTCGACTTTATTCACAACCGATGTGCTACGTTCACCTACATCTAGTGAGGTGAGGATGAAGTTGTTTGAAGAAAGTTGTTGATCAAAATAATTGTGGTGAAAACTTTAGGTAGTACATACTTTTACAAACAACCACAACGCAAAAATACAAAAAAGTTTTATATGTCAACAATTCGTCAATTGAAACTTTATTGGTTTGTTGATTCAATCAAATTATTCCACACTTTGGTATTCGGTCGTCATAAAAATCCGAATCGCATCCAATGGCTCAACGATTGCTCCCATTCAGCTCTGGGAGTTCATCTTGAGCAAATCGCAAAATAAGCCAATTGGAACTTCAAAACCGACCGGCCGGCGGCTCCGGAAAATGCTTTTCGACACCCGTCGACGCCGCCACAGCAATTTGCTAGGGTGGATGAGCCCCAGGGTAAAATCGTAAACAGATTCAAATTTATCACCGAAGTGGAAATTGCTCGCGCCCATCCACCCACACCCATTCAGGCTCGTTAAGACCTTCAGACATTCAGTCAGGTTGGACTCGAAACGCAACCTGTTGTTGGTGAGTCGAAAAGTGAAAAAGTCTTGAAGGCATTTAAAATGGGTTTCTTCGGTGTTTCGCATTTTTCTTGCACGAATGCTGGTTGCTTTTGGCTTGCAATAGGTAAAAATTGTTGAAAAAAAACCAGAATTGTCAAAGACCTCAATCAATTATTTTGTTTAATTTTACTCAAAAAGTGTGGCTGAAGATTATGAAAAAAATATAAAAATGAAAGAGACTTTCGATCAATGTGAAGAATTCAACCCCAAAATAGACTGAATTCTTTAAAACGAAAGAAAATACTCTCAAAACAGATTTCTTTTTTTTTCGTTTAGCAGAAGGATTTGTTTTTAACGGAGGTTTGTCATAAATTAAGTGTTTTAACCTTTTTTTTGGACGTTTTGTTTTTTATTTTGTTTTTTTCCATTCAACAAGCATGACCCTTTTGTCTTAAAACAGTCGTGATTTAGAGAGGAAGGTAGAAAAAACAGCCGCTTAAAACAGGTTTGACGAGCAAAAACAAAGCACCGAAGATGGAAAATGCTTCGGATCGATGGATAGCCGCTAGGCGTTTTTGAAAGTGAATTATACTTTCCAAAACGTTAGGCATAGGATTGCTGCAGGAAAGGCGAGGTTGGGTTAATGAATTAAACTGGACTTCAGGTGCTAATGAGAAAGATTTCAATGTGACCTTTTAAACTGCCAACACAGCTAAAAAGTTCCGTTTAATTAATTTGAATGATTTGTGTCGATTTTGGAGCGGTACGAGTACTTGGGGAGGGATTAAAGATAAAGGATCTTTGATTTCAAATGGTATTATCTCAGTTTGTGATAATAATTGCTTTGATTACCAGAAGCAAACGAGTTGTTGTCGTTCTAACTTCTGAGAGTGAGGAATGAAAGACAATAATTGATTTGTTCAGAGTTTGATTTTATTGCAAAATTAACGAGGTAGTGCTCTATTTTTATCGTGGAATTCAATTTTATTTTTTCCGCCTACAGTTTATATCGATAGACTTGGTGATGAAAATTGTCATTTGCTTGTTTTTTCAACTTCAAGAGGTATCAAATGATTGTTTTGATTTATTCGAAGAGCATCATTTTTAAACATGATGAATGATAAGAGAAGATCTCGAACACCAAAATAGAAAACCATCATCTAATAAATAAGCTGCAAGTATTAAATGGCTACTGACTTTGTTCTAGTTGTGTGTTTAACTCGATCTGTCAACTTCCGTTCTCAAATACTTTCCCCAGGCGAGATCTGAATCGAAAACGCACTTTCGCGATATACCTACGTCTCTGACATTCCGAGCTATGGCATTGCGTCCATTTCGAGCTATGACATGGGCTCCATTTGGAAAGATAACAACAATCTTGGGATCAGCGTCTTCACTTGGTCCCAGTCAAGACTCTCGTCGACAGTTCGGATTTTGGCGGCTAGGCTTCGCCGCCACGAGTTTCTGGGACTGCCTCTTCTTCGATGTCCTTCTGGATTCCATTGAAGCGCCTCTATGCAAATCTCGGTCTAATCTCTTCGCAGCGTGTGCCCAATCCATCTCCACTTGCGTTCCCGATTCTCGATTTCTAGCGCCTTTTAATGACACCGGTGATTTATTTCCTCATTTGAGATCCAATCGCAGGCAGTGGTTTACAAATACTTGCAGTTTTTGCGTCGTTATCTCCAGATCCCTGCAACGTTACACGATTTGTCTATGTATCGTGTGACCAACATCTTTTAAATATGTGCTCGTGAATCTCGTTTTTAAGCTTTTTTTCCTCAGATTTAAGCTTTTTTTGCCTTGAGAGCATAGGAGACGAAAGCTTAAATCTGAGGAAAAAAGCTTAAATCTGTCAAAACGAAGGGGAAAATAGGGGAAATCTGAGAGATGTGCTCCACACGGTTTGAATAACATTGCCGGGAAGTGGTTATCTCTGTCGTCGCCTATGTGCACCAAGTTTCGCACCCGTACAGCAATACGGATTTGACGTTTGAATTAAAGATTTGAATTTTTGTTCGTAGAGATATCTGACGTGAGCGCTAGATGTTTCGGAGACTCGCAAATAAAATCGGGCTTTTCTGATCCGGGTTTCGATTAGAGTATCCATTTCCTGGCCATTTTCTCGTTTCCGGGAATCGGGAAATCTGGTGGCGTGTTTCCGGGAAATCCCGGGATCCCGGGAAACATTCAAAAACATGTAAAATATATGTACTTCGATTCAAATATACATAGCTCATCGAACCTTTCGTGCATACAAGCCCATAATTTGTTCAAAATGTACATTTCATAATGTTTTTTTCAACTTATTTTTTTTATCAAATAAATCAAACTATTAAAAAAAACTAAAACCAGTCTAACGGACTGTAAAATATTCTTAACCCGATCAGGAGAGCATATCAAAATAGTAGCTCAAACGTATCTCACCAAGATATTTATATCTGATTCAGTTATAATTAAGTAGTCTAAATTTTCGATTTTAAGTTTCTCCAATCTGAATTATATCTTATTCTGATTGACAGACTTGAATGGGGTTGAGCTCATTTTCAGTGATCAAGATTTTTTTCGGATTGTCCTAAAATAAAATGATTATATCTTATTTTGATATACGTACAACTTTTTCTGAAACACGGACATCGAATTCAACGGCTCAAACCTTACATTAACGAGTTTCGCTCAACAGATTCATAAAATTAAATCAAATTTTTGGGAAACCAAAAAAGGGGCATGGTTTTATCAAATAATGTGGTTTATTGACCTTCCACTAAAAATTTTTCTTGAAGCACTCATATCTTGATAAGTTATAATTTTGTTATAATTTGTTCTGTCCAATATCAAACTATGCTATCTGAACGAGATATTATCTTGATAAGAGCATATCAAAAACTGATATAATTTAGCTATGACCGTATAGATTTTTTGATATAATTTGAGATATTTTAACATCCAACATACTGAATTATAACTCATTTAGATAGAAAAAAAATAAGTATCAAAATATCTCATCTTAGTTTTTACCTCCTGATCGGGATAAGTCAAATGAAGATTTCATCCATGCATGGAGTTGGTGGAAAGTATTATGTTTTTTTTTTTTTTTTGATTAATCCAACCATTTTTCGTTTTTTCTGAACACTTTACATATTTGCTCTTCATATGAAAAAAAAACGACGTATTCTTCATTGTGAGGTTTTAAGTTCATCTGGCTTTCAAAGCCAAAGGGAAACAAGTGCATGAATGTTTCTTTCGAGAAAACACAATCTGTCTACCTGCTGCGCCTTTTTTTAATTTTTTTCTATCTGTTGTTAGTTTTCGTTCAATGAATACGACGTGGAAATGCATATAATCTTTTAAAACTAATATATTTCAATAAAAAAAATGCACCAAATAGCTGCAAAATATCTACTGTCACAGGAATCGGCATATTCTCAATGAGTTTTGTTCAAAAAGGAACAAAAAGAATGACTCCGGAGGCATTTTTGGCTTTTCCAGAGAAATAATTTCATATATGTCGGGAATTCCCGGGAATGAAACTACGATTCCCGGGAATCGGGAATTCCCGTATTTTTCAAATTCCCGGGAATTCTCGCCCGGGAAATCCCGGGACAGACACTCTAGTTTCGATGTCTTTCCTGCTACTACCATCAGGCGTTATCTGGCTACCAAGATTCTGGAAGCACTCCACTTTGTCAATTTGTAGCCCATCTACCATAAAACTGGAGGGATTTTCTGTGTTGGTTTCCATCGACTTGGTCTTTCCAACATTGACTTCGAGACCTGCTACCTTGAGCTTTCGGTAAGGTCGTCGAGTTTACTCTGCATGTCTTGTTGTCTTCGGGCGAGCAAAACAATATCGTCAGCCAGGTCAAGATCGTTCAGTTGATCCTTTGTTGAAGGATTCCTCGGCAATCTTCGGTTTGGTGTACAGTCAATCAATCCAGTCAGAATCTCATCCATTACGATGAGAAAAAGTAGCGGTGATAAAATACATCCCTGTTTCACTCCAGCAGTTACCGGGATTGGTTCGGACAAGACACCGTCATGCAAGACCTTGCACGAAAATGCCAGGTATTGTGCTTCGATGAGATGGACTAGTTTCTCTGGTACTCCTCTTCGCCTTAGAGCCGCCCAGATTTTTTCGTGATAGAATTGGTCGAAGGCTTTTTCGAAATCAACGAATACCAGCAGGAGAGAGCCAAGGAATTCGTTGTTTGCTCCAGTATGGTTGGTAGCGTTGTGATGTGGTCTACACATGATCGTTCGGATCGGAATCCAGCTTGTTGCCGTCGGAGTATAGCGTCTATTTTCTCCTGGTATTATTTATTTTGAGGGTTGTGCATATGAACGTTAAGCCTCGCCAGTTACCGCTCTCTGTCAGGTCTCCATTCTTCGGGTCCTTTACGAGGATACCTAGCATCCAGTCGGCCGGAAATGTTCCAGTATCCCAGATGTCAGCGAAAAGACTGTGCAACATTTGTGATGACAAGGCAGGGTCGGTTTTCAGCATTTCAGCAGGGATGCAATCGATCCCAGGTGCTTCGTTTGATTTCATGTCTCTGATTGCCGCTTCTATTTCAGCCAGCGAGGGCGCTTTCGAGTTGACGCCATTGATGCGACTTACTCTTGACGCTTCAATTTGCGGGTTCTGTTGGCCATCGCTATTCGTGACTCGGAAAGAGTTCTTCGAAGTGCTCAGTCCATCGTTTGAGCTGATCTGTTCGATCGGTCAATAACTGACCTGCTCGGTCTTTTAGCGGCATTCCAGCATTAGTCCTTGCACCACAGATGATGCTATAGCAAAGGATGGTGTGTTTCGCTGGCATCAAGCCTTTTTGGAGGGCCTGGAAGAGGTCTGCGATGAAGACCGTACTGGAAGACCTTCGACTTCGACAAACACCGAAAATATTTCGAAGGTCTTCCAGCACGGTCTTCATCGTAGACCTGTTCCCGGCCCTCCAAAAAGGCTTGGTGTCAGAGAAACACACCACTTCTTGCTTAAGCAACATCTGGGTTAGCCTGATTGATCATTTCAAACGTCTCCGAATTTCACACAGAATTTAATCGCGTACCTCCTGTCTAACAAACGCTTTATTTTCAGCTTGCACCGCACACAGAAACACGTCGCTCGAAAATGGCTCTTCTGATTCTTCCGTTGCTAGGAGATAACCGAACAGCCGCTCATTCGTTAGCTAGGAATGCCCTCTTCCTAATCCAGTCGGCGTTTTTTTTTAATTAGTTGTTAACCCAGGTGGTAAATCCATTTTACGGATTGCATTCCAAGGCGCGGCGAGCCACCGCGTTCCCCCAGTTTGCTACTTTGGGTCCGTGGGTGCAATTGGACGACTCATGATACAATGCTAAGGAATACTGTACCCCCTACGCCATAAAGTCCACCTGGGGCCACTGACCTGTGTTTCCACCTCGAACTGTTTGACACACTTTGCTTCAATAGTGGGAGGTCAATTCGCGCTAGTGCGCTCCAAGGCAATACTCGTTTCCGAATCCTCTATCAGCAATACCTCATTCTAACACAACTCGATGCGCAAGCCCTCCTCTGACGAGTTAGGACCCGACATCTCATCGTGTGAATGAGGTCCCCATGTAGCGCAACTACAAGCTTTGTAGATCTAGTCCAGGAAGTCCAGAAACACAAAGCGAGTTGTCGACGACACTTTCTCTGTTCAAACACGCGGGTCAGGGGGGTAAGCCTCCTAAGCCACGTGTAGGACTCAGACTCCTCTGAACTCACAAGTAGTGTTGACTTAAGTCACCACTCAGCGCAACTGCTCAATCTTCAAGTCGGGCGCTTGACTCACCCGAAGCGCAGATCGAGCTGTAGACCGCCCTCATCAGGTCGCACTCGCGGTTCGGGGGCATCGATTCCCGAAACGCGTGTCGAACTCCGACTTAAATTGTGCCTCTCTGACACTGACGCGTAAAACACGTCCCTAAGTGATCGGCCTACCATTGGCCACCACTTTGCGCATCTCGTACTCGTTTTGCAAATCGGGTCTATACCCACCGAAGGGCAAAACGAGCTGGCGATCGCTCTCCCTCCGGTCACGTCCGCATTTCAGGGCCATGACCCCCCGAACGCGTGTTGGACCCTCACCCTCACACCCGAGTACTGGTACCTAAGTACCCGGGTGCACCACTTCTTCCGCGCGGGTTTGGCAGACCCGTCGACGGCCTCTAGTGGGTTTAGTGATAGTTATGTTGGCCGTACATCTGCAATACGCCGGACTTGCAGACACGTTTCCGCCCTGGGCCACGAGGAGGTGGAACTACCAGCCCAGAACAATCCAGTCGGCGTACGCACGCTTCGAAGTTCAGTACACCCAAAATTCAGCCTCTAAGCCAATGGCGTGTAATCAATTACACTGAACCCAAACTCACTCTTAAAATACACATGATTTTTCACTTAAAAACAAGGATCCAGTGATTTTCTTCCATTCAAGTGCGACATACACATTTCACTTGGCAGTCACTTAAATTTCAAGTGAATTCATCCACATTCACTTTAGTCGTCACTTGAATTTTAAGTGAGAAAAAATATTCACTTTCCCATCACTTGAATTTCAAGTGAATGTCGGGTTGTAATTGTGTTTATTTTCAGAGTTCAAAATGGCAAATTCTAAAGAGCAGCGTTTAAAGCTCATAATCCAGCATACTGGATTTGGATTTTCCCAATTCTTTACTAGGCGATTTTGGCGGTAGTTTGTGTTAAACGTGATGTAAGAAAAAGTTATTTAAAGGTGTTATCATGTTTCAGCTTGTGGGTTGAACTGGAAAGATTTTCTGGAAGACAGCAGAGAAGTTTTAGAAGTTGCACTATCTGCAGTAATCGATCTGCCTTGGGATTACGATGGAATTTTCCAATTAATAAATTTATGGCGAAAGCGTAATGTAAGTATTTGAAATCGAAGTGGTGTTCTATAAATGTTCTGTTATTTAAAAACGCGAAGGAAAATAAACTAGAAACTTACTTAGAAATTCAGATAAATTTCTCTCGAACGTCATAGTGTGTAATTCACTTGACCCGTCACTTTAAATTCAAATGAAATTACGTATGGCGAGAATTTACTACAGTTGTCACTTATTTTTTAAGTGAAAATTACTTTGCGTTTACATAGCATCATTGGCACAAGAAAATAAGGCGACGAGTGCTGATTCGATTTGCGTCCACCGACTTTAACCTCCCAGCAAAACAGCATTGCGTATGACTGAAAGTAACAAAATTAAAAACGTTTTCACGTCCCTCCCTATCACACCACAAGACGGAGAAGAAGGAAAAAAATACCGACGAACAACAGGCAGCCAGCGAATCGAGCACTGTGCGTGTGAATATAGCAAAAGCAAAAAAAAACTTTAGCTTATTTCAATCCACCGGCCAAGCTGCCCGGCTTTAGCAGCTGTGTATATATGCGTGTGTATGTACATTGTACACTCAGAAATGAAAATAATATAAAAATAACTAGTTTTCAGGTATTCGGTTATTTGTCTGACGGTAATGTACTGGAATTGATCCAATGCATAAAAAATAATAACCACGAGATATTTCTTTCTTGAACAAACGCTTTGTGTTTTGAGCGTTTGAGACCCAGCTAACCAGCATGTGAGCACGTGCTAGATTCATCAGTTTCGACGTGGTGCTCACTCAGCTTGGCTGCATGTTGCCTATTAGGATATATTGACAGTTCTACACGAACACTACCTAAGCAGGAGGCCTCAGCCCTTACCTCAAACCATGGGAGAACTGAATCAATTTTTGAGAAGGGCGAACGATAAACGCGATTTTTTGGTTCTTATGTATATCGACAAATTCGCCCTGTGGAAAAACGATACACAGATCTTCGTGTTTTGATTTTTTTTTTTGGGTGTTCAGAGGTGCCAAGTGCATTGAAATTTGGAAAAAGATTTTATTTTTTTAATCGCATTGTTATTGAAAAACTTTTTCCAAAGTACTAAGAATTTGCAACTTTCCCGTAGACTTTTATTCGAATGTGAAATTAACCGCATCATTTATCTGAACGAAATAACAACTTACTGTTTCGCACACTTAAACGATGTAACGAATTATGTGGATATGTTCAAAATAATAAGGCGATGTAGACGATTATTTTCGAAGTCAACATAGACGTGGCTTTCAATAATTTACTTGTCTGTGACAGTGAATGATTTAGCATTCGTTTAGAAGTTAGAAACAACTTTTTGTTAATCTACCAAGCATTACATGAATATATATTTCAGATGTTTTAAATGCACCTTGAAAATTCATTAGCTTAGATGGCTTATCTACATCGCCCGGAATGAATTCAAACGTTTAGCTGTTGAAAGTTATAAAATTTAAGCAATTCAGATATATTACAATTAATCATTGTTCGGCATCAAAGCGCTAATCGCTTATTTGTCTGCTCCATTTTTGTTAGATAATTATCGTTTTCATATATTTTTTCACCAAACTTTTGTACCAGCAAATAGACAAACGTCACCACAAGTAATCAGTCAAGGAAGAATGCTGATACATGCTTTTTCAAAGTGTCTGGCGTTAAATCGCTAATCGCTAATTAGTCCGCTACTTTTTTGTCTACAAACTTATTTTTTTACGGGATTTCAGTTGAAAAAAAAGGATAAACAAACTCTACTAGATGCAATTTTTCAAGCAGGAATGCTGATAAATGTTATTTTCTATAAAGTGATGGAGTTTTTTGAGCCGTAAGTTCTCAAGAAATAAAGTTAAAAAATAAATATTAAAACAAAAATGTAGCGGACTAACTAGCGAATAGCGTTTTAATGCCGACCTCTGCAATTAATTAGTTTAAAACAAGCAAATACTGATTTTAGTAATCAGCCTAGCATCACTGGTGCATCACTATCGTCCGTATATACCCTTAAATCCTCTTTATAATCATAAACTGAGTATGAAGAGCATGAAAGCAATATCAGTAAGTTATGAGAATTAACAGGAAAAAATTTCCTAGTTTTATTATATGGGCAATGATGCATGGGTTTACCAAAAAAGCAGACGGAAATAAAGCATTTTCGTAAGCTTGTTTGTTTAAGTTCAACTTCAAGCGTTTGCTCTAAATCCTGGCAGAATTTTTTTTTCTATCACTAGATGTCTCAAAACTTAATAACCAAGATATTTCTCGGGAAGAAATATCCCAGTTATTACACCCAGAGAAATAACATGAGAAATAATATTTTTATATTTTTTAAATTCTGAGCGTAAGGCAGACAGTAAGCAAAGCATATGACAAATATGCCTCGCCCTGCATGGAGCTGAAGTAGTACATTGGATAAAGTGTCGGATTGGCAAGATGATAGAATTGGTGATATGAGTTCGACTCTTCCTACGGCGCTGTGTTTTTTATTTTTTTTTGTTTCTGGGATGAATTATCCAATAGGAAAAAAAACCCATAAAATGTTTTTTTCTGATTTCGCTTGAATGAAGCAAAGGACTGAAGTAACTGTCAAATCACATACAAACGGACCGTACCGACTTTTTGGAACCACAATGTCAGTTCCCCTTTGATTTCAATGGCATTTTGGTACCAAAACTTCAGTGCGGTACTGAAATGTCAGTTCGGAAATTTCCTTCTCTTTCAGCCCCTTGGAATGAAGTGGTCGTGCATCATTTTCGTTGGGAGCTCGAGTCCTTGTGCCAGCAGTGCTTTTTCAAACATATCATCTTAGGCACAGTGCACATTTCAACACATTTTCGGCACAGAGACATGCTAAAGAGGCATTGGATTTTTTCAACCTGTTTTATGGGTGTAGCGGCGGAAAACAATCAGTCCTATTACTTGTCGTAACCGATCGATTCATAATCCGTATCTAACACTTTTCGGACGTTTTCGGACGCCGGATTGGGGATCAGCCATCTCCGATGCAAGTTTGTTCATACTGGATTTTCTTTCCATATGTTAATCCACTCTCATTCTCTTTTATTCCTTCCTATTTTTATTTCGCTCTCTCTCTTCATGTTGCATACTATACTGATACAATTCGTCTTATAATTGTTATACGATTCATAATTTCTTAACTGATATTTTACTTATCCACTACATAACTTTCGGGACAAACCCTGTGAATTCGTAGATGATTTTTCCAAAACTCTTTTGATTCTCAAAACTTTAAAAGTATACAATATTTCATTCATTATTGTTGTCATCAAGTTTAAGGATTCTTTGAGGGATTTAATTAGTTTTTTTAAGCATTCCCGGTTATATAACATTTCCGATCTAAACTCTAAAAAATCACTAATCAGCTTTTTCTTGTACTGGTAAAATACAATCAAACAGAAGTTCAAATCTCGAAGGCTGTACGATCAGAGCACAAGGGGACTTTAAATAATAAAAGTTGAACCGAGCAAAAAAAAAGGAAAACAAGCTCTCCCAAGCCAGTTCCGAGCAACTAGAGAACGAACGTAACTGGCCGTAAATGGCTTCCTTCACTTACGATTCGCCTCTTGAACTGCGGCAATAAAAGCGATAAACTGAAAATGTTTACTTCCTCCTCCTGTTTCTGTTCAGCCTCTTCAATTTTTTCCTGCCTCCCTTCCCATCAATGCTGGAACATCCTGGCTGAGAAATCCATAACGCTATCAGAAAGTCAGTCGTCGTTGAGGTTTTTCTCAGATGGCTTTAACTCGAGACGGAAGGGTCTGTTTGCATGTTTATGAGCGTCTGATTTTCTCATGGGAGAAAACACTGGGGGGTAAATGATGAAACTTCCGGTGGAACATGATGGGGGTGATATTAGGAACGCAAGATGAAGGAAAAAAAAACATCTTAACCATAGACAATTTACTGAAATACAAAATCGTTCCCCATTCCACAATCCGCGAAACAACGTGAACGCAAAGTCGAGGAGCGTTGCTTCAAGTAAACCAATAAACAAATGAAGTGCCTTGTGATGAGTGAGTTAGACGGTTTTATTATTTTTTTTGTACCGACAGGGTTTTGCTTGTGGGAATAGAAATTTATTGTTATTTCGGAGAGCTGATTCGAAAGTTGTGGGCGTAAATGACTCGTCGATTTGATAAGCATTACAGGATGTCATTAATAATGTCGATAGTAGGTTTTTTGAATTTACGATACATTTTGGCGTTCACTCGGAAATTTTCTAGAAAAAGAATTTCACTGTCTAAATTTTTAAATGGGACTGGTGGAATGATCTGTAAATTCAGAAATTGGGCTCCCCGTGTTCTTCTGTATCTTTTGGATCTCTGAGCATGAGCTTTTAATATGGTATCATTAATCACATCAAGTTACAATTTGGTATAAGAAGGAAAACACTTTTCACATTTTAAAAAATACATTCATTTGCAAAATTAAAACTTATTGGAATATATTAGCACTGAATTCAAGGACTTAAAGAATACTTATAAAATAGTTTTAGCAAACATCCGTGAATTAATTCTAATTCGTTTATTTCTGAATAATCAAACCGTTTTGGAGTTAATTTGTGCAGATATTTATTCAAATAAGTGGTTTAACCATTTTTATGCACCTTAACACTGTATATTCAAAGCCATAATCTTATTTTGTTAGATTTCAAATATGCATTTAGTTTTTTTTTTCAAGCAACTCCTGTTTTCGAATTTATTTGTAAAATGGGTAAAAATTCACTTAATATATTTGGGCACTTTTTTGGCAACAGAAGGTTACAAAGATTGACTCTGTTGTGTTGTGAGCCTACTTGGTTGAATGATTCAACTGAATCAAAGCAATCGAAAGATTCCTTTTAATTCAACCACGGTAAATGAAAAGTTCATATACCAGTATTTCGATAGCAACTTACTACCTTCTTCAGTGAATCATCGTGTATCAATCGAAAACGTTCACTGAAGAAGGTAGTAAGTTGCTATCGAAATACTGGTACATGAACTTTTCATTTACCGTGGTTGAATAAAAAGGAATCTTTCGATTGCTTTGATTCACAAAGATTTAAATCACGTTTTAAATCAATGATCAACTTTCCCCAAGATCGTGAGTAACTTTGATTTCTGAAAAAAAAAAGTTTTTGAAGTTTTCTTATTGTTATTGTCATTTTTGACAAAATTTTTATGAAGTTTTAACCCAAAAAAAATCTTAGATATTTCTTTAACTGTAAGTCTAATCGTTTTGCAGTCTTCAACAAAGTTCTTAAATGAATTAAAATCTTAAATATCAAATTTCTTCAGCGGTGTCAGAAATAGTTGTCATGTTATCTATATAAATTTAACAAAATTTAAATATCTCAAATTTAATTTTGTTCAAAGCTATTATTGCTGGAAAGAGATTGGGGTCTCTTAACATTATTCTAATGTTTTTCGTACTCAATCAACCCTCTGATATAAAATTTGATAACAATTTTGGTTAAAAAGTTCTAAAACCTTACTACAAAATTAATATGAAATCCTTCTTCGCCTCCCTTCCTATACGAATAAAAAACGGAAGGGTCTGTAACAATCATACAAACATTCTCGTACCCAAATTCCTTCTTATATTAAATTTGATTAAATTTTGTTGATTAGTTCTGAAGTTATACTAACAAAATTTTATTGGGGCACCCTTGTCCTTTTCTTCAAATATACTAACTGATATGAATATATGAATAAAAATTAAGTGGACAAGGCCGTGCGAATGGGTGGGTTTCAGGGGTTTACCAACCTCCCCCCCCCCCCATGGGTGATTTTTTCCAAGTCGAATTTGCGGTTCATGAAATGAATTTTTCACAGTATCGAAAAACTACATATTCCTAAAAGGGGGTTAAAAAAATGTTAACAAACATGTCAGAAAGTTGACTCGCCTCCGACGGAATTTTATCCATTATCACTCAAGGCTCAAGGCTCATTTAATTTTACGACATAAGATGGCGTTCACAAATTGAAGAAAATTTTTAATTGTAAATCTCAACTTGCAATTCCACAAACCTTTTGTATTTAGACTCAAATCTTGACTCTCAAAAATCCTAATCCTCATTTTACCTAGTTTTAAAGAATTTAAGAGCTACTTATGATTAATTTGGATACCATGAATTTAAATTTTCAATCAGCTTTTGGTTTGAGAATAACTTTAATTGGTTGAAAATCATTCAAGAAATACATATCTGCATCCTTTCATAAAACTGTTACGCATTAAAAAATTTGAAAGAAAAAAGTTCAAAATCAATTATCAACTTTCAAGAGATCGCAAGCAATTTGACTTCTGCTAAGGATAAAAAAAAAGTGAAAATAATCCAATTCTGGAATTTAAAAAAAAAATTTAATTGAAAATTGTAACTTTCTAACTTTTTACGTTATATAAAAAATTAAAGCATTTCAAATTTTTAAAAATTGTAGTATTTAGTTCTTAACCTTTCGTTTCATAAAATTACAAATTTGCAACAATTAATGTATGAAAAATTGAAAAATCGTATTTTATTTTAATTTTTTCTTGATGTACTCATCATTTCCAACTGTTAAAATGATATTTTAAGGAAAAATAAAAAATCATTTAATGAAGGGTTAAGATAACTGCATCTTTGAAATAAGAATAACTAAGCAAAATATACAGTTAAATTGTATGGAACATACATAATTAACCAAATCAGAATCATGGCTTTCATGTAGGTTTTTGGTTCATCAGTTATCTAATAGTTATTTCACTCAAATTTCATTTATTTTTAAGCATATTTATTAACGTTAAATCACCAAAACTAGAGATGATAGATGAAAGGTGAAAAAATTTAGTCCATGATGCCAATATATTCAAAGTCAATTATTAATACATTGTCACCAAAAATTCTGTTCTAATGAATTATAAAATTTTATTAAAAAGTTTTTTATTATGTATGACGATTTTATTGAATACAATTTCTTATCTTGTTTTGTTTTGGTTATAAAAAAAATTTGCCGAATTGGATTTTGACAACTTTTGAAGTTTTTTAAAAGTTTGTCTTTGTTTTAAAATTATGACCATTTGTGCTCTGGAAACATAACCTTTTCAGAAGCCAATAAGTCTTAATTCACAATAAGAAAAAATTGTTTGTACCTTTCGTTATCTACAGGATTCAATATTTCAATTAACGGCGACAAAATATTCAGAACTTGAAATTTAATACTATATAACCTATGCTTTGGTTTTTTATCACTATTTTTTTTTCTATCATGAAATTTGTGTTTTGAATAAATTCTCTTAAGTTCAATAGTTTGAATTTGGGCTTAATTCAAAATTTTAATTTATATTAGTATTTTGAAAAATGTTTATTTCTTATTTGTGGACTAGACCTCTTAACCCTTCAATGCATAGTGTTGTTTAATACAACACTTATCAATATCCAGATATCTCGGAAACGAGTGGATATTTTAGAGTGATGTATTCACAAAAAATATTTCAGAGATTAAAAGAAATTAGCCCATGGTATTTTTAAAACGATATTTAAATCTATTTGTGAGATATCTAAAAAAGTGTGGGGAAAAAATGCAAAAATCGAATTAATTTATTTATTTGAAAAAAGTAGTTTTTGGAAATCACTGTTATTTCTTTACTTTTGCAAATTCCAACAATTTTTTTTTAAACTCAATCAATCACAAACACCTTCCTGCACCCAATTAACAAGGTTTGTAAAAAATTTGCTAAATCGTATTGAAATAAATTCAGATTTTTTTTTTTTTGATGGGCCATTACTTTTATGATAATCAAAATAACGACTTCAAACCGTTTCAGTTGTGTTATTCAAATTTAATATGATATTAATTCATTCAATCAATAACTGCTATGCTCATTTTTAAAAAAAATCATGCATTAAAGGGTTAAAATTTATTTTGAAGCATTTTTTATTCAGAAAATTATCATCAATTCAATAGATTATCATGTGATGACATACTGGAAAAAGTATCGGTTTGAAATTTTGATTCTCATTAATTTTGGATCGTTGGACTGTTTAAATTTTTTATTTTTCTAGGTTGTGTGATGCTCATTAGTAAGAAAATTGTTTAAGAAATCATTTTTTTTACTTATTTTTATTTTTTTAAGAGGAGGGATTTCAAAGTATCATAAAAACATTTTTCGAATCAAAATACCCTCCCATGGCATTTGCGCGATTAGTTCTCGAATTTTGCAAAAAAACAGTCAGCCTTCCCGCTTCCTTTTCACGCACAGCAAGGATTTTAGGAATTTAAGGAACATTTCTCGTAACCTAATACACTCTCATGCCAAATTTGGTCCCTGATAACGCTAATATTTAGCTCTCAAATTATTCTAATATGTTTCTTCTGATTTTAAGGCCCCTCCCCCTTTTCGAGAGTGGGAGGGTTCTCAAACTATTATAAAAACCTTTCCCGGCCCACAAAGAGCAATATTTTCCGATTTTATAGGGAACAGACCGAGAGACAGACAGGCAGACAGAAATTAATTTTTATATATAGGGAAGAATGAGGATACTTGATCCCTGGGGATACTTGATTCCGCAGCTTTATATCGAAGCTGTTTCTAGATTAAATGTTCTAGACAAAATTGTCAAATAGAACAAAACAACAAAGATTTTATCTCGAGAAATTTAAAAACTATTATTTTTGAGTTCTTGCACTCGGCTTGAAAAATTTAACAAAATGTGACTTTAATTTTTATTTCTAACTAGCTGATCCCGTACGAACTTCGTTTCGCTTTAAATCATTGGTACGTCAAAATGAGTTTAGAAAAAGAATTCGAAACATTCTTTCGACAATTTTGGGGAAAAAAATTCAACAGTGTATAAAGTCGCTACTATTACTATTACTTGAAATTCAAATTAAACGGTTGATTGGCTTTTTATTAAAATTTATGTGAGAGTGTTTTCTTCTCGATCGGTTGCAAAATCTAGACATTATGGCAGAAACATGTACTATTTGTTTGTGTGCACGACTCTTTTGCTTGACCTTCACACTTAAATTGGTATCAATTAACTGCCTCCAACAAAATTATTGCACAAAACACTGAACTTTCAATGAAACCCTCTTTTTCTGTCCCATGGTCCGCAATTCGATGATTGGAACCAACTTTACGTTCCTCAAAACTCACTTGTGCCATTTTTTCTTTTCAAATTATATGTTAAATATCGTCAGGAACTTGTAAACAGTGAACAGTAAATATAGACGCCCCTTTCGCCGACCCTTGACACGGAACATGCTACCTGGAGTCAATTGCTCATAGTTTATAATCCTCTTCTGAACATTTTCATCTCAATCCGATGCATGATCACGACAATATCACGAAAACAGTAAGCAACTAACATGGACGGCCTTTTTTTGACCACGATTCAAAACTTGACACCTGAAATCAATTATCTTTTCTGTTAACCTCCCATGTGTCAATTTTCATTACAATTCTATGCTCAATCAAGAGAATATCGTAAAAACAGTGAACAGATAATACCCCTTTTGCCGACCCCTGAGGCAAGATTTGAAACCTGAAAGCAAAAGAGCGTCCCTCAAAACTCCTATGCGGAAATTTTCATCTCAATCCAATGTAGAATAACGTCAAAATCGCAAAAACATCAAAGTTGAGTATGGACGACTCCTTCAGCCAACTTCTGATCCGCAATTCGAAACTTGAAATCAATTGCTGGTCCCTCAAAACACTCATGTGCTAATTTTCATCACAATACGATCTATAATAACGCCAATATCGCAAAAACATCAATCAGTGGATATGGACGACCCCTTTGGCCGACCCCTGACTCTAAATTTGATAACTGTAATCGATTGCTCTTCTCTCAAAACACTCATGTGCAAATTTTCATCACAATCCGACGGAAAATACCATCAATAACGTGAAAACAATATTTGTCTTGTATGGACGACCCCCTTCAGAAGGGGTCGTCCAAAAATCTAAAAACATTTTTCATCATTCCTGGTCCTAATGAGTATCCATGCCAAATTTCAGATCACTAGCTCTTAAGACGGCTGAGTCTATAGAGGACAAACAAACAAACAAACAAACAAACAATTATACAGATAATTGCTTTTTATATATATAGACTAGCTGATCCCATACAAACTCCGTTTCGCTTCTGAACTTGGAATATTTCATGAACAATTTGTATGAAAGTCAATTGCCGAAAATTTTCCAGATGCACTTCCGAATTCATTGTTTAGTAATAACTGCAAAAATATTGGACGATTACTTTTTCTGTCGTCTGCTACTAAATTCTAAATCAGGAATCAATTTACCGTGCCAAAAAACCCGCGTGTATAAATTTTGACCCGGTCGTTGCATAACCCTGACCCTTTACATACACCTTGACACCTGAAATCGATTGCTCGTCTTTCAAAACACTCATGTGCAAATTTTCAACACGATCCGACGAAAAGTAAAGTCAATATCGCGAAAACAATATTTGTCTTGTATGGACGAACCCCTTCAGAAGGGGTTGTCCGAAAATCTGAAAACATTTTTCATCCTTCCTGGTCCTAATGAGCATCCATGCCAAATTTCAGACCTCTAGCTCTTAAGACGGCTGAGTCTATAGAGGACAAACAAACAAACAAACAAACAAACATACAGAAATTGCTTTTTATATATATATATATATATATATATATATATATATATATATATATATATATATATATATATATATATATATATATATATATATATATGTATATATATATATATATATATATATATATATATATATATATATATATATATATATATATATATATATATATATATATATATATATATATATATATATATATATATATATGTATATATATATATATATATATATATATATATATATATATATATATATATATATATATATATATATATATATATATATATATATATATATATATATATATATATATATGTATATATATATTTCAAATTTTCAAGTCAATTGAAGCAAAACTATATATATATATATATATAGATTATTTAAAAATGATTCCCATACGCAAAAATAACTATAGATAAATTTGTTTCAATATGTCAATCGTTAGAGTATAATATGAACTTGTTAATGCCATATTTTCAAGGCAATAGTATACTCTCATTTTTTTATATTAAAAAGTTTTGATAAATGTATGTTATGAGTTCACTCGAGCGATAAAGTCCAAAAACAAATATTTTTCTTCTGGGATGTTGATCATTACTAGACACGAAATCATTAATATTAATCAAATTACTTATATCTATCCAGTAATTTTCTGATCAAAACACTCAAAAAAGTGCTTTTATCTAAAATTTAGAAAACTGCGCCTTTAAGTATTCAATAAATATAGAGTAGTAGAAAAAACTTTCAAAATTCTTTTGGTATGACACTTATAAACTGTAAAATAAAAGTGATATGACCAAAAAGTCAATAGAAGTTTTATCTATAGATTTTGCATGATTTTTGTCAAAGCTTAGAGCACCCTGAAGCATTAAGTCACCTTTAATAAAGGATCATTCTCCCCTATATATGATAACTACAACACCCGAGTTCGCATTTTTTTGTCAATCCAGCCACTCATTTTCAAGGGATGATGCAACTAGGAAAACACCTTATATTTTGTTTCAAAGAGCACTCAAAACCTGCTTATTTGATTTGTGCCGTATTTCAAATTTATTTTGTAAGGGTTTGCCTTTTTAGCGAGAAAGGTATTTTGTAAAAAAAATCATCTCGATGATTTTTTTTTATTTTTCCTCGAAAAAATTCACAATAGTTTGGAATGATGAGAAAATGAAAGGAAAAATATGGGAAAAATATTATTTTTATGTATTTCGGGTATTCAGTAAAAATATTAATTGTTACAAATTGGCAACAACATGAAACGGTTATACTTTTTTGTTCTTCACACAAGACAATGAAAACATAAAGAATTTCTATCGCACTTATCATAGTTTAAGCATAAAAACTTCATGAATTTAGTGCCTGGACACCGTGGGAAATGAAAATATACCTGGGAGTAGTCATGCGATAATACCAACTACTGAGGAACTTATTCCTTTCGTTTGCTTGAAGGTGCTTAAGGGGGGGTAGGGTCTAACACTTTCAAAAAATCGATTTTTTTTTATTTTTTATTTTCTTATTGTAAAACATTTCAAGAATGTTATGTCAAATTTTCAAGTCAATTGAAGCAAAACTGTAGAAATTATAGGCCTTTATCTCCTCCTATCTAATACTGCAAGAAAGCAAGAGCAGAAACTTCAAACGCGTTTTTCTCGAAAGCACATTTTTAAAGTCCGTGGACATCGTCATTTGAAAACTACTTCACCGATTCTTTTCAAATTTGGAACATATGTTCTACATATAAAATACCAGACCCCAACGTTTTTCTTTTTTATTTTTTTTTACTTTGGGGAGATTTTACAGTTAAAAAATGGCGGATTTTTTCGTGAAAAATCGTAGTTTTTACTTCAAACAGCCACAAAAATTTCATAAAATTTTTATTAGGTTAAATAAAAACATTGGGGTCCAGAAAAACATCTATTAAAAATATTTTGCTCTGATTTTTTGACTTCAGATGATTCTGTGCTGAGATACAGTGTCCACCGCAAATCCTGTTTTCTAAAAGGCATCCTCGAAAGTGCTCCGTCACCGGCTCATTTTTCAATATTTTTCTACGAAAAAATTGCTGAATGTTCTTTTAACAATGCTTTGTATAATGCAAAAAATTTTAATAAATTTGTTTGAACGATAGCTCTAGAAAAAAATCGTGAAAATGGTGTTTTTTTTACCCGTTAGACCCTACCCCCCCTTAATGGAAAGCTGGAATTCTTTCAAATAAAACTTTTCATAATATAACCTTGACCAAATCTTAACTTTAATGTTTCTCTAGGTATATAAGATTCAAGCTCTAGAGTCTAGACGTTCTTTTTTACCCGCCATAATATTTTAATGAAACTATTTTTTTCTGATTTCTAAACAATAATATAACCTCAAATTGTGTTCGATGTGTGAATTACTTTACTGAAAAAACAAAAAAAAATTTTCAGAAATAAAAAATTCTCAATAAGAATAAGACTAGGCTAAAAATCTGAAAAATATAGCATTTTCTACATTCCATTTTTTTTAATTCAAGTTGATCTGGTTTGTACATTTATTCACTAAAAGTCTTGTTTTAATTGATAGTGATCTTAAAGTTATAAATATTATTTCAATTATTTAAAAAGTTGACTATTTAGCTTTTTGCAAAATTTAGAACAGATTTGATTGTTTGTTGAAAATTTGTTACTTTATGAAACGAAGGTTTAAATTAGTAGTTTCAAATAAATCCAGGCGTTTATGAAGTCTTAATTTAAATGAAAGAATAAAATTTCATAGAAATCGAAACCTTAATTATGATTCAATTCAATTGTAATGTCCCATCCATGAAATGCCATCAATCCGTGAAACGAACAATCAACTGGGAATAATAGTTCTACAAACTATGTACATAGGAAGGTTTAGCTAAATCAGATAAGCACAGACCAGCCAGGTCAAAGTGGCACACGCAATAATTGAATTCCATAAACTAATGCAAAATTCAATTCCAACCTGTCCGACCAAACACCCATTAAGTCCTTTCCAAATAATGGACCCCTTTTGATGGAGTACACCTATAGCCATTTAAATTAATTTCGCCATATTCACACAAACACTTCCCCAGATGGAGTCAGGTCGAGACTAGAGTCTGAGAGTGTCCAATAGCGAAAGGAGCAATCGGACTTGTTGGCAAATTACATTCTCCACACACCGAAATCGCACTCCATGAATATGCAATGCGGACCTCTCTTGGGTTCTTCGAAAAGCCCCCGGATAAAGCAGACTCCAATAACGGAGAGGCAGTCAACTTATTCCTAGACCGAACTAACTCCAATCCAAACCCAACTCCGAATAGCAAGGAAGGAAGGTGAATTACATTTTTATCTAACATCGCTTATCGCGACCGTGATTTCAGACTAAGGCTGATGAGGATGGGAAAGGGAAGTGTCTAGGTATGGTTCAAGTCGTTTGGGATAAAACCCCACTTTACCTCATTCCTGCTTGATAAAGGTAGTGAAAATACTGCACCGGTTAACAGTGACTGGAGGCACAAACATTTGGGGAATGCCGTTTCCGTTGTGGTCCTTCTTTGGAGAGCTCACTGGGGACAACTGCCTGCAGCACCCGAGAGCTTTCGAATTTGGGTTTGCTATTCCGATAGACATACACAAACATTCGGGAGCTCTGTCTATTTCCTTGTTTATGGCGATAACGCTTGCCCGGAAGGATGCTTCCGTCGGCGTTCTCAACCACATCAGAGGCGTAATCAGTTATTAAGCGAGTTTTGACTGGTAATTGATAAATAAATATTAACAACACACATTCGCTAGATCACATTCCACTTGGTCTTATCATCAGGCAGTACCCTGTGTTGATATACAATCCGTGTGGAGCACATCTATCAGATTTAAGCTTTTTTCCTCAGATACTTTTTGAAATTTACTTAACTTAACTTACTTAATGATCCCGCGCCGATCCTCCGGTGCATAGGGCCGTGGTAAAAGACCTCCACTGTTGACGATCCGGAGCCAGCGTCTTCACTTGGTCCCAGTCAAGATTCTCGTCGACAGTTCGGATTTCAGCGGCTAGGCTTCGCCGCCACGAGTTTCTGGGTCTGCCTCTTCTTCGATGACCTTCTGGATTCCAATCAAGCGCCTCTCTGCAAATCTCGTTTTCATCTCTTCGCAGCGTGTGCCCAATCCATCTCCACTTACGTTCCCGAATCTCGATTTCTAGCGCCTTTTGATGACACCGGCGATGTAGTTCCTCATTCGAGATCCAGTTGCCAGGCCACCAAGCGCGGATGATATTCCGCAGGCAGCGGTTTACAAATACTTGCAGTTTTCGCGTCGTCACCGCATATGTGCACCAAGTTTCGCACCCGTACAGCAATACCGATTTGACGTTTGAGTTGAAGATTCGGATTTTCGTTCGTAGAGAGATCTGGCGTGACCGCCAGATGTTTCGGAGACTCGCAAACGCAAATCGGGCCTTTCTGATCCGGGTTTCGATGTCTTTTCTGATACCACCATCAGGCGTTATCTGGCTACCAAGATACTGGAAGCACTCCACTTTCTCAACTTGTTGCCCAGCTACCATGAAACTGGAGGGATTTCCTGCGTTGATCTCCATCGACTTGGTCTTTCCGACATTGACTTTGAGACCTGCTGCCTTGGAACTTTCGGTGAGGTCGTCGAGTTTGCTCTGCATATCTGGTTGTGTTTGGGCGAGCAAAACAATATCGTCAGCCAGGTCAAGGTCGTTCAGTTGCTCCATTGTTGAAGGATTCCACGGCAATCCTCGGTTCGGTGCACAGTCGATCGATCCAGTCAGAATCTCATCCATTACGATTAGAAAAAGTAGCGGTGATAGAATACATCCTTGTCTCACTCCAGCAGTTACCGGGATTGGTTCGGACAAGACACCGTCGTGCAAGACCTTGCACGAAAATGCCTCGTATTGTGCTTCGATGAGATGGACTAGTTTCTCTGGGACCCCTCGTCGCCTTAGAGCCGCCCAGATGTTTTCATGGTTAAGAATGCTTTTTCGAAATCAACGAACACCAGCAGAAGAGAGTCCTGGAATTCGTTGATTTGTTCCAGTATGATTCGTAGCGTTGTGATGTGGTCCACACGTGATCGTCCGGATCGGAATCCAGCTTGTTGCCGTCGGAGTGTAGCGTCGATCACTTTGCAGAGTACTTTGAGGGTTGTACAGATCAACGTTATGCCTCGCCAGTTACCGCACTCTGTCAGGTATCCTTTCTTCGGGACCTTTACGAGGATACCCTGCATCCAGTCGGCCGGGAATGTTGCAGTATCCCAGATGTCAGCGAAAAGACGGTGCAACATTTGTGCTGATAGGGCAGGGTCGGCTTTCAGCATTTCAGCAGGGATGCAATCGATCCCAGGTGCTTTGTTGGATTTCATGTCCTTGATTGCCGCTTCTATTTCAGCCAGCGAGGGCGCTTCCGAGTTGACGCCATTAATGCGACTTATTGTTGGCGCTTCGAGCTGCGGGTTTTGTGGGCCATCGCTATTCGTGACTCGGAAGAGTTGTTCGAAGTGCTCAGTCCATCGTTTGAGCTGATCTGTTCGATCGGTCAATAACTGACCTGCTCGGTCTTTCAGCGGCATTCTTGCATTAGTCCTTGCACCACTGAGGCGGCGAGAAATGTCATAAAGTAATCGGATATCTCCATTGGCGGCGGTTCTTTCTCCCTCTTCGGCTAGGGATTGAATGAAGGCAAAATTTTATTATTTTACAGTTAAAATTTTTGAGTAGGGACGAATGAGAATACTTGATCCCTGGGGATACTTCATTCCTTTGCCATATCTCAGAGCAGGAATGTCTTACAAATATCAAATGTTCTAGAAAAATGTGTCAATTATAACAAACCAACAATGCTTCTATCTCAACCAATTTAAAAAAAAAAAAATCGAGTTATTGAACCTTTTTTGACAAATTTAACAAAATGGGATTTGAAGATCTTTTTTAATCACTTCAAAATGTTCCTGATATAAAAAAAAATTATAATAAAAATATTTATTTCAATGTTTCAATTGTTAGAATATAATATGAACTTCAAAATGCCATATTTTGAAAACAATAGAAAAATCTTAATATTTCAAAAACAGAATTTTACCAAAATACATGTAATGGGTAGAATTGATCCCTAGAGTCCAAAAAGATATATTTTTCTTCTGAATGGATCGTGATCATTTGTCATCATGAAATAACTAATATCTGTTCAAAAACTAATGTTTATCTAGTAGTATCTGTTAAAAAGGACTTAAAATACTGTATTTATCTAAAAATAGAAAATTATAGGATTAAAGAACAGTAGACAAACTTTTAGAATTCTCGTTGTCTGATACTAACGAACTGTGAAATGAGAGCTAAAATGGCAGAAAATAGTCAACGAACTTTTTGTCTTCGGGTTCTACTAGATTTCTGCCTGCTTCTTGCCTCCTACCTAGTCTCACAATTTTTTAAGTCTCACGAAAATGATTCTAGTACATCTACGAGTATCATGTATCGTTCTAATTTTAATTAGGAGTCAGCTATAAAGTTGAAATTACACGCTGTCAGAAAAGCAAAAGACGGTGAGTTGCTATGTTTTCCCAAAAAGATATGATGAAAATAAGAAAAGGGGATCAAGTTTCCCCATTTTTCCTTTATGTAAATAAAAATTAGCCCCTTATTTATGCAGCATCATTGTCAATCTTTTGATTTTGATTGTTGTTCAGCCTTAATACGTTTAGCACTACGATTCTTTAAACCGCGAGAAATCTAACCAAGAAACACCGAAATTCAGCATTCTAGATTCCAGAATTCACTGAACCAAAATTACAAATTTAGTATCTTTGAGCCCCAGAAAGGGTTGTTTTCAATTTTGTAGAGTGATTAATTTTATATTATTTGAGTTTGTTCCGAACTGCCTTAGCAACTAATATACTAGCATTTCTAAATATTATGAAGTTTTTTGTATCCTTCATGTTCAAGAAAACTTTTTAAAACTGTCAAAATAGAGACTGATCCATGTTACTCTAAAGCATCAAATTCTTAACAAAGACGAAATCGATTTCAAAATTAAATTTAAAGTAGTCTTATAAATTTCTGCAACCATGTTTTACGTTCATAGGAGTCCAGTACTGGTTTTATAAATATGAAACATGCCACATTCCCATTAACAGGAAAAATAATCGAAAAATAAGACTCGTCCTTCTTTCAGAGGAGCAACAGGAAGAACGAGGAAGAACCTTACAATTTTTTTGTGTCGTGTTTCGAATATCTATCATCTTTGTATTGTTTATTCTTATTATAAGTTGCAGCTCTCATTATAAAGATATCGAAATGTTATTTGAAACGATGAACAAATATATTGAAATTATTTTCACACATTCGATATATTTTTGGAAGGTGTGGTAAAGCACACCGGGTCAGTTAATTGTTAATATATAAAATAAAGGATCATCACACCTTCTGGATGTTCAAAAACATTTTGAAATCTGAGAGTTTGCCTTGAATTAATTTGAATAAGCTAACAATCGGTCTGGATGTAATCTCATTTCACACTGTACTGCCGCTGTTTCCTTTACAAGTAATCAGTGAATAATCTTATATAAATTTTAAGGCACCTCTCTGCCTCCCCACTTTGACACAGTAACAACTCTGTCAACCGAGTCTGATTTGAAACATTTGTTCCTTCCGAGGGTGAGGTTGCACGCCTACCCAATTCTTGTTAGAAGAAGAGAAGATCCAGGGTAGGTATATGATGCTTCAAAGATTTGGAAGATAATTTAATTGAATTAAAGGCTCATCCATATGCATTAAAACCAAAGACGACATAATTCCCCCATTTGTAGCAGCAGTGCGACTTGATGCCGAACCCTTCCGGCAAATTAGGAATGACAGCTCTTCTGATACATATGTAGCCTTACTAGTCAGCAGCACCGAGATTCTTCTCTGACTTTTATTTCCGTTTTGCTTGTTCAAACAACAACGTCGACTCTTACAACAACGAATGCTAACATTTTCGTTCTTTTGGAGGACTGGTCTCGTGTGTGGATCTTACACATTTCCGGATTTTGTTTTCCCAGATCATCATGCACAATCAATGCTACGAGTGCAGTACGAGATTTTTGAGAGAAGATTGTTATTATTATTATTTGGGACATCTGTTCGCGGGATGATGAATGAAGCTCTTGGATGGAACATATTTGGCGTTGCGAAACGGAAATGTGCCCGTTTAAAGCCGTTGAGTTTTAACGTGAAATCTTACTGAGCTCAGCTTTGGTTTTAAAATGGAATGACAAATCATCTTGGTATATACAGTACCGTTCATAATTGTATAGAAATTGGAAGCACGCGCACTGTCACTTCGACTTTGAACTTCCATAACTTTTAAGTCTGATGGAATATTTTGATCAAATTTATTGCGATAGATAGATCAACTATTGCACTATTATATAACAAAATTTGAGCTTTCTGGAGTTTTTATGGCCTGAGAAAAGTAATTCTACGAAAATCGGACTTTTTGGACTTTTTTCATTCAAAAATATTGTTTCCATCCAACAATCAGACAAAAAATGTCTGGCAAGAGCAATGAAGAAAAGAAAAATTAAATAAATGAACCATTTGTGTTTTGAAATCAGAATCTCGCGATATTGTTTTAATTTTTTAGTTGAAATAGATTTACTGGTTGTTTAACAGAGAATATGATTTTGCTATGGAAACATTCGTCCAAAATTCTATAGAAATCGCATTTCCTGGTTTATGCCTGAAATATTGCACCTCACGTAACTTTTGATCTCATCGATAGAACTGTTTAAAAACTTCAGACATGCTAGCTTTATGTTTCAACAATCACTCTGCAAAATTTCAATAAAAACTGTAGCGTAGTTTCAGAGATATTGCAGTTTGAATGAGGAAAGTCCAAAAAGTTCGATTTCCGTAGAATTACTGTTTCTCAGGCCATACAAACTCCAGAAAGATCAAATTTTGTTATACAATAGTGCGATAGTTGATCTATCTAACGCAAAATGTTTGATCAAAAAATACCATCAAAGTAAAATGTTATGGAAGTTCAAAGTCGAAGTGACAGTGCACGTGCTTCCAATTTCTATACAATTATGAACGGTACTGTAATTCTGAGAAAAAAAATAGAATAAGAAATCCTTGAATGCCATAGTGGAATAAGAGTAATTTGTAAGTTTTTCAAAAAATGTGGCTAAATCCAAATATATAAGTCCTTTTAATATATTTTGAAATCATCGTTTCATGCTGCGAAAAACTGGATTCAACCTCTTGGGTCTAGTGGCATCCCGGAAGATGAATTTTGAGTATAATTAAAATGTTAGAATCCAATTTAATACAATTTAAATGTCAAAATTAATAACTCATAATTGCAAGACGTTTTTTTGTTAGAATAAATATCATTTTTGACAGATTTGTGGCATTTGTGAATGATTTCATCTGTGATATTTCCTTTGCTGACTTACTGCGACATAATCTATTATCCTGGATTGTTAGCCGCTCTCTAGAAGCGACTAAATATGTGTTTTAAAACAACTGTAGGGGAGAATGAGGATACTTGATCCCTGGGGATACTTGATTCCTTAGCTATATCTCGAAACTGGAATGTCTTACAAAGATCAAATGTTCTAGGAAAATGTGCCAAAATGAGCAAAATAACAATGCTTGTAGTTAAAAAATTTTTAACAAAATAATTTTTTGAGTAATTGAACTTTGTTTGAAAAATTTCACAAAATGTAACTTGAAGATCTTTTTTCATCACTTTAAAATGTTCCTTACATGGGAAAATTATGAAAAAAATATTTGTTCCAATGTATCAATCGTTCGAGCGTAAAATGAACTTCATAATGCCATATTTTCAAAGCAATGGAAAACTCTCAACTTTTTTTAGAAAAAGTTTTCTAAAATGTTGATTATGGGTACAATTGATCCCCTAGATTTGGGTACAATTGATCCCCCTTCCAAACGACATATTCTTCTTCTGAATTGATCGTTATGATTGCTGATTACGAAATTACTAATATTTATCCAAAAATTAATATTTATCAAACAATTGTCTGAAGAAAAGAGCAAAAATAATTAATTTTCTTTTAATTATAAAAAATAGCGCCTTTAAGTATGCAATGTTATTAGCGTTGAGACAAATTTATAGAATTTTCTTCTTATGTTTGCTATAAATTGTGAAATGAGGACAAACATGACCAAAATAGTCAATTAATATTCTATCTTGGGGTTTTGTTTGATTTTTATACAAGGATTAGGGCTTCCTGAATAAAAGATCAAGTCTCCTTCAATAGGGGATCAAGTCTCCCCTAACTTCAGAAAATCGCAATTTTTTTACTCCCACGAAAATGCTTCCAGTTCATCAACGGGTTCAAGTATCGTTCTAATTTTTGGAGCATAGAAACTTGAAGTTACAAGCTGTCAGAAAATGTCAAAGACGGCGAGTTGCTAAATTTTTCCAAAATGAAATGGTGAAAATAAGAAAAGGGGATCAAGTATCCCCACTCTCCCCTACGGTTTGTTTTCAACCTCCGGGACAGAGTCTCGACTAGACTGCCCCAAATTTGTATGGGAAATTTAAAACCAGTGAAATGTTGTACGCTGCAGGCTGAAATTGATCCTGGGCCTAGTACAAGATCTCATGCCAAATTTGGGCCAGATCGGACCACGGGAAAGGGTAGCTCAACGAGCCTGAAGTTTGTATGAGATTTTGAGACATTTTGTTCGAGAGGAACATGAAAAACCAGTTTTTCGTCATTAACTTTTGTCTCCTTCGACCGATTTCTTTCAAAAACAAGTTTTCTTGAAGCCTAAATTATGACAAATATTTCATCAGGAGATTGCATTTTAATTAAAGTTTTTGATAAAAAAATTATTAAGCTTCAAAAATTGGCTAACTTTTTTGAGGGTGACATTCATCACTGTTTTAATGAGGCGACTAAATTTCCGACCAGGACACTCAATGTGAAATGCATGCCGTTTCGTCAAATAATGACTGATTTTAACCATTGTTGTTGCGCTCGATTGCAATTTCTAATGTTTTCTAATATTTGAGTTTGGATGACAATTTAAAAAAACAATTGCATAACCACAGGGGCTTGGGAACATGACTGGATGATTTGTGTTGCCAATAAAAAAAAACAGTTTTTCATCAATAACTTTGGTTCCCGCGGGCCGATTTCATTCAACAACAATTTTTCTAAAAACTTAAATTAGGAGCAAAATGTCTCAAAATCCCATACAAAATTCAGGCTCGTTGAGCGACCCCTTCCCGTGATCTGATCTGGCCCAAATTTGGCATGAGATCTTGTACTAGGAGGACTAGAATCAATTTTAGCCTGCAGCGCATAACATTTCACAGGTTTTAAATTTCCCACACAAACTTGGGGCAGTCTATTTTACATTTTTCCGCCTTTGGGTGGGTTTTATGTTTCATCGTTTTTACCTAACTCAGGATCATTTTTTTTCTAAAAAAAATCGATTCAGAATGGCTGTTACTCTCAGACCCAACCGCCAACAATTTTTTTTAGATCGAAAAACAAATGGACCAACGCTTTGTGATTCCAATAAAATTATAGTTATTTGAAAAAAGGTCCTTTAACATTTTTCTCACATTTTATGATATTAGCTGCAGCTTTTTTTTGCCTTTCTAACAGAAAGGTTTGGTTATCGGTCGATTGGGGAGATCATTAATTATGGGTCTTAGGCATACCTTTATAGGTACCTATCGACTCAGCTCGACGAGTTCTGTTGATGTCCGTGGATTTGTATGTGCCATTTTAAAAATGTCAAGAACGTTTTTGCGAAACTGGGCTGCGCAATTAAAATGATTTTAGTCTCAAAAGAATGCATTTTTTTTCCTACACAACCCTTTCAAAAACGGGAAAAAAACAAAATAGTTGAAACCGTTTTCTTTACGAAATACATATCATACTTATTATGGCATAAAAAAAAGTTGCTAGTGGCGCCTCGAAGCAGCAGCACCAGCAATCATTTATAAATTAGAGATAATCAAAATAAAAAATTAAAATTTACTGACTCGAGAATTGAACCGAAACCCTTCAGATCCAAAGTTGCAAGCGCTATCCAATAAACCATCGGCACGCTTGATAAAGAGCGGCTCAAACTCAAATAGGTAAAAGGCATTACTAAGACGCACCGTGGTCTGGGCAGTTTCTCAGTCTGCTGGGGCAAATACGGCAACAGTGTTTATATCTTACACTTCTTGCTTTTCAATGCAGCAAATGGCGGATGGGCGTTTCCTTCAGAGTCCGCCATGCCTATTAGACACTATAATTTCATATATGAAATTATAGTGTCTATAGCCATGCCGGGTGTCAACAAAATGCAGAGCCGTACAGAAAACTGCGTTGGGGGGGAATTTATATGAAGATCTTATGACCCTCGTTTTTTTTACCCGCGTTGAAGAATGAATTTATGTTTTTTTTTCATTTCTACATACTCATACATAATTTAGATTCAATTTCAGATGCAGAATTCAGATTCAGTTTTCAAATTCAGGATACAGGTTTAGGAATCAGAATTCAGGATTCAGAATTCAAAATTCAGATTCAGAACTCATATTCAGATTCAGAATTTAGATTCAGAATTCATATTCAGAATTCAGATTAAGAATTCAGATTCAGAATTCAGATTCAGAATTCAGATTCAGAATTCAGATTCAGAATTCAGATTCAGAATTCAGATTCAGAATTCAGATTCAGAATTCAGATTCAGAATTCAGATTCAGAATTCAGATTCAGAATTCAGATTCAGAATTCAGATTCAGAATTCAGATTCAGAATTCAGATTCAGAATTCAGATTCAGAATTCAGATTCAGAATTCAGATTCAGAATTCAGATTCAGAATTCAGATTCAGAATTCAGATTCAGAATTCAGATTCAGAATTCAGATTCAGAATTCAGATTCAGAATTCAGATTCAGAATTCAGATTCAGAATTCAGATTCAGAATTCAGATTCAGAATTCAGATTCAGAATTCAGATTCAGAATTCAGATTCAGAATTCAGATTCAGAATTCAGATTCAGAATTCAGATTCAGAATTCAGATTCAGAATTCAGATTCAGAATTCAGATTCAGAATTCAGATTCAGAATTCAGATTCAGAATTCAGATTCAGAATTCAGATTCAGAATTCAGATTCAGAATTCAGATTCAGAATTCAGATTCAGAATTCAGATTCTGAATTCAGATTCAGAATTTATGTAAATTTATTTTCGGCATATCGGTGAAAAATTTAGATTCATGGAGAAAGAATATCAGAATTAAAAATTGATGAAGCTGGTTGTTGCGAGGTAAAGTATGGTGTACGTTAATAAATTTTCCTTGCAAAAATGTTCTTTCGCTCTTTTCATCATCCGTAAAATTTCTCCTCACTTTATCAATTTTCAATTCTGGAATTGTTTCTCCAAGAATACCAATTTTCACAGTTTTTGATAAATTTGCGATGACTTAAAGATCATTACGCATGAAAACACGATTTTGTTTTGTGAAAACCTTTTTTCACATTTTTTCTGAAATTAAGTTTGCTGCATACTTTTAGGGGTAAAACCATACTACTAAAAGTTGTAAAATCCGAAATCATAAAAAAAATTTTGGATGAAAGAAATTTCATTGTTGAAAACCGCGTGATGCAAAACAATCAAAATGAGATTCAGATTCAGAATTCAGATTCAGAATTCAGATTCAGAATTCAGATTCAGAATTCAGATTCAGAATTCAGATTCAGAATTCAGATTCAGAATTCAGGTTCAGAATTCAGATTCAGAATTCAGATACAGAATTCAGATTCAGAATTCAGATTCAGAATTCAGATTCAGAATTCAGATTCAGAATTCAGATTCAGAATTCAGATTCAGAATTCAGAATTCAGATTCAGAATTCAGATTCAGAATTCAGATTCAGAATTCAGATTCAGAATTCAGATTCAGAATTCAGATTCAGAATTCAGATTCAGAATTCAGATTCAGAATTCAGATTCAGAATTCAGATTCAGAATTTAGATTCAGAATTCAGATTCAGAATTCAGATTCAGAATTCAGATTCAGAATTTAGATTCAGAATTCAGATTCAGAATTCAGATTCAGAATTCAGATTCAGAATTCAGATTCAGAATTCAGATTCAGAATTCAGATTCAGAATTCAGATTCAGAATTCAGATTCAGAATTCAGATTCAGAATTCAGATTCAGAATTCAGATTCAGAATTCAGATTCAGAATTCAGATTCAGAATTCAGATTCAGAATTCAGATTCAGAATTCAGATTCAGAATTCAGATTCAGAATTCAGATTCAGAATTCAGATTCAGAATTCAGATTCAGAATTCAGATTCAGAATTTATGTAAATTTATTTTCGGCATATCGGTGAAAAATTTAGATTCATGGAGAAAGAATATCAGAATAAAAAATTGATGAAGCTGGTTGTTGCGAGGTAAAGTATGGTGTACGTTAATAAATTTTCCTTGCAAAAATGTTCTTTCGCTCTTTTCATCATCCGTAAAATTTCTCCTCACTTTATCAATTTTCAATTCTGGAATTGTTTCTCCAAGAATACCAATTTTCACAGTTTTTGATAAATTTGCGATGACTTAAAGATCATTACGCATGAAAACACGATTTTGTTTTGTGAAAACCTTTTTTCACATTTTTTCTGAAATTAAGTTTGCTGCATACTTTTAGGGGTAAAACCATACTACTAAAAGTTGTAAAATCTGAAATCATAAAAAAAATTTTGGATGAAAGAAATTTCATTGTTGAAAACCGCGTGATGCAAAACAATCAAAATGAGATTCAGATTCAGAATTCAGATTCAGAATTCAGATTCAGAATTCAGATTCAGAATTCAGATTCAGAATTCAGATTCAGAATTCAGATTCAGAATTCAGATTCAGAATTCAGGTTCAGAATTCAGATTCAGAATTCAGATACAGAATTCAGATTCAGAATTCAGATTCAGAATTCAGATTCAGAATTCAGATTCAGAATTCAGATTCAGAATTCAGATTCAGAATTCAGAATTCAGATTCAGAATTCAGATTCAGAATTCAGATTCAGAATTCAGATTCAGAATTCAGATTCAGAATTCAGATTCAGAATTCAGATTCAGAATTCAGATTCAGAATTCAGATTCAGAATTCAGATTCAGAATTCAGATTCAGAATTTAGATTCAGAATTCAGATTCAGAATTCAGATTCAGAATTCAGATTCAGAATTCAGATTCAGAATTTAGATTCAGAATTCAGATTCAGAATTCAGATTCAGAATTCAGATTCAGAATTCAGATTCAGAATTCAGATTCAGAATTCAGATTCAGAATTCAGATTCAGAATTCAGATTCAGAATTCAGATTCAGAATTCAGATTCAGAATTCAGATTCAGAATTCAGATTCAGAATTCAGATTCAGAATTCAGATTCAGAATTCAGATTCAGAATTCAGATTCAGAATTCAGATTCAGAATTCAGATTCAGAATTCAGATTCAGAATTCAGATTCAGAATTCAGATTCAGAATTCAGATTCAGAATTCAGAATTCAGATTCAGAATTCAGATTCAGAATTCAGATTCAGAATTCAGATTCAGAATTCAGATTCAGAATTCAGATTCAGAATTCAGATTCAGAATTCAGATTCAGAATTCAGATTCAGAATTCAGATTCAGAATTCAGATTCAGAATTCAGATTCAGAATTCAGATTCAGAATTTAGATTCAGAATTCAGATTCAGAATTCAGATTCAGAATTCAGATTCAGAATTTAGATTCAGAATTCAGATTCAGAATTCAGATTCAGAATTCAGATTCAGAATTCAGATTCAGAATTCAGATTCAGAATTCAGATTCAGAATTCAGATTCAGAATTCAGATTCAGAATTCAGATTCAGAATTCAGATTCAGAATTCAGATTCAGAATTCAGATTCAGAATTCAGATTCAGAATTCAGATTCAGAATTCAGATTCAGAATTCAGATTCAGAATTCAGATTCAGAATTCAGATTCAGAATTCAGATTCAGAATTCAGATTCAGAATTCAGATTCAGAATTCAGATTCAGAATTCAGATTCAGAATTCAGATTCAGAATTCAGATTCAGAATTCAGATTCAGAATTCAGATTCAGAATTCAGATTCAGAATTCAGATTCAGAATTCAGATTCAGAATTCGGATTCAGAATTCAGATTCAGAATTCAGATTCAGAATTCAGATTCAGAATTCAGATTCAGAATTCAGATTCAGAATACAGATTTAGAATTCAAATTCAGAGTTCAAATTCAGAATTCAGATTGAGAATTCAGATTTAGAATTCTGATTAAGAATTCGGATTAAAGATCAACCTGGAATTTGAATATATTCAAATATTAGACTAAGTGTTGTAACTCAAAATTCAAACTTTAGAATCAGAATAAGATTTCAGATTTAGTTTCCAGAATGAGATTAATCATTTAATAGTCATATTATAGTCATCATTTAATAGTCATATCATTTAATAGTCATTTAATAGTCATATTATAACTTTCCCCTCCTTTTGTGGGAATTTTTCCTCTATGCATGGTTGAGCTCTAAAAAAGGTATCATGCTAGGGCACGCGTCACGGCTATCCATCAATATTGTAGTTGGTTTTACTTATTCAGTAAAAAAAAGCATAAAAAAACAGTAAGATTCGAACCGTGACCAGCAACGTGAAAGTTCTGGTTGCTACCACGGCACCATTTCAGCGTGTTATAAATCTTGGAAATTCTACTGTTTAAATACCATTCTTTCCATACATAAAATGAGCTCCTTACATACCAGTTCGCTTTTCCCCAAAAAAACGTACCAGGCATCATTTTTGCCTTTCTAACAGAAAGGTTTGGTTATCGGTCGATTGGGGAGATCATTAATTATGGGTCTTAGGCATACCTTTATAGGTACCTATCGACTCAGCTCGACGAGTTCTGTTGATGTCCGTGGATTTGTATGTGCCATTTTAAAAATGTCAAGAACGTTTTTGCGAAACTGGGCTGCGCAATTAAAATGATTTTAGTCTCAAAAGAATGCATTTTTTTCCTACACAACCCTTTCAAAAACGGGAAAAAAACAAAATAGTTGAAACCGTTTTCTTTACGAAATACATATCATACTTATTATGGCATAAAAAAAAGTTGCTAGTGGCGCCTCGAAGCAGCAGCACCAGCAATCATTTATAAATTAGAGATAATCAAAATAAAAAATTAAAATTTACTGACTCGAGAATTGAACCGAAACCCTTCAGATCCAAAGTTGCAAGCGCTATCCAATAAACCATCGGCACGCTTGATAAAGAGCGGCTCAAACTCAAATAGGTAAAAGGCATTACTAAGACGCACCGTGGTCTGGGCAGTTTCTCAGTCTGCTGGGGCAAATACGGCAACAGTGTTTATATCTTACACTTCTTGCTTTTCAATGCAGCAAATGGCGGATGGGCGTTTCCTTCAGAGTCCGCCATGCCTATTAGACACTATAATTTCATATATGAAATTATAGTGTCTATAGCCATGCCGGGTGTCAACAAAATGCAGAGCCGTACAGAAAACTGCGTTGGGGGGGAATTTATATGAAGATCTTATGACCCTCGTTTTTTTTACCCGCGTTGAAGAATGAATTTATGTTTTTTTTTCATTTCTACATACTCATACATAATTTAGATTCAATTTCAGATGCAGAATTCAGATTCAGTTTTCAAATTCAGGATACAGGTTTAGGAATCAGAATTCAGGATTCAGAATTCAAAATTCAGATTCAGAACTCATATTCAGATTCAGAATTTAGATTCAGAATTCATATTCAGAATTCAGATTAAGAATTCAGATTCAGAATTCAGATTCAGAATTCAGATTCAGAATTCAGATTCAGAATTCAGATTCAGAATTCAGATTCAGAATTCAGATTCAGAATTCAGATTCAGAATTCAGATTCAGAATTCAGATTCAGAATTCAGATTCAGAATTCAGATTCAGAATTCAGATTCAGAATTCAGATTCAGAATTCAGATTCAGAATTCAGATTCAGAATTCAGATTCAGAATTCAGATTCAGAATTCAGATTCAGAATTCAGATTCAGAATTCAGATTCAGAATTCAGATTCAGAATTCAGATTCAGAATTCAGATTCAGAATTCAGATTCAGAATTCAGATTCAGAATTCAGATTCAGAATTCAGATTCAGAATTCAGATTCAGAATTCAGATTCAGAATTCAGATTCAGAATTCAGATTCAGAATTCAGATTCAGAATTCAGATTCAGAATTCAGATTCAGAATTCAGATTCAGAATTCAGATTCAGAATTCAGATTCAGAATTCAGATTCAGAATTCAGATTCAGAATTCAGATTCAGAATTCAGATTCAGAATTCAGATTCAGAATTCAGATTCAGAATTCAGATTCAGAATTCAGATTCAGAATTCAGATTCTGAATTCAGATTCAGAATTTATGTAAATTTATTTTCGGCATATCGGTGAAAAATTTAGATTCATGGAGAAAGAATATCAGAATTAAAAATTGATGAAGCTGGTTGTTGCGAGGTAAAGTATGGTGTACGTTAATAAATTTTCCTTGCAAAAATGTTCTTTCGCTCTTTTCATCATCCGTAAAATTTCTCCTCACTTTATCAATTTTCAATTCTGGAATTGTTTCTCCAAGAATACCAATTTTCACAGTTTTTGATAAATTTGCGATGACTTAAAGATCATTACGCATGAAAACACGATTTTGTTTTGTGAAAACCTTTTTTCACATTTTTTCTGAAATTAAGTTTGCTGCATACTTTTAGGGGTAAAACCATACTACTAAAAGTTGTAAAATCCGAAATCATAAAAAAAATTTTGGATGAAAGAAATTTCAATGTTGAAAACCGCGTGATGCAAAACAATCAAAATGAGATTCAGATTCAGAATTCAGATTCAGAATTCAGATTCAGAATTCAGATTCAGAATTCAGATTCAGAATTCAGATTCAGAATTCAGATTCAGAATTCAGGTTCAGAATTCAGATTCAGAATTCAGATACAGAATTCAGATTCAGAATTCAGATTCAGAATTCAGATTCAGAATTCAGATTCAGAATTCAGATTCAGAATTCAGATTCAGAATTCAGAATTCAGATTCAGAATTCAGATTCAGAATTCAGATTCAGAATTCAGATTCAGAATTCAGATTCAGAATTCAGATTCAGAATTCAGATTCAGAATTCAGATTCAGAATTCAGATTCAGAATTCAGATTCAGAATTTAGATTCAGAATTCAGATTCAGAATTCAGATTCAGAATTCAGATTCAGAATTTAGATTCAGAATTCAGATTCAGAATTCAGATTCAGAATTCAGATTCAGAATTCAGATTCAGAATTCAGATTCAGAATTCAGATTCAGAATTCAGATTCAGAATTCAGATTCAGAATTCAGATTCAGAATTCAGATTCAGAATTCAGATTCAGAATTCAGATTCAGAATTCAGATTCAGAATTCAGATTCAGAATTCAGATTCAGAATTCAGATTCAGAATTCAGATTCAGAATTCAGATTCAGAATTCAGATTCAGAATTCAGATTCAGAATTCAGATTCAGAATTCAGATTCAGAATTTATGTAAATTTATTTTCGGCATATCGGTGAAAAATTTAGATTCATGGAGAAAGAATATCAGAATAAAAAATTGATGAAGCTGGTTGTTGCGAGGTAAAGTATGGTGTACGTTAATAAATTTTCCTTGCAAAAATGTTCTTTCGCTCTTTTCATCATCCGTAAAATTTCTCCTCACTTTATCAATTTTCAATTTTGGAATTGTTTCTCCAAGAATACCAATTTTCACAGTTTTTGATAAATTTGCGATGACTTAAAGATCATTACGCATGAAAACACGATTTTGTTTTGTGAAAACCTTTTTTCACATTTTTTCTGAAATTAAGTTTGCTGCATACTTTTAGGGGTAAAACCATACTACTAAAAGTTGTAAAATCCGAAATCATAAAAAAAATTTTGGATGAAAGAAATTTCATTGTTGAAAACCGCGTGATGCAAAACAATCAAAATGAGATTCAGATTCAGAATTCAGATTCAGAATTCAGATTCAGAATTCAGATTCAGAATTCAGATTCAGAATTCAGATTCAGAATTCAGATTCAGAATTCAGGTTCAGAATTCAGATTCAGAATTCAGATACAGAATTCAGATTCAGAATTCAGATTCAGAATTCAGATTCAGAATTCAGATTCAGAATTCAGATTCAGAATTCAGAATTCAGATTCAGAATTCAGATTCAGAATTCAGATTCAGAATTCAGATTCAGAATTCAGATTCAGAATTCAGATTCAGAATTCAGATTCAGAATTCAGATTCAGAATTCAGATTCAGAATTCAGATTCAGAATTCAGATTCAGAATTCAGATTCAGAATTTAGATTCAGAATTCAGATTCAGAATTCAGATTCAGAATTCAGATTCAGAATTCAGATTCAGAATTTAGATTCAGAATTCAGATTCAGAATTCAGATTCAGAATTCAGATTCAGAATTCAGATTCAGAATTCAGATTCAGAATTCAGATTCAGAATTCAGATTCAGAATTCAGATTCAGAATTCAGATTCAGAATTCAGATTCAGAATTCAGATTCAGAATTCAGATTCAGAATTCAGATTCAGAATTCAGATTCAGAATTCAGATTCAGAATTCAGATTCAGAATTCAGATTCAGAATTCAGATTCAGAATTCAGATTCAGAATTCAGATTCAGAATTCAGATTCAGAATTCAGATTCAGAATTCAGATTCAGAATTCAGATTCAGAATTCAGATTCAGAATTCAGATTCAGAATTCAGATTCAGAATTCAGATTCAGAATTCAGATTCAGAATTCAGATTCAGAATTCAGATTCAGAATTCAGATTCAGAATTCAGATTCAGAATTCAGATTCAGAATTCAGATTCAGAATTCAGATTCAGAATTCAGATTCAGAATTCAGATTCAGAATTCAGATTCAGAATTCAGATTCAGAATTCAGATTCAGAATTCAGAATTCAGATTCAGAATTCAGATTCAGAATTCAGATTCAGAATTCAGATTCAGAATTCAGATTCAGAATTCAGATTCAGAATTCAGATTCAGAATTCAGATTCAGAATTCAGATTCAGAATTCAGATTCAGAATTCAGATTCAGAATTCAGATTCAGAATTCAGATTCAGAATTCAGATTCAGAATTCAGATTCAGAATTCAGATTCAGAATTCAGATTCAGAATTCAGATTCAGAATTCAGATTCAGAATTCAGATTCAGAATTCAGATTCAGAATTCAGATTCAGAATTCAGATTCAGAATTCAGATTCAGAATTCAGATTCAGAATTCAGATTCAGAATTCAGATTCAGAATTCAGATTCAGAATTCAGATTCAGAATTCAGATTCAGAATTCAGATTCAGAATTCAGATTCAGAATTCAGATTCAGAATACAGATTTAGAATTCAAATTCAGAGTTCAAATTCAGAATTCAAATTCAGAGTTCAAATTCAGAATTCAGATTGAGAATTCAGATTTAGAATTCTGATTAAGAATTCGGATTAAAGATCAACCTGGAATTTGAATATATTTAAATATTAGACTAAGTGTTGTAACTCAAAATTCAAACTTTAGAATCAGAATAAGATTTCAGATTTAGTTTCCAGAATGAGATTAATCATTTAATAGTCATATTACTTTCCCCTCCTTTTGTGGGAATTTTTCCTCTATGCATGGTTGAGCTCTAAAAAAGGTACCATGCTAGGGCACGCGTCACGGCTATCCATCAATATTGTAGTTGGTTTTACTTATTCAGTAAAAAAAAAGCATAAAAAAACAGTAAGATTCGAACCGTGACCAGCAACGTAAAAGTTCTGGTTGCTACCACGGCACCATTTCAGCGTGTTATAAATCTTGGAAATTCTACTGTTTAAATACCATTCTTTCCATACATAAAATGAGCTCCTTACATACCAGTTCGCTTTTCCCCAAAAAAACGTACCAGGCATCATTTTTTTATATTGAGATTGGAATTTTTCGTGTTTGAATATCTGAAATCATTCTTATATGATTCAGAGGGAAGGAATCTATCATGTATATTCTATATTATTTTATATATTTCCAAATATAATTTAAACTCTGTTAGAAAGGCTCCAATCCACTGTTAAGTGTATTAAATCGGGTTTTTTTTTTTATAGAGAATGAAGGTGAATCTTTTTATTGGCATCACAAATCGTCCAGTCATGTTAATAAGCCCCTGTGGTTATGCAATTTTTTTTAAATTGTCAAGCATTTTTCTGCCTTTACTTCTTTCCGAACTATCAAGTGAATTTCATTCAAACTCAAATATTAGAAATACATAAAAAATTGCAATCGAGTGCAATAACAATCGTTAAAACTGGTCATTATTTGACGAAACGTTATTATTTGATGTCCTGGGCGGACATTTAATCGCCTCATTAAAACAATGATGAATGTCACCCTCGAAAAAGTTAGCCAATTTTTGAAGCTTAATAACTTTTTTATCTTAACTTTAATTGAAATGCAACTTTCTGATGAAATATTATAATATAGACAAAAGTTATTGACGAAAAACTGGTTTTTCATGTTCCTCTCGAACAAAATGTCTCAAAATCCCATACAAACTTCAGGCTCGTTGAGCGACCCCTTCCCGTGGTCCGATCTGGCCCAAATTTGGCATGAGATCATGTACTAGGCCCATGCAGGATCAATTTAAGCCTGCAGCGTATAACTTTTTCAAAAGTCGGGTAATTTGGGGCAGTCTAGTCTCGACTCATCGCGTTCGGAAATGTATCCTTTCCGATCTGTACACCAAATATCAACTGCGAATATGCTGTTTTATGCGACAACTCTAACACAACATTCTTCCGAGATATGTTACCCAACATTTGCAAAAAAGACGTCAAGAGAGGCCCAAATCACATACAAACTCTTGCTGTTATAATTATATTTTTTTTTCGTTTTGTTTGTTTTTTAAATCAACTTCAATACTTTTGTTTGTTTTTTGATTGTTTTTTTAATCATTGTAAGCTAAAAATAGTGTTTATTTATTTTATTTTTTCCCGTTTAAGGAGTGTATTCGAAAAAAAATGCAACACTTTGTTTGTGAATAACTTTTGAATGCAGCGATGGAAATTGATGAAAATTTTAGTGAAGCTGTGTACGTGTACAAAATATAGTGACAATCTGTCAAGTGGTTGTTGAGATAGCGTCAAATACTGAAGTTCATTAACCAATTTTTTTTGGGCTGGATCGAGAAAAATCCGGAAAAGTCCCACTGGAAGGCCCACGAACAGATGTGACAGAATAATCTGAAATTCGGTATTGAATATTCAAAACAATTAAAATTAAGGTCGTTATTTTCACTCAGCTAACAATTCTATTTGATTACATTCGGCGAATACGTTCTTTTAAAAAATCAATACCGAATTATTTTTTCCAGGTCAATAAACAGGTAATTGATATGAAAACTGTACTTAATTTCAAAATTGTATAAATTTTATAAAAATTACAATATTTCCAGTCCCTGAAGAAGATCTTATTAGGATCGAAATGGGGGAAGCGTTAATCAATAGGTGATTTTTTTTTACTTAAAGAAGACTGAAATCTGAAACAAAAAACTGAAAAAAGAGATTACCAAAAATTAACAATTACTATCATTTTGCTAAACTATATAAAACCATGCATGATTGATGATTTGATCTGAAATTTAGTTTAGAATTCGGATTAATGATTTCAATTCATGTATAGGGGAGAATGAGGATACTTGATCCCTGGGAATACTTGATTCCTTAGCTATATCTCGAAACTGGAATGTCTTACAAAGATCAAATGTTTTAGAAAAATGTGCCAAAATGAGCAAAATAACAATGCTTGTAGTTTAAATTTTTTTAACAAAATAATTGTTTGAATAATTGAACTTTGTTCGAAAAATTTCACAAAATGTAACTTGAAGATCTTTATTCATCACTTTAAAATGTTCCTTACATGGGAAAATTATGAAAAAAATATTTGTTCCAATGTATCAATCGTTCGAGCGTAGAATGAACTTCATAATGCCATATTTTCAAAGCAATGGAAAACTCTCAACTTTTTTCAGGAAAAGTTTTCTAAATTGTTGATTATGGGTACAATTGATCCCCCCTCCAAACGGCATATTCTTCTTCTGAATTGATCGTTATGATTGCTGATTACGAAATTACTCATATTTATTAAAAAACTAATATTTATCAAACAATTGTCTGAAGAAAAGCGCAAAAATAATTAATTTTCTATTAATCATAAAAAATAGCGCCTTTAAGTATGCAATGTTATTAGCGTTGAGACAAATTTATAGAATTTTCTTCTTATGTTTGCTATAAATTGTGAAATGAGGACAAACATGACCAAAATAGTCAATTAATATTCTATCTTGGGGTTTTGTTTGATTTTTATACAAGGATTAGGGCTTCCTGAATAAAAGATCAAGTCTCCTTCAATAGGGGATCAAGTCTCCCCTAACTTCAGAAAATCGCAATTTTTTTACTCCCACGAAAATGCTTCCAGTTCATCAACGGGTTCAAGTATCGTTCTAATTTTTGGAGCATAGAAACTTGAAGTTACAAGCTGTCATAAAATGTCAAAGACGGCGAGTTGCTAGATTTTTCCAAAAAGATATGGTGAAAATAAGAAAAGGGGATCAAGTATCCCCACTCTCCTCTACTGTTTCTGTGCACTTATTCCAATGTCCGAAGTTTTAAATTATTTTTTATTCGAAATTTCAATTCTTAAATATTCGTTTTCTGGTGCTTCGGAAATATTGATTTAAAGTTTGTAAATTAGACTATTGAAATTTAAATATTTACTCTAATTCAGAATAAGAATCATCATTTAAATAATTAATAAGGCCAGAACAAATTTCAAATTCTTCTTTTGTCACGCCTGTTTCTCAAACTTCGAGATGACTAATCTTAAAGAACTGCATTTCATGTCAACAGTGAACCTCTTGTTTTTAAAAATAATATTGTCAAAATACTGAACAGTATGAAAACTTCGACCCAAATTCTCAAAAAAAAAACTCGAAGTCGAAGGTTGGAAGACCCGAAATATAACCTATCATGTGAAATTTTCTCAGAAATTCAAATCTGCCGTCGAGCTAGACCGGAGACATTTAAGTGAAGATTTGATCAACGTGAAATTTTGATCAAAATTCTCGGTCTCAAAAACGGCTAGAGACCGAGAATGGTTTTTCTGATAATTTTAAGCCCCTTCCAAAATTAATAAAAACAATAATCCTCGAAGCTAGGCCGTGCAAACGGTGGGGGGGGGGTTATGGGTTTACCCCCCCCCCCCCCCCCTATGAAGATTTTTGCCACGAAAAATTATCACCGAATTAGTTGATTTTAAAATGTATTTAAAAATAAGTGTTAACAAGCAAGTCAGAAATTTTTCTCGCCTCCGGCGGAATTCGGTCTTAAATAACCCTTGGCTTGAGACATTTCGATCTACAATACTATTCGACGTTTACGAATTGAAACAAACTTTGTTTCTAAATTGCAATTCAATTAATCTTTTGTATGGGAACTCAAAACTTGACATACAAAAACCCTACTTCGTCTTCAGAATTGGTTTTGGTTTTATTAAGAAGTATAACTAAATAAGAACAGAGTTTGAAACGAACCATTTTTTGTATTTTATTTCATTACAAATGATATGCTGATATGCATCAAAAAACCAATTTCGACTAAATTTTATTTTGTTTTTTTGTTTTTCTAAATGCTCAGCACAACACATAATTTACACAAGGCAACAAAATTTACATTTTTCGGAGGAGCAATGAATTTAAAAGGTAATTTCGATTGATTTTGGTACCTTGAATCTGAATATGCAATATTTCTATCAGCTTTTGTTATTAAAATGACTTTTGAAAATAAGTTAAAAGTATTTGAGAAATTTTGGCATTATATATACAAAAACTCAAATCAAAAACCTATCATTCAAAAATAAAAGTTTTCAATGAATTATCAACTTTCCTCAAGAATTCAAGTAATTTTGAGTTCTGCAAAAAAAGTTATAGCAGTTTTATGTTTTTTTTTTTACTTTTTTCATTTATCAAATTTATAAGAAGTTTTAAACTAAACTGAACTTAAGATTTTTTTTAAAGAAAATATGTTATCTTTTTACAGGTTTCAACAAATGTGTTCGATGAAATCAAGTTTTTTTTAAACCTACTACAGTTATGTTAAAAGTACTTGTAATGATATCTTTCCATTTTTTTTTAAATTTTTGAATTTTACATTTTTTAGATCATGCATCATTTTCATCATAATAATATCCCTTATTTGAGTGAAGTATGATCAACAGAATCAGAATCAGTTTTTTTTCGTATAGGTAGGTTCTTTGGTTAATCAGTTATCAATTACTTAAAACTGATACATTTTAAAACTCCTTATCACCAAAACTCTATGTGTTCGATCAAATTCGAAAATTGATTCGAGTTCAGAACGCTAAAATCTACCAAATCAACCATTTGAAAAAAGCACCAAAATGCTGTTGCCTTGAATTATCAATTGAGTTTTGTTAATTCTTATGGTGAAGCGTGATTATTTAAAAAAACCTCCTGAAATGTTATAAAAAACTTATCTTTTTAATTTTCATATTTTGTTTAGATTTTCAAATAAATTAACGGAATTTTAAAGTACAGTTTTTTCCAATTCTTTCGTTAACTTGCCGAATTTTTTAGTCGAACTATTTAAATTTTAGAAATAATTTTAACAAATTTGTTTTTTTTTTTAATTCTGAATTTTAATGTACTTGACACATAAGCCCTTAAGTCTTAATATAATTTAATAAGAAATACTAAGTTTATACCTTCTGTTCTTTCCAGGACTCAAAATTTCAATCAAAAGGGACAAAATACTCAGAGCTTATAATTTTAAACTTTAAAACTTGTGATTGAAAATTCAAAAACTTTTAATCAATTTTTTTTAGATTAAATCGTCAATACTGATGTTATGAAATTGCTTGAAACATCTTTGTACCTGAAGAAAAAAATCACATTTTCGTAGGTGATGGAAAGAATTAGAGAAACATGAGCTATTAAAAGAACGAAGGAACATAAGCCGTAAATATCATGAATTTTTCGAAAAAAATACAACGGCCTGCTGGTGAGCCGTTGTATCTTTTTCGAAAAATTCATGATATTTACGGCTTATGTTCTTTCGTTTTTTGATAGCTCAGGTTTCTCTTATTCTTTCCATCACCCACGAAAATGAGATTAAATCGTCTTTTATGAATCAATCATGATTTTTAAATTAATTTTTAAAAGTGTTAAACATGATTTGAAGTAGGTAGCAGCTTTAAACTTAATTTTAATGCGAATTTTGACTAACTTTGTATTTGCTTTGTTCTTACAATATTTGTTGTAACGTGGAACACCCTATCTTTCAATTTTTATCAGTTTTCATTGATCATTCATGAAACTACCCATTTCCTTACATTTCCTTGTAAGTATAATAGGACATGAAGTTATTATTTTGAACTTCAAAAATGAACTATTATTTAAGCCATTTATTTTTCTTTATATAGGTTTTTTCTCTGAATGCTTTTATAGGCACTTTTCAAATAATAATAAATATATCTATTCTTCTTTTTATCAAGTTAAAATGACCCATCATCATTGAATAAATTATCCAAAATTCCAATTATTTTTTCAGTTATCGAAAATTCACATTTTGAATCGCGATTGAATATTTTTTGTTAAAATTCAAAATATTACAGCGGAATTTTTCAATCACCTTTCAGTTGAATATAAAGAACAGAATCTCATTTAAGATGAATAAAAATTAACAATTATAATCATTTTTCGAAAAAAAAACATGGTTAGTTTTTACCTGATTGAATATTTATTCAAGAATCCAGATTTCTCTTAAGCTCAGTGTTTTAGGAAAGTATATTTTAAATTAGCTTAGGAATTCTTTTGGTGCAAATTCCTAGTTCAGAATAAAGAAAATAATTTTGAAAAAAAAAAAGTTATCAAAGACTTACCGAAGATTTGAAGCTCTCATTCCGGTATGAATAGAAAATAATGTTTTTTTTTATCAGTCAAATTTGTTTTTATTTTGTGTGGTAGTCATGAGTAAAAAACAGTATTAGAAATTTCTTTCCATTTTGATTGTTTATTTTTGATATTTCTATTATTTTTAGCTTAATTTGGAATTTGAATCCCCCCCCATGGACGGGTCCTTCGCACGGGCCTGCCTCGAAGGATAATTGTTAAAAATTGATAATCGTAAGCGTTTTGACTCAATGAGATGATCTATTGAATTTACAAACCAGTTTTAACCAAATTGATTTAATAAATGTAATGATTTAATAAATGTAACATACATATTATTAACAAAAACAATGTCATAGTGTTTTAGTGTTAAGTGTCTTAGTAGGGCTATTGTTTTGTAGATTTCTCTTATTAAGAGTGAATCTCTTAAGAGTGGCTCCTTCAACATTCAAACGGTAAAGTTATGTTTAGACTCAGAACGAACTAGAAATTTAGATGCCATGAAAAGAAGCTTGAATAATGTTGAAATTTAATTTAAAAGGAAGTACATTTAAATTATAATAATTTTAACGCACCTAATTTGTTGAATGGAAGGGGAAGCACACCGGGTCAGCTTGTATTCAATAACGATCCGAAACTTTGGGCGTGGTTGAGTACATTTTTAAGCTTTAAACTGATGTTCATTACGTAAAAATCAATCAACTTCCAAATGAGTCCTAAAGCAATTGTTTTATAAAATCTCATCTTCTTCATAGGAGTAAGGGAGGGAGGGGGGAGGGGGTGAAGGGGGAACACAGATCGCGCCTTTTTATCTTTTGAACTACGTTCTCATTATAAGCTTCCTTAACAAATATCAGCCTCTTTGACCAAAACGTTGGCTTGGTCTTAAGAAGGTTTTCAAAATGTGCAACCATAGGAAAAAATTGGACAACATTAGGCACGACATAAAATTTGCCTGTGCAACAATTGGACACAGACAAGCTATTTTAAATGGTTTTTAAATTTTTATGTCAATTTTTTCGAACACTTGAACTTTAGAATCTTTTTGACCAATCCTGTATGAGAGTGCAATCGACAACAAAAATTAAGTGAATTCAGCGAAATGGCTAAAAAACAGCATAAAGTCCAAAATCATGTGCTTAGGTGTGCAACGATTGGCAAATCACCCTAAATGAATGAAAGTATAAACGATTTAGTGAGACAATTTTTTTATACTTATGGGTGAAATGATTTTTTTTTGTCGTTTGGTTTTGAGATGTGGATAGCTATAAATTAGTGTATAATTGTAACAAATTTCAGGTAATTAAACCTAATTTTTACAAATCTATTTCTTCGAGTGGCTCCAGAGAGTCATCTATATATATAAAAATGAATGTTTGTCTGTCTGTCTGTTCCCTATAGACTCGGAAACTACAGAACCCATCATCGTCAAAATTGGCATCTGAGGGTTTTTGAGGCCGGGGATGGTTTCTGTAATAGTCAAAACTCCATCCGACTTAAGGGAAGGGGGGCTTCCATACTAAATTTGTAGTTTTTCGGAACAAATTAAAGTCATGACATACATTTTCTCGAGATTTTTCTTCCTTTGGGCGGTTTGTTTTTCGTCTCCATGGTCGAGGCGTCGCGAGCCATCGTCGCAAAAGGATAGTAACCATGGCATAGCATACTGATCAGTGGGAATATTTTGGCGCGTATTTCTCAACCAAGCATATTTTCAATGCAAGGGGTGGCGATATGAAGCCTTGATGTAATTTTTTTTCTACTCAATTTCAAGCTCATTTGTACAGCACATGGTTATGAATGACGCCTAGATGAGACCCAGGTTGACATTTTGCCGATCGATTAAAACATATACCTACATTTTGTTTTGTCAAAACTGTAATTGAAAAGTCATGGCATCCATTTTGTGAGATTTTCTTTTATTTGAGGGGTTTGTTTTTCGTCTCTATGGTCAAGCAAACGTCGTCGTCGCAAGTGGATAGTAACTAAATCAGGCGCCGTTTTCTCAACCAAGTACCTTTATTTCTTATGCACGTGGGAGCGATATGCAACCTAGATGTGTTTTTTTCTTGCTTAATTGCACGTGGTAATAAATGACGCCTAGATGTGACACGGATTGGTATTTTATCAATCGAATCAAAACCAATTGAAAGATTTGCAAAAATACTTCCATATTTAGTTCGTGTTAATGTAGGCAGCATTCGACTTTTCATTCAAGGAACATTAGAACATGTTCAAACGTTCAACTTTTTCTGTTAAAAAAAATAAAAATTATGTTTTCTTCTAGAAATTGTTATTTCAGCCAAAAAAACACAACTGAAACGAATTTAGAAATGAAAATGGGAGCTTTTTATTTTAAATAATTCTGAAAAAAACCATCGTACTTTTTGCTTACATACCAATTCAAGTACGTACTTAACATGAAAAGTGTTTTTTTGTTACATGGCTGCATAAAAGAGACTTTTTATCCGCTTCGTTTTTGAAAAGCGAGACTTTAGAACTGATCTTCAACTGGAAGCAAAATTTTTACGAAAATTTTTTAGTATACCGTTAAAGTGGTCAAAACAATATTTCCTCCTGTTAACTTACACGGTGGGACAAGGGTAAACGTCGAAATTTTAAGAAATTCATCTTCAAAATTATTCAATATGTTGGAAAGATCAGAAAGGGTATTCCGAATGTTGAAACTAAAGCGAATATTGAAAATTCTTAAATGTCTTTGTAAATGAAGGTCCATTCCCTTTGAACAGCATTCGTTAAAAGTGGAGTAACAAACATAAATTTATACTGCAGGAATACTGCAGATATATCAGTGAAACTTGATAGAACAAAAAACAGGAATTCGTATTAAATCCATTTTAAGCCATTACTCTGACGCATCTGTAAATAAGCATTGCATTGACACTTGCCCCAATATACGGGACAAAAGTAAATTAAGAAATTTGTTTTTGCCAACATTTTTGAATATTTGACTTTCAAAGAGAAAATAAAAAAAACGCTGAGAACTTATTAAGTGATGCAACTGATATTTTTTTAAATATTCATATTTTTGCCGCAGTAAATTAATTTAAAAAATAAAGAAATTTGCACTGTATCTAATACATAACTAATTTAATATATTTTTCATTACCATGATAAGTGCTGCTTGGGTCTCAAGCCGGTTAAATTTGCCTACCATCTTCAAGCAGTGGGGGACAAAATTGGAAAAGATGGGAGAGCTCCCATGGAAGTTTAAGATAAAGAGCTTTTCAAAGAAGGGACCATATTTAAAAAGGTTTTTTTTTGGGTACAGAGTACAAATTTCAAATCTTGAAAAACGAGTTTAGAGATCAAGTTTCAGTAAATAATATATACCATCTTTGAATTGCAATTCAGAACTACAACTGCAGCTGTCATTTCAAAGTTGTTGGTTCTGAAGTATGATGAGGTTTGATTTAAAAAAATGCTCTCTAAAATCTAAATTTGAATAAGTTTTTACAAATTACATTTATTTCCGGAAGGTGTAGCAAAGCACAACGGGTCAGCTAGTATTTTATATTTATTATTCCTTGATATTTTTTTCTCATGTTTGGTTGTTCAGGAACCTTCATGATTTAATGTTTAAATCAGAAAAGACGGAAGTAATTATTATCTATTGCTTTGAATGATAACCAAGAATTTTTTTTCTCTCTCTAAAGCCACGATCAGAACCTATAAATAACATTAAATAAAAAAAAATATCTTTAACATGACTTTTTTACTATCTTGAAAAAAATCCAAAAGTTGAGCAAAAGATGTCTAAATTTAAAATATTCTGTCTAAATTTTGTGAAACACAATGCTTAGTATGACAGATTGACTTATTGTTATCACCTACAAACTTCAAATTGATTTGAAAACTTTATCTGTAGACATAATTTTTAAGAAGCCTATATTGAATCATAAAATGTTTCATTTTACTCCAGTTGATGGTACTCTATGTGTTAGATGTGATTGTAACATAGATAAGCAATTGAAGAGATATTTTAAATTCCAGTCAAACGGTCAGCGTTATTTTAGCCAAATAAAAACTTATTTAATACTTGTTGAAACCATTTAAATTGGAAAGTTAATTTGTCATAAGAAGTGATATTCGTAGCACTTCTTTTTATAAGAATAATTTTAATTCAAATTATTAAAAACCTACAGAATTCATATTCAGTCTTAAATAAAAGGGAACATGGGTTTGTTATGAATAAGATTTTTTTCAGAATCATAAAACATATTCGGGTCGGGATTTCCCGGGGGGCTTATTCTCTCTCCGAATGACAACAAAACACAAAACAAATTTGATCCCTATTTTCTACTGTGGTAGACACCATCATCATCGTTGTCATCATCATCATCAACAACATCACTGTCAATATCTGGGCCCGGTGTTAATGTTCAAATTTTGGGCATCAAAAGCCTGGCAAAAGAGCAAAAAGCAGGTCAGCGCCTCGAAAAAATTATGCAAATCTATGCGTATACCCAAATGGGGAACACTGAACAACAACGAAAAAAAGAGGAGACACATTACCACAAACCAGCTCAGCCTTACCTCAAATCTTCCGTCCTGGCTCAGTCAGGTGTTGTCAGGTGTGACAACATGACAAAGTTCATGCCCTAATCCTGGCCACCACACCGAAAACGACGACAAGGACTAAGAGAGCGCCGTGTTAGAATAGAAAGGACCCTTGCAAGCACGGAATGACAGGTTCTTTTTTTTCAGTGTGTCGATGTTTCACTAACATTCTTGATGCGAGTTTTTATGTTGTTTTCCCATTTGAAATTGTAATTCGGAGTTTGTTGTTCTGGACCTGGCCCTCCGGGAGCCGTGAGACTCGGAAAAGTTGTGTTTCTTGGAGCAACACATGGACGGGGATCGACCAAGTCAAGTCAAGGCATTTTTCACTCAGCCAGCCATTGAGCCAGGTACGGGGAGGGATAATTTTACATTTCTACCGACAACGGTAGCAGCAGGACGAGGATTTGTTCTTCTGAGGTCCGTCGTCAACAAATGGCGGGATGGGATGAAATGGTGGCATCTCTCTGGGAACTGAATTGTGTCAATGCAAATTTCTACCTAATTTATGCTGAAGCTAATTTCTGCTAGGGCATTCAACTGATATACTTATGCTGAATATTCCATGTGAATCAAAGGTTGCAGAATAATCGTGCTCACGATTAATAAATGTTTACAGGGAAGTAGGTTTATTACAAAATAAATTGAGCATATTTAAATTTTGAGTAGTTGATATTGAAAACAAAGAAAATCACCCTTAGGGTGATATTATTATTATGGGGTGTATTCAAATTCATTCCAAAACAACATTGAAACGCTTAAAAAACAAAAAAAAACAAAATGATTTGTAACATGTCACATTGTCCTATCTAATATAATATAATTAGTAGTTAATCTTTTTGTTTATTTATTTGTTTTGTTATTTATTTTTATAGATTATTTATTTTCAATTCAATATCGTACTATTTTTCTTTATGTTAAATCTAACTTTTGTTAATATTAAAATTAAATCTTTTTGTTTGTATTTCGCCTTATTCAATTGTCACGTAAATAAACTCCGTGTACATAGACGCATTATGGTAGACTTGCATGCAATATCCAAAAATAGACTTCAATGGAGAAATGCTGTCACTCTGATACGCTTACGACTAGTCACTCTCTCGTGGAGACCTCCCGAGTTGACCCGAACTAGCAGGGAACCGAAAAAGGACCGGGGCGAGACAGGTTTAGGCGAATGTCGTAAGAATGAAAGGGACGCATATCCGGGGGTAGTTGATGCGATCCTACGATCGAAAAGCCACTGACCTATGATATAGGTCAATGAACTTCCACTCGGTTTTTGGGAATCCCTCGCGCCTGCCTGAGGATTTCAGGAAGTTACAACTTCACTTTGAACCCAACCGTGAGCGAAGCAATAGCGAGTGTTTGCCTTTTTGTCCGCGTCGGTAGTAATTATTAAACGTAAGAGAACACGTGAAGTCACTTTTAATGCTTGGTATTAAATGTTAATATGTTTCCTTTATCCCTAATTAGTATAAGATTGCTAGATATTGTTGTGCGGTTATTAGTGTATGTGTGCGGATTACATCGTTACAAAAAAGGTAACACAAAAACATTGATTGTTCTGTGCGTCAAATTTCTGTGCTATTTAATGTCTTGCCGAACAGCCGTTCGCCGGCTTTTTATATATAGTCGAACCGCCAACGCAGATCTAGCGATTTATAACCGCTAGCTTCGACATCAGAGCCACCCGTTACATCTACCAGGTTCCACGGTAGGGATTCGAGGTTACCCGACACGCGGTCGGAAGGGAAGCGCATCGCCAACTACGCGCATCAGGTTCGTAGCGAAGAACCGTCACCTATACCCGCGACGAACTTGAACTGCACCACGTGATCGATCACCCAGCTCGTCCGTCTTCAGCTGCACCGTCATCGAGGTCGATTCGAACCGAATATCGGCCGAAGGTAAACGAGCATCGAACGAGTGAGTACTCATATGAAAACCATGCGCATGTAAACCAAATTATTTTCGACAGCACAGTTTCTTGAAGCCCGCTTTAGTCACTTTAGCTTCCGCTTTTTGAAAGCTCATTCGAAACCCTTGAGCTTGATTTGGCTTCCGTCAACTTGCTGATTAAAATCCGCACACTTTAGGGAAAGCAAAGCAAATACCAAAAATGTAGGAAACAACAAAAAGGAAACAAATCTAAGAAAACCCAAAATGTCTAAATAAAATTAGGCTGCTGTAAATACAAAATCTTTGATACTTATCAAATACATGTTTCTGTTAGCAACTCGATGTCTGAGTTCATTTTGTATTGTAAAAGTTAATGCTTTCCCTCAACATTTTTACCTTAATTTAAAAGTGGTGCCCCACGTTGTTCTATCCGAGTAGTTATTAGTTTGAATTTTGTACACCGGGAGGGTCGCTCGGGAAATCGATCTCCTCGCTTTTGCTTCAATCACCTCTGGGGGAATTTGAATTGTGAGTTCCTCCGGTGATGAGAAGCGTGAGAAATTGAGATGGATAGAACGACGGTGAGCACCAACTATCTTCTGACCGGATATGAAGAATGAGTAGTTCTTACACATTTTCCTTCTCCTTGATCGTTCCGCATCCTCTTTTGGATCCTATTGATCGACCCGCTCTGAGGACGGGTCTCTAGCCGGGCACACAACCGACGAGTAATCCTCGAGAGAGGTGGCGCATAAGTTACTCGTTTGATTAAAAACGGAAGCGTATCAGGGGACAGTTGTTTCACTCTACAGGCGTATCTCACCCACGCGACAGATTGTTTTTGTATTTTGTTTCGCTTTTTCTATTTGAGATGTCAACGGCTCCAGAGAGTGGATTCCGATACAACTATTTTCTCAAAATAGATCTCGAAAAGCATTCCTAAGGCAACGCACCATGGGAGAAATGTGTATAAACTGCCAAGAACTTCAATTTCTTCGGTCCTGCATAGACCAAATCCATGAAAATATATTTTCCTTTAATAAAAATGTCTGGAAAATCAGTTGAACATAGCACCACTATGCACCACATTGTTAAACGGATAAATCAAGCATAAGATTACTTTTTTTGGACGTTGCAATTGGCGTTGAGGACCAAAAGTGTGAAAAAAGGGTACGAAGTAAGAATAGCACCACTTGTGTTTATCAACAAAAACAAGATTATTTCTAAAAATTTACTGTTTAAAAGTGGATAATAATGCTTCTAAGAATTATTTGAATAGTTTACTGCATTTTAAGGAGATTTCAAGAATTCCAAAGATTTTCAAAGATTTTAAAATGGTGTTTTAGGAAATGCCCTTCTAGAACTAAGGAATTTGATATTTGAGCTGTAATTCTTTACCAAACTACTTACTTTCTTCATTAAAATGACGTTTAATGATGAATCAAACATTTTGGGTTTATTTTAAATCAGAAAAAAAAAACAGGTTGGAATTCATAAACTTGGCTGATGTCAAGCTGAAGCGGCAAGCAACGCAACACGTTATAAATTCCAATAAGAAAGCATTGCAACGCATTGGTATGTCATGCTGGCGCGACATGTCGCTTTGAAATTCCCTACAAATCATCACTTCTCTACATCTAATAATGCTTTGAATCGTCTCCTTTCTTTCGGGAACCGTCAAAAACTTATCAGATCATGCTCGGATTGCAAGAATGCCGAAATTTGAACCGACAAAATTCCTTGTTTTTTTGCGGAAACCAAGAGTGTATGAAAATTTTCTTGTCGATTCAGATATTATTTAGTTTATTATCACAAATTTGGACGGATCTTCGAATTATTGTGGTTAAAACCCGAATTCACTGTTTTAAAACGGGAAAAAAAAAAATTCCCATTGGAATTCCTACTTGTCGCGCTACAAAACACCCTGGCATCAGTTTTGTCGCGCTTTCCAATGCGCTCAGCATGACAGGTCTGCGCTTTTTCCATGGAGATCAAATGAGAGCTGGTTTGTCGGGTGAACGTTGCGTTGAAGGTTGCGTTGCTTGTAGCCTCAGCTTGACATCAGACTTAGATTTTTTTCAATACATCACTTTTTCCAGTTTCAAGTCATAGGTGGCAGCTCTATCTTGCCGTTTAAACCAAATTAAGTCTCAATATTGATTTTTCAGGTTAATTTAGGCCCATATTCATTATTTCGAGGTAGTTTTATAACACAGTTTTGTTTGAGTTCACGCTGCAGAAAACTTTTCCGGATATGCAAAAAAAAACCAGCACAAGAATATATTACCGTCGAAATTGCTGCTCATCTCAACTTCCTATTCTATTTCAAATCATACCAATAATACTGCTAGTTATCTGGTTCATCAAGCTCCATCGGAAAGTACAAAATTATTCTGATTATCGGTCCAAGAAATTCACTTTTATTGGTCCTTGATGAAATTCTTTTTTTTTTATATTGTGATCTTAGAATTTCCAAGGCGGTCACACGGTACCAAGAACTTATTTCTTGACCAAAACCATCCAACACACCTGAACTTATCCCATATATTCGAAAATGGGCATCAATTCGGTTTAATTGCAAAATAGTGCTGCCAACTATGACTTAAAACTTGAGAAATAGCGTTTGGCTATTTAAAAACATTAGTATTATTGAATTTGAAGCCTGTTTTCTATTCCAATTCAGCATCAAATCTATGTTTCGTCAATTTGCTTCATACTTATGAATGGCAATGAAGAAATAAAGCAGTTTGATGAAGTATTATAGCTCAAGTATCAAATTCCTAAACGCTAGAGGAGCATCTCTTAAAACCCCTTTTTGAAACCTTTGAAAATATTTGAAATTCTAGAAAACTCCTTAAAACGCAGTTATCTATTCAGACAATTCGTAGAAGCATTATTATTCATTTTTACACAGTAAATTTTTAGAAACTATCTTATTTTTGTTAAAAAAAAAACACAAGTGGTGCTATTCTTATTTCGCACCCTTTTTCCATAGTTTTGGTCCTCAACGCCAATTGCAACGTCCATAAAAAGGAAAATTATGCTTGATTTATCCGTTAAACAATTCAAAACAATTTATAGAACAAAGTTATGGTGATTTTCAAACATTCATATTTTAACAAGCAAAACACATAGTGGTGCTATTCTTATTTCGTTCACTGTGTAGTACCTTTTTAATCCCTCAATCACCTTTATTTAGTTAACAAATTAGAAAAAAATGGAAATGGAAGTTATGGCCGTTTACACCCCTATAACTCCCCCTCCCCGCCCTCCAAAATTTTCAATGTAGTTCAGAGAAGCTTGTTCGGACTGGAAATTTTTTTAGCAAATCAGATCCATCTTGTGTGTGTGTTTTTTTTTACCGAGGAATCGAATGAATCGGAAAATGGAGATTTGGCCGTTTTACCCAAAATTCCCCTACATTATTTATTTAAGCCATAACTCAATTTTAGAATGCGTGCGGTGGCTCAATCAGCTTTCATTCGATTTCTCGGAAAAACACATAGGATACGTCTCATTTGGTCTTACATTTTCAAGTGCAAAGAGATCCCTTCTGCTACATGCAGCACGCGACTTAATTCACAGTTCATCTATTATCAAGGCCAGATTAAAGGGGGGCAATTGCCCCGGGCCCCCGAGGGAAAAAAAGTTTTAACATTACTTTAATCAAACAACAAAAGCCAGAAAATCGGAATGAAAACTTAAAATATAAATACAAAAGGGCTCCCGTGAAATAACATCTAGATTCGTTTTTGTCTTAAAAATGTTAAGGGGCCTCCTAGACCCTGCTTAGAGTGCCACTGCTTAGAGTGAAGGAGCTCTCCCACATTTTGCGAAGTGAGAATATCAAAATCTTCTGAACAAAACCGAATTCGAAAAAAAAATTGAGAAGAATATGAGAAAAAACACCTCAAATTTTCATACAACATATCAATAACGATTTTATGTGCAGAACAGGTAAAATAAAGAAAAAACATCTCCACATTTTCATTACATTCAAATGTCTTGAACAACAATAATGTTAGTTGTTACGTTAAGTTTCCAAGTAATGATTTACTGCACTAAAAAAAGCAGATAATTTCGCTTTATGATAAACATTTCAGAATTTTACCCGGACAGTATCCGGGTTTATTCCGCGTATTATAATAACTTTTCACCATTCAATCATTATTATTGAAATTTTCATTGGATAATAAATTCTAAACCCTCCCTCCTTATTTTTTAAAGTAAAATCTGTAAAAAAAAGACTGTAGTTGCTTAAATTGAACCAATCAGCAGTACAGGGTTTCTTTATTGAATTTCCATCCCAATTTCTGTCTTAGACTTGAAATTTTTATTGGAACATTTTTAACTGATTTAACCAAAATTTTATAATCTACTTAAGTGAATATCCTAAATTCAGCATTTTCCAAATGATCATCCTCAAATTATCAGAAAAACATCGATTGCTAGTATCATTGAGTGATTTTCTTAATAAGAATATTTCTATGATCTTAATCTTATCTTTTTCCAGATTCAATTCATGGGGATTCTAATGTCTTGTCTGGTTTCTTCAGTTACTGAAGTTCAGGTTCATAATTTTTCTGAATTTTGAAAATTCAGGATCTTTGTTTAAGGTACTTTACTCATTTGGATTCCTTATCTGATTTTTTTTTCAATGATAACTGATTCTGTGTTTTAAACATTTAATCTTTATTCTCAATTTATTTTCAACCGATCATTTTTGCACTAATACCCCTTTGGCTTTGACGGCATCGAATGAAACTTTCGTCGCATTTAGAATAACAATTTGATAAAAACAAATTTTTATCTCATGAGAATCACATTCAAAAACATCTCATGAAAAGATTTTTTTGTGTTTCAAAGACATTCACATTTGGTGTTATTTCTGCTGTTGCTCTGATTGTAACTTTGTATCTCTTTTTATTTATTTACATAATTCATACTTTGTTACTCAAAACTTGATTTGAAATTATGATTTAGATTCGAGACATTGAATTTTGGTTCTGAATATAAAGTGATTTTAAGTTTTGAATTCTTAAACTCTTATACAGACCCCGTTCGATTTTGGCAACATGCCCGTACTATTTGTGTTGCCAAAATCGAATGTTGCCAAAATCGAACGGTTTTTTTCTCATCCGGTTTTTTAGTTATTTTTATAAAATAACTATGATTATTATCAAAATCGTTGTTTTCAGTAAATTTTCGACCATTTGTAGTATTTTTTTAAATTTTTCATCATGTTTTTTATGCATTTTGTACTTTCCTTGTTATGTTAAAATTATTTGTTTTCTTCTGTCATATTTGCTGTTTTTGTCATTCTTCAGTTGTTTGATGTTATATTCAGTCTTTAATTTAAATTTGTTTTTTTTTACTTTTTGAATTTTTCCTCTATTGTCATTTTTGAGTACTTTATAAATTTTTTAAAATTTTTGGTTTTTATTGTTGCATTTTATCACCATTTCAGAGCATTAAAACGTATTTATGATGTTTGTCTGAATTAAATTGGTCCTGTTATAACGAAAACTAAAAGGTAATGTTGTACCGTCAAACGGGGCATCATGCAACAGCGGGGTTCGATGCAACATTTATATAACACTACATTGAATCAATTTTTAATTTAATGTATTGTAATAAAGTTATCTTTTAATGATAACAAAATGATGATGACATAATTTCTCGCATCTTAAGCTAGTTGTCTTGAGATTTTTATTTTTATGTAAAATTTGAAAAATCGAGCAATAAATGTACAAATTTTAACATTTTTTGATGCCGAAAAAAACTTTACCCAGTATAACGGATCGGCTTGATAAAATTACCTTCAACTTTTTTCAGGTTTCCTCATGTTATACCAACATTGTTGGTGTAAAAATATTTTTCGAACAATCACCCAATTTTTTCAAATGAATATTTTTAAAATTCAGTTAGGTGTCTGGGGTTAAATGCAACAAAATGCAAATCTAAGAAATACCTTGTAAATCTCGTTTCCATGTGCTGGAATATGAATGTTTTGCATCACGCGTTTGTAAACATTTAAATTTCATTCATTCAAACATTAATTTTTATGATTTCAGCTTGTAGAATTTTTCGTAGTATTATTTAACCCCTAAATGTATGCAACATCCTTATTTTCAGAAAAAATGTGAAAATTTGTTTTTACAGACCCAAAAACTACTGCAATTGGTGTTGTCATGCGTAATGGTCTTTAAGGCATCGCAAATATATTAAAAACTATGAATTTTAGTACGTGTTCATAAGATTTTTCATTAAAAACAAAGTTTGTTGCAAGTTACCCCATTTTCTAAGGAGTGTGAAAATCGCATGTTTTTAAAAAATTAAAAATAACTGAAGGAACCAATAATTTTTTTAACTACGCCAATTTGATGCCCCAGCATCCTTAAAACTTTTGATGCATGAAGGATACGATCAACTGTGAACATAAGTTTTTTAGAAGCCATTGAAGTTGAAAATTGTTGCATGTTGCCTCAGTTGACGGTATCTAAAAACAGTTCGATTCTGGCACATGTGCCAAAATCGGAAGTTGCCAAAATCGAATGTTGCCAAAATCGAATGTTGCCAAAAACGAAAGGGGTCTGTATCTGTGTCTCTTTGGAATGTAGATTTAATTATTTTGTTTATTTTTTTTAAATTTTGTTTTCTATGTTCAAATTTTAATGATACTTCCTTAATGTCAATAGGTAAATATTTCTAGAAAAAGCACAGTACAAACGATCAATGATGGTATGAAAATCATTTGAAATATCTATCCAGTAATTTTTTTTAAATTAGAGAATTTTAGTTGATGATAAGGGGTTTAGAAATATGAGAATTAAATTTTGCATTTTGCAGCTTAAATCAGAGTTTTCATTTCTAAGCAATTTCTAAACTCTTCCGCAATGTTTGCACGTAATTGATTAACAATTTTTATTTGAGGATAACAGAAACTATTTACTACGCTGACAACATTGGCTATTTATACTGAACTCATCTCCAGTTTTTTTTACACGTTTAAAAGGTTTTGTATTTTATGGGATAGCATTAGACAAAAAAAATGAATTGAATTAAATTTTGTGCTGTCGACATGCTGGGAACAGATGCGTCCATTTCTAGGGAACTCAAATGAGTTTTTTGGTGTGAAGGAGTGTGGCGGGTAACTAAGGTAAAAAATAATAAAAAAGGTATCATAAGGCATTTTTTTAAATACATTAATTTCCCAAGTTCGTACTGTTTTAAAAAAAAAGTAAATTTTTTGGATTTTGAAAAACTGTGGGGAAACGTAGGCCACCAAATCTGAATTGACCAGATAGCGCGCAAAGTTTATGAGTTGACCAAAAACTGAAATTTCATAATTCAATTAGTTTTTTTAAAAGCGATTTCAGATGAAGAAATAAAAAAGAGAGCTGTGTATGATCGAATAGTTCCTTATTCCTGGCGCGCGAACTTTCCGGCAAAATTCCTTATGTAGGATTTCACATTGAAAAAAAATGGACCAAATATTTTTCATAACTCTTTATTTGGTATAAAAAAATTTGCAGAAAGCAAGATCGTATTTTAAGTTCTGAATGTGTATAAAAACACCAAAATATAGGTGGCCTTAGATACCCCACAAATTATAACCCACGATTCCCCACAAGCTATGATTTGCAAATTGGATGCGTTTGTGTGACTTATTGATGTTTCATCAAAAATTTCTTTTCTACGTAAAGAACTTCATACTAATCCGATAAAAATACGATATGGACAAAATATTACCATTAAATATGGCCATATGGCATACCTAACTAAGTTTCATGCAAAAGAACTAGTGATGTAAAAAATTCCACCAAAATTTCAGCCCTGACGAATGCTTAACATCCGTTTCTACCATTTTCAATTAAATAATATCAAATTATTGCAAGCGTTAATGAAATATAGCTAAAAACATAAATATGCGCATTAAGCCCGCCAGTTTCGGAAATCGGCTATTTTGACTTCTTGTATTATAAAATTATTTTCACAAAAACTGTAAGAGATTTTAACAGAAAAATTGCTCTAACGTATATAAAACAGATGTCCCCTCATGTGTATATAGATTTCAGACTCCTATCTATTGCAATATGGGAGTAAATGAGTGCTTTCCTTATTATGAGCATATAGCCCGCCTCTCCCCTATATTTTTGTAATGTACTTTAGGTCTCCCACGGATGCAATTTTTCGGGTGCTTTTTTAATTATGTAAGTACATTTTTCTAGGCTCGTTAAATAAAAGAAGCATATGAAACGTACATAAATCAACAACATATAGAAAAACATACTTACGCAAAGCGACGAAGATGGCAGTTGGATTGTGATTTTTATCTCAACACACAGCTGAGATATTTAGAGTGGCCCACGTTACCCCACTCTCCCCTACTGATGGATATGAAATAATGGTATGACTATTTGCGGACGTTTAAAAAAAAGGAAGTGGGAAGATGTACACACAATTGTATAATTCAATACGCCTATGGTGAGTTTTGATTCATATCAATAATACAATCCGATGAAAATGAACAGACCCATGAACTGAACGAAAGCCTGTCTTTTAAAAAGATTATATTGGTAATGTATTGAAAGACCGAATGCACAGAATGATTTGATTTTTTGCTTGCAATAGTGAAAGTTAACAAAAAAATAAACCACTTTCCTTAATAAAAAGCGAGGATATGCATTTTCTTCAAGAATTTTCAGCTATGGAGATAAACTAAATAGAGCAAGTGCAAACGTTCATCATTTACAAAAAATGGATAAATTATTTCTTCATCTTAAAATTAGTTGGGCCCAATAAGCAATTTGACTAACTTATTTCAACTTAAAACAAAATTAATCGATGAAAAACGGTTTGTTTACACACAATTCTATTACGTACTGAACACGAAAAGTGTACTTTTGTTTTTATATTTTGGCTAGATACATAAAAATGACTTTTGATCCGCTTTTTTGTTGAAAAGTGTTTTTGTGATTGATATACCAGTGGCTGCAGAATTTAATGTTAAAGCTTTAAAGTCATAAAATATCAATTTTTTAAGAATTTCCTATCCAACATGATTCAGATTAAAGTGCGAAAGGTCAGACATTGGTATTTTGTGTTGAACCTAAAGTGGATATTCAAAATTAATGTCTTTGTAAATTAAGATTTTTTGCTTATAACAGAATTCAGTAAAAGTGGAGTCTTGTGTTTTCACTTGTCTCAATAAGCGGGACAAATGTTAACTTAAAAACATCTTTTTGGCAACATTTTTGAATATTCAACTTTCAACAAGAGTTTGTTGAGAACTGATTAAGTGATGCAATACACGAAAATCGATTTGTTTTAAAAAATAACATATTTTTTTTAGATTTATAAAAGTTTAACTATGGTTAAACCCCTTTGCACTTGCCCCGGTGTATCTGAATTGAAATTGAAATTTGAATTGAAGATTGTTACCCTTTTCGGCGCAAAAATATTTTTTTTGTTTCGATTATAGTCGTTTTACCATCTTTATGGCATTCGCGACTTTATCAACGTTACAGTTGGCTGATCGTTATTGAAAAACTTATCCGGTACAACTGCGTTCGATGTTTACTCTTGGGCTCGAACTCGCGGACATCGGCTCAGGAGACGAAACACTTGCCAACTGAGCTATATCACATGCCCGTTTGGCGCAAAAATCATCATTTTGAGGTTTTGTGTTATGTTTACATGCAAATTTTCAGAAAATATTCATACCACCGTCGAAGCATGAATTTTGTTTTGATCCATTCAATTTTTGAAAATATGTTTTCAATCGATTGTCGATTGAATCGATTGAACAGGTAAGTTGAAATCTTGAAATGCCTTAAAAGGACCCTCAGCAGAAGAAAATTTTCTGTGATTCAGCCGAATAACAAATTTAAAAAAAAAATTGTTCTCCTTTAAAAATCATTCTATTCCTCGATTCATTGAGTTACAGTTGATTCATATGAATTTAATTTGCATTTTTTGCTAAAACCAACAAAATACAGTAATTTGCAGTGTAAAAAGTCGCCAGATTTCATACCATGACAAATGCTGTTTGGCATAACTTCAAGTTGTAATGAGTCATTTCTACAAGTTTAGTAAATGGCGAAAAAAATATCAACACGATTTCAACAGGGGAAGTTATTTGGGTACGAGATATGTTTCTATTTACAAACCTTTCTGCATTGCAGTGTGAAGAAGAGAGCGACAAAAGGAGTTCCATACATATATATTGCGTTGTATAGCTTGAAAACTTTTTAACCAATCAAAGTATCCATACAAGTTTGTTGGCATAAATCGAGAACTTAACAAAAAAAAGAAAGAGAGGTTGTTTGGGTACGAAGAATTTGAGACCCTCCCTTATTTCTGAGTGGAGTCGGAAAGAAGGATGCAAGTCTTTATTCATATTAAATTTGGCATGATTTGAAAACTTATCAGTCAAATAAAGCGAAATGTTTCGTCATTTAGATACAAAAAAGGATTTTATAGTTGTTCGTTAGCACTTCTTGCATAGCAAAAGAGAAAGGACGGGAAGTCTATTTTAATCGAACATACATTTTGACATCTTTCTAAACTCTATGAAGCTCATGAAAGCAGAGTAAAAGTTTCAGATCTTGAAAAAAAAATTAGAGATCAATTTTAAGAAAATAATATTAAATCAGCTTTGTACTGAAGTTCGAAACTTCTGTTGCAGCCTTTTGTTTAAAGCTTTTACATCTAATTTATATTGAAATTTGATTTGAAATTTTGCCTAAGAAATAGAACTTAATTTCAGTTATTTACGAAAAATTATGGGAGAGTGGGGAATTATGGGTCACTTTTTTCTATGCTCTATAGATTTTTTATTATAAAAGATAAAATGAAAAGAATAATAAGTGGTATTGTTTTTTACATTTCTAAAATTTCTAATTTCTATCATGAGGCCATTTATTTAAATTTTTAATAAGTTATTTTTTGGATTTTGAAAAATGGTTGGGAATCGTGATCCACCAAATCCAAATTGACCAAATAACATGCAAAGCTTATGAGTTGACCCAAAACTACAATTTCATAATTCTTTTCGTTATTGTAAAGTAATTTCAGATAATGAAATTAAAAATAGAGTTGTGTATGAACGAATAGTTTCGAAAACCTGACTCGCAAATGTTTCAGCGAAATTCCTTTTACAGGATGGACAAAATATTGTTCAAAACTCTCAATTTAGCACAAGAAAACTTTACAGATATGAAGCGATCGAAGCGACGATAAAATTAGATAACAGGTAGGAAAAACGTTTTTTAAATTCTGAATATTTCCGAAGATGCCTCAAAAAATGTGGCCCACGGTTCCCCACAAGCTATGATTTGCAAATTGGTTGCGTTTGTGTGATTTACTGATGTTTCATCGGAAATTCCTTTTCCACATGAAAAAACATGACAAAACTCAAATCATAAGCATATGAGAATATTTTTGTTATGAGTTTTAAGTTCCCCATCGATGCAATTAGCGGGTGTTTGTTTAATTAAAGTTAATTTAAAAAAAAAATTCAAGCTTGATAATTAAAAGAAGCATATAATGCGTATTTGCTTACGCACAACAACGGCGATGACAGTTGGATTGAGATTTGCATCTCAACACAGCTGAGATATTTAGAGTGGCCCATGTTTCCCCATGGCCCACATTACCCCACTCTCTAAACTCTAAATATATTCTTATTTTATTTGAATGTTTTTAAACCATATAAAAAGCATTATACATAACTTGGTAGATGATTAATGTTTATTCTTCTACTTGAACTTTTGATCATTTGGCTCCCGTTCTTCCTGCTCAGCTTGTTTGAAGTATCACTAAGCATCACTGTTAAAACAAATCTTATAAATTATTCAGAACCTTTGTGTATTCTATTCAAAGCCTTAAATCCTTCTATTTCCCAATGGCATTAAATTCAAGTGCAAGTATGCAGTAAAATTTAATCCGGAAATCGGATTGCATTTCACAATTGAAATACCTCGTTGTTGAAATGCCATTCCCGATTGCGTCTGTCGAGACAAATGGCAGAAGTATGTATCTTCCTGCCATTATTGGACAGCTTCCACGTTCGAGTGTTATTGATATGCAATCACTCGTCACATAATCACTCAGCCGCACAATTGCACTTCGTTGTTTCCTCGGCGCTGACTGGAGGCATCGACAGAATGTGTAAATACCTAATTCAATCTTCATCAATGATCATGAAGCACTTCATTTTTGTCGCATGACACATACCTCATCTGCATTGTGGATTGTGGCAACTGAGAGCTGTTAACACGTTCCTCATTCTCGACATTTGCCTAACCGAGCAAATGTTTCGAGTCGGGCCAAACCATGCATGTCTAATCAGTCCAAATAATCAAATTTGGGTCCCTCCATGAACGTTCAAGAATGAAACCATATCAGGGCGCATCTTCTGGACTGGGTCATGTCCTCAACCCATGTGAGTATGAATGTGTGGACATTTTGAGGATTTCTTGAGCAGCTTAGACAGCTCGTGTCGTTCTCAGATGTTACAGGAAAATCAAATGAGCCATGACAACGATGACCGGCTGAGTGACTGGCAAGGCTTTTGAATCTTCAGATGGGACCCCAGAGAGCAAGAGAGGCGGGCAAAACTGCACGTGCCAAAGTGTCCGAGAGGAAAATCGTTCTAATGCTTTCCAAGAAGAAACACACCAACTTGAGGGAACTTGCTGGTTGCCTTACTTTTTCGATATCTGCATCTTTTATTTGACGCGTCTTTTCGGTTTTCTAGACAGGGAAGCTGTTCCAAGTGAATTCAGAAAGCAACTCCGGTTTCCCCTGTTGTTGTTGTTTTTCAGCTAGACGGTGCATTATTATTTATTCACCGCTATGTGTGATGAAGATTTCCCGCTTTGCGTTTTATTTACAGAGATAGAAAAAGGAGCGTCCACATGAGATGAAACATAACATTTTTCCTTTTTCTTTTACTTTTTTAACAATTTAAACTTTTCTGATGGACTCATTCCCAATTAAAAAAAGATCTAGAACTTTCGTTAAAAGATTTTGACGGTGCCACCCACCGAACTGGTTCTGCTTGAAGACCCAGTGCATCTCAAAGCGAACACTTGCGGAAAAATTGAGAGATAATAGAATTTAGAAAATTAAGATTTATTAGGGGGCATGATCGGCAGAAAGAAGGAGACAAGAAAAACTAAGATAACTCGGATAGAGTTGGGCAAAAAAAACAAGTTTTCAGCTCGAACTGAAAAAATGTGTACATATTTTGTTTCCGATAGTATGAATAAAAAAAAAATTTTACCATGCATTAGTGCCATAGCATCCACGATAGCGTTAACGAAGTAAATTCTTCATCCGTCATCCGTCCCAGAAATGTTTACCCGTAAGAATTCCTGGAGTGTCAATACATCTAACTTTGCTCACCTACAGTTTATCGCAGAATATTCTCAGAACTTGAATTGGCTGAGAGAAAATAATTTCGGACGAGTGATCTTGATCGTCATTGGAAACGGACAAGTGATAAACCCAAACCAGTTATCTCGATTTGCTTCCTTGCTTTTGACTAAAACCTCATTTTTTCCTTCGTTGTCGATTCGTACAAAATTTATAGTTGTAGAAACTTTGAGAAATTGCAAATTTTCAAAAAGTTCGGAAACAGCTACCTTTGAAAATTCGGCAGAAATTCTGTGTTGCGTATTTTGAAAATCTTAAGATGCAAAAATTTGCCAAATGACAAAGAATTTCAAATCTTCATTTCAAAATATAGCTGATAAAAAGTGTCCACGATGAAATTCCCACACACAAAATTGATTCGCAAAATTCTAGTTTTCATCCGATTGCCATCAAATTTTCAGGGATTGAAAAATAACTATTAAACTTCATTTTACTATTTTACTCGTATTTTATTTACTGTCTATACGCAAATGCCCGCACCTTGACCATAAGATTCTGCACAACCTGTGAATCATCCGTTTTTTGCATGTTAATCCATACTTTCTTCAGTTCCTCGACTATCTTCACTACCTCAGGTCGTTTAAGAAGGTGCTGCTTCATAATCGCCCAGTACTTCTCGATGGAGCGGAGCTCTGGAGTGTTGGGAGAGTTGAACATTTTCGGCATATAATTGACCTTATTGTCCGCATACCACTTAAACACGTCCTTGGAGTAGTGACATGAGGCCAAATCCGGCCAGAAGATTGTTGGGACGTCGTGGGCCTTCAGGAGAGAAAGCAGCCGCTTCTCGAGGTACTCTTACACTCTTACATGTATACCTATCCGTTTATCGTGTCCTGGGTCACGAAAGGTGCACTCCACTTCCCGCTTGTGCAGATGGCTTGCTAAACCAGGAATTTATTCGCAAATTTGGACATCTTCTGAGCACAGACATGTTCCAGAACACTGAACTCATCCTTGGCCGTGAAAAACAGGTTGCCAGGGATCTGTTTGAAGTCGGCCTTCACATGTGTTTCGTCGTCCATGATGCAGCATTCAACTTTCGTCAACTTGTTCTGCTTCTCGTCGCGATTAGGAGCCTTTTGCACCTTGAACATTCGAAGCCCAGCCTTAGTTTTGGCCTTTTGGATAAAAATTCGGCTGAGGTGCTGCTTCTTAGCCACATCCCGAAAACAGGGGTTCGGGTTTGGGTCGAAGGCTCCAACTACGCGGTTGTGATTTTTGGTGTTGTACGGAATACCTTTTCCTTCATTTCTGAGCTTCCGAACGTCAATCGTTCCTTGAACCGCTTAGTCCGTGGAATTTACGATTCCCAACATTTTAGAGTTGGAACGATCCTCGTTCTCGTGATGAATGCGTAAGATTTTATCACGCACGAACTGTTCTTTCGACTTAGTTTCCGCAAGTTTTGATCACAGCACTTTAAAACATGCAGGATGTAAACAATGCACTTTAAACTAAAAAAAAAAAAACTAAATCCACCCAAATGTTTATAAACTCTACCCAACGGTTAAACAGTTAGAGCAATCCCGCTTAATAAAAATTCTACTAGGGCTACTAGAATTCTAGTAGCAGTTCTAGTAGAATTTCTGCAGGCAGTCAAGTAGAAAATCGCCCAACCGTTTCTATTTAGAATGAATATTCCCGTTTAAGAACAGACGGCGGCAACGCTATTCAAACCGTATGGAGCACATCTCTCAGATTTAAGCTTTTTTTGACAGATTTAAGCTTTTTTTCTCAGATTTAAGCTTTCGTCTCCTATCTTCTCAAGGTAAAAAAAGCATAAATCTGAGGAAAAAAAGCTTAAAAACGAGATTCACGACCACATGTTTAAAAGATGTTGGTCACACGATACATAGACAAAACGTGTAACGTTGCCTCCCTCTGTTTAAGAATGACAATTCGAATGAACGAAGGCCATGTGTTCATGTGTGAGTGAATGACGAACATGTAGAAATGTGTGAGTGAACGCGAAACCTGTACTACTGCCAATGGAATCAAACTATGGAATCGATATTATGATACTTTATTGTAAAAAAAATCATAACTTTTGCTGCAACATGTTTTTATTCAACAATTTTTACAAGTATAACACTTCGTTCACCCTATTTAAAAATAACACAATTTTCTTTTCACACTTTATCTAGTATCAGGAAGCTCAGAGATTTTCGAGTTGTGTTAGGCTTATGTTGAAAATTGTGGTTTTGTGATTTTGGGTTTGTGCATCGAAGAATTTGTTTCTTGGAAACAATGTGTTGTGAGATTAAGGGAAACGCACGATTGCATCCAATAATTATTCAACAAAGTGCAGCTTTATATTCAAAAATCAGAATGTCCGGATACGAACTACAGTTGAAAAAAGAGTATTTATGGTGACTTTGTGTAGTGCGTTTTTTTTTTGTTTCCTTCGCATGAAATGTGTTTGCCGCATGCTTGTCCTTTGGTTGCCAACGGAGGTTTAAGGCATGCTATGATTTTTTTTCGGTGGTCATTTTCTAATGGCATTTCCTGGAGAACCAATGAAGTTTTGAGGGAGGTAGCTGCACTAAGATAAGTATCATTAAAAGTAACAAACAATTTTTAACAAAATTGTCTCAGATGCCATTTATTTAATCTTTTTATAACAATTTTTCTTTAGGAATTTGAATTGAATGCTTTAACTTGTTCATTGTGTTTAGAACACACACACTTTATTTTTATATTGGATTTACTTTGAACTTTACTAAATTTACAGAAAAATCAATAAATAAAATAAATTTGTATCTTACTTAAATTGGGAGATCTAAGTAGTCTGTGACAAAAAACTGACGTGTTTTTTTCGAGCTCTTCATTTCAAGCTTGTGAAAAAAATCCAAAAATCATTTAAAATCAAGTGTTAACCATGAGTTCGGAACGGAAGGCCCCAGTTGTAGTCAGTACACACCAAAAATGGAACGAACGATCAGGGAGAAAAAGGGTCCCTCCGGATTTCAGGAAACGCAGTGCAACCATTATGCCATTGGACAGAAGGAGCCGCAAGTAGACCGTAGAGGATAACGAGCAAAAGTTCAAGCATTGAAAAGTATCCAAGCTAAGTATTTATTTTTATTGGGTTTTCAAAATTTACTCTAAACTGTTAATTTGCCTTGTTTTCTGCGTTTTGTTTTTTCCCTACATTTTCTTTTAAGTTTTAATTTCCCACAGCTTTTTAAACTTTACAAAAAGAAAGTTTTGAAAAATTTCGACCTCTATACTTTTGTTTCAACAAATTCTGCATTTGTAGCTTTAATCGATAAGTTCTCGGAAGTAGATACTATAAGTCTCCGTAGTCGTCAATTTAACCACAAAGTAATTAACGTATTTCACCATATTTTACCATATGCCAGATTAAACTTAACGTATTTTTTATGTTTGATGTAGTCATATTATTTTTCAATTTTAAAATTCTATACAATATAAAAAAACTCATAGAAACTTTGAATTTTCATCGTATTTTCTATGGTGTTTTTTTTAAGCATTTCGAAGTGCAACTTTTAATACCGTTTCTTTGTAGCCCTCCAACAGCAGGTATCGCCTGTAGTTCTTTAGTTCCTTTTTTCGAATACTATTTTTGAATATCCTTTTGTTTTTTTTTCCATTTGAGAATTTATACCGTTTTTAAATGGATGTTGTTTTCATGCCCTGCTGACTGGAAGGCAAGAAGGAAATTATTCCAGATTTTCTCATTCAAGAAAAAAGGTGTTTGAAAAAAGAGTAAAAAAATAGAAATTTGTCGAAAATTTAGACGTTATTAAACGTTATTATATTTGGGTCGCGGAGGGGAAAGGATTAAAATGAGTTGCAGGATTGTTAGCGAACCGGGAAGAACTTAGAAAGTTTTAATATCTCGTCGGGGAACCAATAAAAGACCTAGAATTTCCAAGTATCATCGGAAAAAAAATCAGGTTTGGAAGGTTTCAACGGAATTTCAGAGGATTTTTAAAATATATTTCTTAATCTGAATGTAGTTTTTGACAGTCTCGTTTAGTTTCACCTCATAAACATGTAACACAATTTTTTAAACTGATTTTTCTAGCTTGTGCGGAATTATTCTCATGAAATGGTAGTTTTTTACATTTTCAACCACGTTTTTGTTCATTGGTCAACAAACGAAGTTTCAATCGACTTTTAAAAAACCTTTTGTGCGATCTGTCGAAATCTGTTGTCTCCACCCTAATAAAATAATCTTGTTACATTTTTCAATAATCAATTTAACGTTTAATATTTAGCCTTGTCTCATAAACCAATCTTGAGCTCAAATGACTAGGTCTTTCGTTAAACAGGCATATTGACTTCATTTCAGTAACTTCAAAAAAATCGTTATCTAAAATAATCTTTTCTCAGATTCTAATACACAGAGGCTTATTAACCCGTTTAAGAAAAAATAAATTATACCGGTGATTATTTGGTGAAGTACAAATATGTTTTCTAAGGCCTCACGAAACTGTTTAAAAAGCATAGAATGACTATCGGAATATTTTTTAGACAATGATTTTTTTTCATCATTGATTCAAGTTGTATTGAATGGATAAGACCGAATCGTTTGAGACGAATTATTTTTCGTCGTTTTGTTGAAAGTTCATAGCAAGCTATTGCTTCTCAGTAATAGTGAAATCAATATGAGGCAAAGAGTAGAATCGAATTGATGAGTTTCCAAAAACAACCTCTATCAGTTATTAATACAGAAATCTCATTTCATTTTTTTGAACCTAAAATCGAGGTTTTTATTTAAAAAGCATAAGACATACAAAATTTAGTTATAATTATACTTTGAAGTATCACTTCATTTTGAAGGGTCGTTTTTGGAAAAACATCAATATAACAGGAATAATAGCTAGAAAAATAAGTTAGCTTCAAGAAGATTTTTAAAATATGCTTTATTCACCATAATTGCATTATGGTAAAATTTTTGCCTTTTCGCCGCTGCCTCATAGATAGAAGTAGGAGTTTCCTTAGGAAATATCTAGGAGCATAGGAGGTGTAGGAAAACTTGATCGCACCATTTGCCAAAATGGATCCTGATCTTAAACCTTCTCCAACTAACAAAACCCTTTCCCTGGATATTTCAATATAGATTCGCAGACGTATGGACGGTTTCTATAGTTGGAGATATTGATTAACCTTTGTTTCTAAATTTTTCAAAATTTATCTTTGGAATATAAAGGTGCGAAATGTTGGTAATTGATCCTATGAAGTATCCTACTAACAATCCTTCCTGCATCCCTCATTGACTACTAGGACGTGGCCGGCGCCGTTATTGATCATTTTCAAAGGGAGAGCATGAGTTTTGTGCATTGCGAATGAACTGCTAGTCCCAAGCACCATTCTTATGGTCCTTGCACAAAATTGATGGCCTCGATCAATCACGGAGTAGCAACCATTGGCGAAGTAGAACTTGTTCTGCCTAGCCACGCCAGCGATCATGGAATTGGAAATGCGTAAGTTGAGCAAAGCTTAATAAAATTTGCTAATTGAAGTCTTTGAAAGTGTTGTTGTATAAACATATTTGCACAGCATTTCCAGTTCAATGATTTAGGATGGATATGAGTAGTCAACCAAGCTAAGCTAAGCTAAGCTATCAGGAAGCTCAGAGATTTTCCTCCACCGGTGGGTTGTTTACTAGCGAATCGAATATTTACCACTCGACAGCTCCAAACACGGTCAGTTCCCGGAGGCACAATATGGTAATCGTTTCCTTTTACCACAAGAACCGACCTGGTGTTGCAGTTAGAGTAATAATTCTCGTCCGTTGCATCCAGACGCTCGACACCTTTGAAAGCGTTGATTCCAAAGCGCCGATTGCATTGTAGCGAGAGAGACCCTCTAATTGTAAAGTGACGCAATCCGTGGCCAAGAAAGAAATAAAGGCTTATAGTTCCGGCCTAATGCCGAGCACCCTAGAGGATAAATATGCGTGTCACTTACTCTTGTACTCGGCAGCAGCGCGGTGATACGGGCACTACGAAATTCCTCAGGAAGCAGCAGGTGAATGTTTTCTCATCTCCGTGACAAGAGTTGTAATCGGACCACCACACCGCGACCAAGCTGGTCGCCTGTCCGCTGCGATGCCGCACGGTATTGATGATGCTGTTGGCTCTGTCGTCGCTACCAACGCTGTCAGGGAGCTAGTGCGTGTCCCGACTTGATACGGGCAGCTTGCCCACCTCGAAGAACCACTACCGCTACAAAACCGTTTTTCCTTTCGCCGAATCCTTCTCCGGAGGCAACGGCGCAGACAATTTCAGAGCTTATCGGCGGATCACTTTCCTTTTTTTTTGCCCTTTTTGGTTAGCAGCCGCATGCATTCAGCGCAAAGTACCGATGTACCATAACCTCGGCACGTGTTTCTTTTTTTTACTGGCCCGAGCGTTTTCATGGAAGCTCGTTCACCAGCAAGCCCTGCAACACCTGCACCAAGGAGATCACTATCGGAGGTCACCCGAACCGGAAGGATCTTCTGCCTACCACGATCAAGCACTACTTTTTCGGAAACATCCGCGCAAGAAAACATCCGAAGCCCAAAAAACAATTCCGCACGCGGCGCTGGTTTTCTGCGAACTCCTCGTGGAAACTTGTCTTGTTCCCCTTTTTTCTTCCTTCTCCCTCTTTTTTTTTTTTTTTTTTTTGACGTTTATGCTTTCGTTTGCCGTCGATACACGCTTAAATGCATTCCTCACCTTTTGAGTGCTTAAGCCATTTTTTACTCGAAATTGATAAAACGTTACAGCATTTTGAAAACCACCTGATTTTCCGTTCGATGATTTCAGTTTTTCTCAGGTCCAGGCGTTCTCGGCGAATCCACTTTTTACCGAGACAAAGATTTTCTGGGGACCGGGGTTTGGCAAGACGGATAAACGAAGACTTGTGGCTTGAAGCACCCGCTGAAGCGAACTGACATGTTGGATGCAGCAGAAAAAACGACAATTCGGATAGGTCACCGAGCCATGCAACTGAAAAAGCAAATACGACAATTAACAATTGATTCATAGATACACAAATATTGTTCAACTTACTTTTATTCCTAACACGTTCAACCTCTTTGAAATCACAGCAAAATCGCTCTTATCGTTCAGTCGCCATTCTGTTTCACAATGATTTTTGTTACAGATCCAGTGATGCCAATCGTGTTTGCTTTCCAAAAATAATAGTCCTACAAGTTTTATTTGTTTTAAATTTCTATCTTGTATTATTTCATCATCAATTATTAACAATTTTATCCTAATTATTAATGTATTTTCCTTTACAATGAATCATAAATATTTAAAATTAAGTAATGAAGAGCATATAATAAGCAATGGATCATCAAATCGAGCATAAAATCGAAATCGAAATATATTAAATATATTTTGTAAACTATCATTATACGAAAGCTAAATTCTTCAATTGAAAATCAAAACTTTATTAATTATTCACGAATTATTGATTTATAATCAAGCCCTTGGCTTAATTGACATTGTTGATCAAATCATCCACGTTTTTGATGACATTTATTAAAAACATGTTCTCTTAACTAAGTTACCGTTAATTTATGCTAATGGATGGTTTGAACATAGTGTTTCTCGTCAATATAATTAAGTTGTAAGAATGGTTGCAGTTGTATTATACAAAACTGAAGTTACAAAATGTTGAGAATCGAATTTCAATTCCAGGGATAGAATCATTTTATAACATTGATTTTCAATAACTTTTGTTTGAATATTGTGCATAAATAAAAAAAAAATCAACCTCCAATTTCATCAGAATTGAAAGTTACTGAAATTTGCCAAAAATATTCCACTCGAGTCACTGTCGCAGCCATGACTGTTTTTGGTGGTTTGAGTCTGGCAGTATGGCCGCCAGGCAGCCATGCTTAGATCACTCATACTTGCAAGAAAAAACATGAACGAGATGAACAATCTGAAGGGTGGTTCATCTTTTTTATATAGCATACACATGAACAACATTGAGTGTAGATGTTTGTGTGACAGATTTCAGTTTATCTCACAAATACACAGAATTTTGACAGTGGAACTGACAGTGAATTCACGTTAAAAAAAAGTCAGGTAGAACAAAAATAGACTGGGTATTTCATAGTCTTTTTTTATTAGTTGATCACCCAGGTGGTAAATCCTTTTTACGGATTGCATTCCAAGGCACGGCGAGCCACCGCGTCCCCCCAGTATGCTACTCTGGGTCCATGGGTGCAATTGGACGACTCATGATACTATGTACCCCTACGCCATAAAATCCACCTGGGGCCTCTGGCCATAATTCCCATCCGGACCTAGCAACGAAGGCTTTACCCATGATGGGAGGCCATACTCGCGCAATGCGCTCCACGGCAAATACTCGTTTTATTCGTACTACACCAGCAATTTACGTCCACTCTTTGTCACGATTCACGACTTACGGGTTGGCAGTCCGTTCGCCGCTACTCGTGACTCGAGTCCCACACATTCGGTCTCTTGTCACAATTTGAGCCGTCTTGGCCCGTCTCTCCTCGTGACTCAAGACCTCCTCACATTCCTCCTCTTGACACGAATTGAGGCGTCTATACCCACCTCTCCTCGTGTCTCGAGAGCCCTCGATCGTTCCGTCTCTTGACCCAATTCGAGACGAGAACAACTCGCCTCTCCTCGGGTCTGGAGATAACCACACATATCCTTTTTCTCCATCTCGACTCTTCGAGACCCAACCTGAGGCCCATCCACTGGGCGCCACATGTCACGGCACAAGGCCCCTCTGTCTGTCGTGAGTCAATCGTATCCGCGAATTGGGGCCAGGAACCTCCCCAAAAGGCAGATCGATCGAAACTCGCCAAACATTTGGTCGTCCCGCATATCGGGGTCGCGACTACCCGATACACGTTACGACCCCTCCCTCTTGCAACTGAGCACTGGTACCAGGGTGCCCAGTCGCACCACGTTTTTTGCCACACTCGGCACGCAGCTCGTCGCAACTGACTGTACCAAGTGTGACGTGTAGTTCTCTTGGCCGTACATCTACAGCTGGTCAATTCTGTAGACACGTTTCCACTCTGCACCACGGGGAGGTGGAACTACGTCGCAGAGCGTATTTCATAGTCTGGCAAATTCATCGTGGACACTAGACTGCTCCAAATTCGTAGGGGAAATTCAAAACCTGTGAAATGTTATGCGCTGCACGCTAAAATTGATCCAAGGCCTTTAATAAGATCTCATACCAAATTGAGGCCAGATTGGATCACTGGAATTGATCGCTCAACGAGCCTGAAGTTTGTATGGGTTTTTGACTGCCCCGACTTATTAACAGTGATGAAAACCACCCTCAGAAAAGTAAGCCCATTTTTGAAGTCTAATAACATTTTTTATCTTAACTCTTATCGAAATGTAGTCTTTGGATGAAATATTTATCATAGTTAAGACTTTCAGAAAAACCATATTCAAAAGAAAATGGAAAAACTGGTTTTCCATGTTTCTCCCGAACATAATGCCTATAAAACCTATACAAACTTCAGGCTCGTTGAGCAACCCTTTCCCGTGATCCGATCTAGCCCAAATTTGGCTTGTGATCTTGTAATAGGGATAGGGTTATTTTAAGTCTGCATAACTTTTTCAAAAGTCGGGTCATTTAGAGCACTCTAATGGGTACCCTTTATAGCTTATCTACACAATTTTGACGGGTAATTGATTGAGAAGAACGATTTATACACCACTTTTTACATTTTTTGCGACGATGTTCTTTAAAAATAAAAAAAAATTATATACATTTTTCTTAGACTTTGAATAACGGAAAACTGAAGTGTTGTAGCTGAATATTACGGCACATTACGGTAAATCCTCCAAAAATGCCGGGAACACCAAGTCCTTACGCACCATCTATTCATCGACTTCAAAGCCGCATACGACACGATCGACCGTAACGAGCTGTGGAAAATCATGGACGAGAACGGCTTTTCCGGGAAGCTGATCAGACTGATCAAGGCGACGATGGATGGAACGCAGTGCTGTGTGCGGATTTCGGGTGAATTGTCGAGTTCATTCGAATCGCGCAGGGGGCTTCGACAAGGTGATGGTCTATCCTGCATGATGTTCAACGTGGCGCTAGAAGGTGTTATTCGACGAGCGGTGACCGAAATGCGGGGCACGATTTTCAACAGATCTAGTCAACTTATTTGCTTTGCCGATGACATTGATATAGTCGGCAGATCATCTGCGGCGGTGGAGGAGATCTACCGCAAACAGAAACGCGAAGCAGGAAGGATTGGGTTGATGATTAGTACGTCCAAGACGAAGTACATGCTGGCCTGCGGATCCGAGACCGACCGAATCCGCTTGTCCAGTAATAACAAGGTAACGATCGACGGCGACGAGCTGGAGATAGTCGAAGACTTTGTCTTTCTCGGCTCACTGGTGACCGCAGACAAAGACACTAGCCGTGAGATCCGGAGGCGAATTATCAGCGGAAGTCCTGCCTACTATGGACTCCACAAGCAACTGCGGTCGAGAAGACTTAGCCCTCGCACGAAGTGTAACCTGTATATGACGCTCATTAGACCGGTTGTTCTCTACGGGCACGAGACATGGATATTGCTCGAGGAGGACCTGCGTCCACTCGGAGTATTCGAGCGACGAGTGTTAAGAACCATCTTTGGCGGCGTACAGGAGAACGGAGCGTGGAGGCGAAGGATGAACCACGAGCTCGCGCGACTCTACGGCGAACCCAGTATCCAGAAGGTGGTGAAAGCTGGCCGGATATGCTGGGCGGGACATGTTGCGAGAATGCCGGACGACTGCAAAACAGGTGTTCGCTACGAATCCGATGGGAACAAGACGAGCAGGGGCGCAACGAGCGAGGTGGTTAGACCAAGTGGAGCGTAATCTGGCGAACGTGGGGTGCCCGAGGCATTGGAGAACGGTTGTCATGGACCGAGTGAATTATAGGAATTATGCTCGTCAAGTTATGTCGTGAGACGTAATACTATGTAAATAAAATAAAATGAATTAAAAATAAAAGCGACAAGATTGTTATCGCTATAGGTCTCAGTTAGCTTGTAAGGACTTGACGAACAGAAATGAAAAAATGGTATCTCATTTCCAAACCAAAACCAATGTTGCTAAATCATTGAATTCAGCATTTAACAATCAAAATACCAGGACCAGGAATCGAACTCGAGTCCTCTGAGCTACCTCTCCGACAATTTACCTCTAAGCCTACTCGTCAGATGAAATTTGTCAAGTTGAAGCTCTATAAATGAGCCGTATCAGTGATTCTGCCATAAAATCACTGATAGATTCTACGGCAGAAAGTGCTCATCATGCCTCGATTAATGGTGTTCTGTTCGCCCCAAGTTCACAAGTTAAAGTTAAAACGCATTTTAAAATTGAATAAAAACTTTAATGAAGATGAAACTTGAGGATCAATCAAGTAGCGATGTGTGCATTATAGACCAACATGATTTATCCTTAGAGCTTACATTCTGTTGCTAAAAATAATAATTTTGTCAATATTTGAGGACCAAGTTGTTTTTTTATTTATCTGTTAAGTGTTTTTGCTGAAACTTTAAGAACTACGCAACTGTTCCTCATGAAGATTTATTAAGATAATAGGTACTTCCGTAAAAAAGGGGTGCTCATTTCACCCCGGATACTTTTTATGCCCTTATCTCCCCTACGGCATTTTTTTTTGTCAAACCAATGATTTTAAATTCTAATTTGTGAAGTCATTGACAGCTCGATTAAGACTCTGTAAACATAGCCTTATGGTTTACTGTCCAAATAACGGTTCAGATCTTGTATACTATTGATAAACGAACTAACTTAATAACTGTTGATAGATATCATTCCAAAAAAATTCACCGTTGAGAATCGACAATTTTCAATTGTTATTGATTGATGTTATCATTCAAATACCGACTTCAATAGACTCAAAACGACAAACGGTGAGGAGCTCTCGAAGGAATCAATCCGAAGAAGACAAATGCGTTCGAGTTTGCCTCACGTTTTTCGTGATAGTCCCCCAGAAACACAATCTCATCTGATGTTTGCAAAACATTCGGTCACCGCCTTCATTCGTTTCTCTCCCACCAGCAGATGATTTTGGAAGGCAGGCATAGTATTTTTTTTTGTATAAGAGTATCAAATTTTGGATTCAGTCATTCATTTCCAAAGACGTGCCGACATTCAATCTATGGTTGTACGGTGTATATCCTCGAAGCCTACACACTACCAAAAAAATCTGTAAAATTACATCACATATGATGTAAATAAAAAGAAGCATCATATATGACGGAATTTTCAGTGCGAGTTGGATATTACACGCCTGTAAAATTTGCAGACGTGTAATTTAAAAGTGATGTAATGTTTACACCACTGAATTAAAAGAACGTTCCAATTGGATTTTTTTTTGTTCACTTTCTAGTAATATGATTCAAAGAAGATCTCTCAATAAAAAAAAACAATCTTTTTGTACACACCAGATTACATTTATTTTAAACCCAACGTTTTTAAACCTTAGAAATTTTTTTAACCTCCACAATACCTGGCCCGACATTTGAAATTGCCTGCCACTTTTGCCACTGTTTTTGATCTGCCACTTTTGCCAACCATGGCTACGATCGTCACCATTTCCATCTGGCGGAGCCTTTCCCGGAAGGGACTTTACGAATCAGTTAGAATGAAAACAAATTTTTTGAAGCATATTTGGCTTTATCTAACCACTTATTCTAAAAACTTACCATTCCACAATGAACGCACAATCAAACAACACGGCAGCGCAAACATCCGACAGGTAAAAAAACTTACGACTTGCTTTCGTGTTTATTTTTTTTTTCATTTTCAGTGCTGTCAAGGATTCAATCATTTCAAATTTACAATAGAAAATCGTGTTCCGTGTCATGTAAGATTCAATTCTTCAATATTCAGAGTTGTTAAGGATTCAGTTTTTGTAATTTTCTGTGACATGTAATTTTCTGTCACATGTAATATTTCGCACTACGAAACAATCTGTTAAATTACATCACATATGATGTAAATAAAAAGAAGCATCATAAGTGACGGAAATTTACAGTATGAAATCGCGTTCTATGTCATGTAATATTAGGGGTTTTCAATTTCAGTGCTTTTAAGGATTCATATTTTTTTTCTGTGTAGCGCTCCCGAACAATGCAAGCCCCGGCCATTGGACCAGCATAGAGCCTCTTCCGGGAAGATCCTATACTGTCAAGTCAAGTTTCTCCTAACAAACTTCCGATCGCGTTTCGGATGGCAGCTTCCGCTTCCGGAATGTCAGTAGCTTGGTCGAATGGTCGGTCAGTTGTTTTCTCCTAGGAGCAGTAGGAAGCGTCTCGGCGCTCTTCAGCTTCTGGTCCAAACAAATGCAATAAGAGCCAGAGGAAGCTGGAACGTGCCATCATTACCATAATAATCAATTTTGTATGGGGCTGCTAAATTGGAGCACCATCCGTCCGGTCGACTGGCCTATACATTTATTCACTGTGTGCCAATGGTTTTCCCTCCGAATAATGAAAAGTGACTACGGAAGCGGCCGGAACGAGACCAAAGTTGGATGAAATTTGGGGGCCTATTCTCGAGTCTCTGATTGTCGTCCATTACGTTTGTGATGATAGGTTTTGGTTCAGCGTCCCGAAATTTCTCCCTTGATGGGTTGCCGAGCTCTGGGGAGGTCAGACTGGGAGCTGCGACCGGATACGTTGCCTTTTCTCGAACGAGCGAACGACGAACGATGCAATTTGTTTTGGATTGCCAGGCGGATCTGAATTTTGCATGCCAGATCAAGCGCGCAGGCGATGGGTTAAATTTCCGGCTACATTTCAGAACCCGTCACGGGCAAAGAATATCAGGTGTTTTGGCAAATTCTCGCAGTGGAAAATGGACTGAATAAATCGAGGTGAAATTTAGGTCTATCAGATTTGAATAGATCCATTGGCTACTTGAAAATTGGACTAATTATTTGCAACTAAAACCCCATCAGGGAACATACTGTTAAACTCTTTGGAAGCTGAAACATTTTGTTTTATAAAAAAATGGGACAATTTGTTCCATTTGTTTCCAGGTAGCTCCTGTCTGTCTGTCTATCTGTCTGTTCCCTAAAGGCTCGGATACTACTGAACCGATTTACTTGAAACTTGGCAAGTGGGGATATTGGAGGCCGGGGAAAATTCCTATTATTATATGAGACCCCTCCACCCAACAGGAACGGGAGAGGGGGTCTCCCAAGCAAAAGACTAATGTTTGTATAACTGGAGAACCGATCAGGCAAATGGTACCAAACTTGATATGGGAGTGTGTTGTGTCAGATCAATTGATCTGACTTTCGGATGGGAAAGAAAAACTTGTTTTCCAGTCGACTGTCAAAACGGAAGAGAGCTTTCCTTTTATTTTCCTCAGTATTACAGTTTTTGGCGCTTAATTATTCAAACTATTAGGTAATTACTACAGAACAATATAACAAGCTGGTAACATTTAACATTTGAATTTATAGCAAACGATACAAGGGGTTTTGTAAAGGTCACTAAATATTTGAAATCAGGGTGACCAATATGAACGAGATCGATCAGAGTGTATTTGGATACAAAAAATATTTCTAAGATTATTTGAGACCCCTCCTTCTTTCCAGTAAGGAGATATAAATGGGGATGGGGCTACTTTTATATTATTTCACATAACTCAAGAATTAAGTAAGCAAATGGACCCAAATATGGCGTAGAGGGGTATTTCGAAACGAGAAATGTTCTAATGTTTATTTGAGACCCCTTCCTTACCCAAGTAACACACAAAAGTAGAATAGGTTTTATAATTTTTGCAAGGAGTTTCATAAGTGATATATTATACTGTTTACTATTTTAAAATGTATTCATTGAAAACCCATTCACAACATATCGCCAGGATAGCTACAAGCGTCTTATGAAGTCAATCTATGAAACAGCAATAAATTTACCTGATTGCTTTTTTTATTTGACTCTTTGTGCAAGCTATAAAACATTTTTATACCTTTAAACATAAACCATTTGAAAAAGTCATGAAACACCTGCATACAGACCTGTTTTGTTCTATAAAAGCCTTTTTAAATTATTTTGTAGCACTTGTGTTCTTATTTGATCCTTACGAGAAGCTTCGGTGTTATAAATGTTTCTTAATGACTGATTGTGGCCTCTTTAAATCGTTTATATGAAACAAATCTCTCTATAGGCCAAAATAAGCTTATAAGGGGTATTTCGCCAAATAAAGGGTTTATAAAAGAAAGTTATGCAGTTATTGATCAAAATGTAAACAATAAGATGTTTTTCGACAGCGAAAAGGAGAAATAATTGTTTTCGAGTTTGTCAGGAACAACAACGGATGAAATTGACCTCGTCGCTCATCAGAAAAATGGATAGGAATGCTGCTCAGGATTAATTATCCACTGGAAGTGTACCGGAAAATGATATGTTATAATTTTCTATTCAATAAAAGTTTTAAACAAATGCTCTAAAATTTTTTATTTGATTTACCGCTTTACCGCGATTTACCTTTACCGCCAACATTATATAAACCGGAAAGGTTTTATAAGGCACATGTAATGGTCTTTCAAGAATTTTTCTAGAAGGCCTCGACATTTTTGTGTTTATAAGAGTTATCAAAATGCCTCAAAGAAACGCATCAAGGCTAAAGCAGTTTTGTAGGGAAGCCTCACAGAATGCTATATAACTTTTCCGATTCATAGAATCGGCATCCAAGCACCTTTTTCGAATTGTACACACTTTATTAAAACATAAAAGTTATGTAAAAGTGTATTAGTTCGATAAGTTATTTTACGAAAACAACATCGTTTTTAAAGTGTTCAATAAAGACTATTAAAAATTTAATATATTAGCGCCATTTTTATGACAAATAATGATAAATGTATAAACGATGTCTTTCTATTTTAGAAAGTAAACTTTATCTTGTGCATGTTTTTAATACATTTTTACATCATTATGGCTGATATAATGTAGAAAAATTGTTTACCAACCGCATTAAAGATTCAAAAGTATGAAACGATATTATTTTAATATTATTGATCGGATTATTATTCATTTAAAGTACGAATTTTAGCTGGCCCCTAATTTTTCTCAACTTTTCTCATATATATTTGCGGTAAAGTTTAAAGCGCAAGTGAATCAACAACAGGCAACGAAATTCAGGATGAAAAAATAACATTGATTTACTGAATAAAATGATGATAAACAGCAAAAGCTTTGCGTTTCATTTTATTTTTATATTTGTTTCGGATGAGATTCATTTGTTTTAAAATTGATCACCAGGATCCTCATTAAGGAGCAAAATTATTTGTAGATGAAAATAATATAACTAATAGGTTTTATAAGAGGAATTTATAAAGAATTTTAAATTTGATTTGGCATGTCAAAGTTTTATAATTTGCTCTACAGAACCTACTGCAGAAGGGCCTTTTTGTGCTGCTAAGCGTTGTATTGCAGTTTTATTGATCCTTACATAACCGGACGCGGTTTTATAGCTTTAATTTATAGTTGGTATGGAGTCCCTTAGAAAACCTAAGTTGTTACTTGGGTATTCCAGCGGGGAGAAAGGAAAGAGGGAGGGAGTTTGATAAAATTTTTACTGCATAACTCAAGAATTACAACAGCAAACCCAAGTAACACAGATTAAGCCAACTAGCATTAGGAAGTTTTATAATGGTTTAATTATGGCATTTTTTGTGCAGCTCGTTTTATGACGGTTTTATTATGGTCATGCAGAATGCTTACATTTTTTTTCTACCATATGTTTTCAGATGGTTTTGAAAGCGCTAATAAAACTTTTATTAAACATACTGTTTTAGTTATTTTGAAAGAGTTATGAATGCTCTGATTAAACTATAATAAACACAAACTTAGAAGTTTGCTCCAAGCTTCCTTTTGCATGTTCTAAAATAGCACTCAGTGCATGAATATTAAACCGCCATAAAACTTATTGACAGTTCTCGATTAAGATGTCAAAACAGGACACGCTCAGGTTAGATAGCACATATTTGAATTGGAACTCCCTTGTTTACACATTTTTGATAAGTTATGCGTGTTGGTTTTGAGTTAAAATTAAAAAATACATCTTTGAAAACTTGAAATCACCGAAAGTGGTATGAATATCTTTACAATATGAGTATTGAGTGAAAGGGCCCAAATAGTAGGGAAAAAATTGTTGCTTGATGCCATCATTAATTCAAGATGGCGGCTTCCGTTTTTATTTTCAAAGCTGTAAATTACTGAAAATATCGTGAAACCTTCACAATATGGTTATAAGGTGAAAGTGTTTAACGAGTAGAAGTCAATTTTCGTTGCCCGTCGCCATCTTAAATCCAAGATGGCGGCTACCACTTAACTTGAAAATACTGTAAATGACTGAAAATCGCATAAAATCCATATTATAGTGGTATAAGTTAAATGAGATCAACCGGTAGAAGTTGAATTTCGCTATCTGGCGTCATCTTGAAATCCAAGATGGCGGCTTCCGCTAAACTTTAAAATGTAGTAAATGACTTAAAATGACATGAAACCCAAATTGGTATAAGGTGAAAGGGCTTAACGAGTAGAAGTCGAATATTGCTATCTTACGCCATCTTGAAATCCTCGTTGATCGCTTTGAAGTAATATCCATATTGTGGGGGTTTTATGCGATTATCAGTCATTTATAGTATTTTAAAGCAGAGCGGCAGCCGCCATCTTGGCTTTCATGATGGCGTCGGACAACGATTTTCAACGATTTTCAACCACAATACCCAGTATTGTGATTGTATCATGAGATTTTCAGTTATTTACAGCTTTGAAAAGAATAGCAAAAGCCACCATCTTGGATTGATGATGGCGTCAGATAGCGAAATTCGACTTCTTCTAGTTGAGTCGTTTCACTCAATACCCATAATGTGGTGATTTCATGCGGTTTTCAGTGATTTTAATCATTTTTAAGTCCAGGGGAAGTCGCCATATTGGATTTCAAGATGCCGTTTGATAGTAAATTTCGACTTCTACTCGTTTGGTCCGTTTACCCAATACCCATATTGTGGTAGTTTCATGCGATTTTTATTGATTAACAGCATTTTAAAGTTCAGTGGAAGCTGCCATCTTGGATTCCAAGATGGCGTCGGAAAGAAAAAAATCAACATCTTCTAGTTTAGCCTTTTCATTCAATACCCGTATAGTGGTGGTTTAATGCGACTGTTTGTCAGCATTAAAGCATTAAAAGTTGAGCTGATGCCGCTATCTTGGATTTCAAGATGGCGTCTGATAACGAAATTCGACTTCTACTCGTTTAGCCCTTTCACCCGATACCCACTTTGTTGGGGTTTCATGCATTTTCAAGTCATTTACAACATTTTAAAGTTCAGCGGAAGCCGCCATCTTGGATTTCAAGATTTCAATTGCATCAGACAACGAAATATGACTTCAACTCATGATTTATTCCACGGGTCATTCACAACCAATCCCTTTTCATTCAAAAAGTCTATTCTCATTTACTGTACTAATGATTAACAACTCAGAAATGAGGAACTCATCCTTAGCGTGTTATTGTTTGGCTTGCGAGAGAAACGTCAAATCGTAGCTTTTTTGTGGCTGGGGGAGGAAGACTGAAATTTTCTGCATCGTTTTCTGCATCGTTTTTTTACTGTTTGGCAAAAAGCCAGCAATTGTTGAAAAGATTTGCAATCGTTCAAATTTTAACTTTAGATGATCAGTTTCGTGTTGCGAGTCATGTAACTCAGTTGTTTGGGTGCTAAATTTAGATTTAGCTAAACTTTTAGAACAACAGTTAATTAAACCATTTTTATTTATCAGCTTCAAAACTTTGACGCAATTTGAGCGACCTAATACGCCATATCATGCAAGAATTTTCCAGTGCAAAACCAAACCTAATTAAATCATTGTTTTATACAAAACCAGTGCTTTTCAGCATCAAACAAGTTCTATTAAAAATCACTAAATAAGAAAGTAAAATTTTGAACCTCCGCACTGGTCGGTAGATTGATGAGAGAAATTTGACGTTTGAAAGATTTTTTTCTTTTTTCGATCAGTCTTCCTCCCCCAGTTTTGTGGGTCATCATTAAACCATAATAAAACTATGAATTGACTCACGCCATGTTGGTTGGAAAATATTTTTTCAGGCCTTTTTTCCATCAATTTCATCACGATTGACCATCAGATTTAACGAGGCGCATTTATTTTAAGATACTATTTCATACACATTTTACCTAAAATCTTGACTGGCAGTAGAAAAGGCGCTCATTATATGATTAAAACATTGGTTTTTAAGCTATTAATTTTACCAGAACATATCTGAATGATGCAATCATCATTCATCAACCATTATGGTTGCTGGAAAAAATAAAAAATAAAACTCCGAGAACTCACAGAATCGAAAAAAAAAAACAAAAAGTCTAACATGTTTAATAATAGCTTTTTAAAAGCTTTGGTGACCAACATTGATGACCAACAATTATATGTCTTGATGACGTTTCTAGGGTAGGGCTTTATTAGAGTCCAGATGATGTTATAGAATGCACTTTAGCTTTTTATGAAGATTACTGCTATAGTCCAAACGAAATTTTGCTGACCATAATAAAGCTAAAATTGTTACTTGAGAATGGAATCAAATTTAGCATGGCACGATATTTGAGTACGAGAAATGCTTCTATGAATATTTGGTATCCCTCACTCCTTCAAAGAGATGAATGAAATGTTGGAAGGGGCTCCCTTACAACTCGCTAACACTCAGCTACTCAGTTCAGAGTGACGGTTACTCAGTTGTCGCCAAAACCGCACCTACTCAGTTCTGACTAAACGGCTTTTACTCAGAAATGACTAACAGTCCTTTTCGCGACAACTGAGTCTTGGTTACTCAAAATGCGCGAATAATTCTGAAACGGTTTTTGACCGCTTTTTCATGCTAGAATAGTTAAAACCTGTATTATTATTCACACTAATGATCGATTTGTTGATTTGATAAATAACAAAAGTAAAAATAATGTCCATACACCTTTATTTTCAAAAAAATCCACAAACTTGTTTAAATTTTTTTTTCACCCGTCGGGTTTCGTCTCTCGGGCCGGGACCCAGTATGCCGTACCAGATTCAGCTTTGGCAAATTTATTTGGACCATCATCAATAGTCTCAGAACGCTGTAATATAAATAAAACCGGATTAATACCTAGAAATTACCTTTAAAATGAATATTCACCATGTAAATTTTCTAGTTTTGCCGCAGAAAAACAAACCAAGTCTGACCACCTCGCACAAACTGATCAACATTTACTCAGTTGTCGCCTTCAAGCACTCGAGTTCTCTGAGTGCCGAATTTTCTGACATCTGAGTAATTTTTCCGCTGATATCTGAGTTCATTAAGATCAGCCATCGGCTGCTTCATACATGTGGCGACGTCTGAGTAAAAGGTAGGCGGGCTCTGGGTATTTCAAATTTAGAGAGAATTTTCAGTATAATCGGAGAGCGGATCAAACAATTGGAACCATATTTTGCATGTGAGGGTATTGGGATACGAGAAATGTTTCTATGATAAATTGAAGTCCCACTTTTTTTCAGCCGAAAGATATAGCCACGACTTCCAATCAGCTGGGGGTGATGGGAAGGACAGGGGTGGCTCTTTTTTTAGGTTTTGTAGCATAAATCCAGAACATATCAAGCAAAAACAGCATACGAATAATTTGAGAATCTCCTTTTTCAGGGCGAAGCTTAAAGAAACAGATTGAAGTTATCAGATCTTTAACACAAATTTATAGATTAAGATTCAGAAAATTAGTTAAAGTTATCTTTGTATTGCACTTCGAAACTCCAGCTGCAGTTCTCATTTTATAGCGGTTGCTTTTGAGTTATGTTTTGATTTGGTTTATTTGGCATTATGCAAATAAAACAATAGAAATTTGAATAATTTTTGAAAATATCATTTGTTTGTGAAAGGTGTAGCAAAGCAATTCGGGTCAGCTAGTATATATTGATATATAAATCTTTAAAATACTTCAAAGGAATAAATGACTCTACAAAATAAGCATTGAGTGAAAGGGCTCAAATAGTACGAGAAAAAGTTGTTACTTGACGCCATTTTAAATCCAAGATAGTGGCTTCCACTTTTCTTTTCAAACTTGTATACTATTGATAAACGCTTGCAACCCCTAAAATATTGGTAGGGGAGGAGCGGGCTATATGCGCCTATTAAGCAGAACACTAATTTAATCAAATATCACATCGAATATGTGTACAAAAACTATATACACGTGTGCAAGCATCTGTTTTCTATACATTGGAGTAATTTTTATGTAAAAATTTTCTTCTGTTTCCAAGAAAATGATTTTATTATAAGTGTTGTCTTAAATGCCGAACCTCAAACCGTGGGGGCTAAATGCGCCTAATTTGTTTTGAACAAAATTTCTGTTTTTTGAGCAATATTTCCGTAAAATTTCATTAAAACTGCTTGAAAGTAATAATGTCCGAACGACAAAGCTGAAGTTTCATAAAAATCTATGTACATATATTATAATTTTATGGAATAAAACAAAAGTTAGGGTTGCCATAGTATGGAGGCAGTTCATCCATGAGAAAAACTTTATAAAATCTGTTTTTAGATCGTCAATTCTCTCTTAAGATGTTACTCAGAGCTTAGATTTAAAGTTTCAATGATAAAAATCATTTATTTATTCTATTTAACCTGTTATTTAAGGATGGAGGCATTTTACAAACATGATGGGGGCATACAAAAACACTCTATTATCTATTATATAAAATTCTCTTGTAACGGTGTTTGTAGTACAACTCCTCCGAAATTACCAAAACGATTCAAATGAAATTGTTTTTAGAATATTCTGTGGGCATGCGAATCGGTTTATATCGAATAAAAACAACAAAAAGTCACATCAATTGTCCGTAATCATTAAATTTGTAATAAATTGAATCAAATTAAAGTCATGGCCTTCAATTTTTTCGAGAGATTTTTTTCCTTTGGGCGCCGGGTGGTTTGTTTTTCGTCTCCAAGGTCGAGGCGTCGCGAGCTAACGTCGCTAGAGAATAGTTACCATGGCACAGCATACTGATTAATGGGAACATTTGGGCGCGTATTTCTCAACCAGGCATACTTTCAATTCACGTGGTGGCTCTTTGAAGCCTAGATTTGTTATTTTTCTCTGTGTATCCCAGCAAAATTGTACAGCACAAATTAATGAATGCGGCCTAGATGTCCCCCAGATTGATATTTTGCCGATCGAATCAAAACCATTCAAACGATTTTAAAACTTAAAACGATGTTGATTCCGTGTTAATTAAAGCAGCATGCTTTGTCTTAAAAATAAAAATTTAATACTGATAAAGGTATCTTTGCGGACGTTTGAAAAAAAGAAAGTGAGAAGATTTTCAAGCAATTATGTATATAATTCGATACGCCTAGATTCCTGTCGATAGCAGACAAAATAATATCATGTATTAATTAATCAGAACCACAACAAAATCCGATGAAAATGAGCAAACACATGAACAATAGTTTGTCTTTTACAATAGATTATATTTCAAAAGTGAGGATGTGCATTTTCCGGAAGAATTTTCAGTTGAGAAAGTACACTAGAGCGAGACCAAACTTTCAACATTTGAAAAAAATGGAGGTTTAAATTATTTCTTCATCTATTAATTTTTGGGCCCATACCAACAATCTGACGAAATAAACTCAACTTTTCTTTTAAACCATTTACCGAAAAAACATGAACATCAATCTTTAAAGAATTTCCTCTCCAAAATGATTCAGCATTATATGAGAAAGGTATGAAAGGAGTATCCCACGTGTTGAATCTGAAGTGGATATTCAAAATTATTAAAAGTGTCTTTGTAAGTGGAGCCTTTTGTTTAAAACAGCATTAAGTAAAAGTGGAGTATCAAAAATTTTCCTTAACTCCAAAAAAAATTGCAGATATATCAATGAAATTTAATACAACGAACAGGAACACGTATCAAATTCGTTTCAAAGCCTTTAAACTACATTTCGCATCTATGAATAAGTTCAGAAAATGCATAGTGTTTTCACTTGCTTCAATAATTGGGACAAATGTCAACTTAGAAGTATCTTTTAGTCAACATTTTTGCATATTTTACTTTCAACAAAAGTTTGATGAGAAATGATTTAGTTATTCAACAAACGAAAATTTTTTTGTTTTAAAGATTTAAATATTTTTCTTAAAAGCTCAACTATGTTAAAATCCGTTTACATTGTTTACATCCGTGTTGTATCTGAATTGAAATAAAGATTGAAATAAAAAAAATCAAACAAAAGACGCTTTGGTAACTGTTAGCCTTCTCGGTGTACAATAGACTGCCCCAAATTTGTATGGGAAATTCAAAACCTGTGAAATGTTATGCGCTGCAGGTTAAAATTGATCCTAGGCCTAGTTCAAGATCTCATGCAAAATTTGGGCCAGATCGGATCACGTTTAGGGGTCGCTCAACGAGCCTGAAGTTTGTATGGGATTTTGAGACATTTTGTTCGGAAGAAACATGAAAAACCAGTTTTTCATCAATAACTTTGGTTCCCGTCGGCCGATTTCTTTCAAAACCGGGTTTTCTTAAAGCCTAAATTATGAAAAATATTTCATCCGAAGACTGCATTTCAATAAGAGTTAAGATAAGAAAGCTATAAGGCTTCAAAAATGGGTTAACTTTTTTAAGGATGGTATTCATCACTATTAATGAGCCGAGGCGGTCGAACATATTGACGCCTCATTAACAGTGCTGAATACCACCGTTAAAAAAGTTAGCCCAGTTTTGAAGCCTTATAACTTTTTTATCTTAACTTTGATTGAAATGCAGTCTTCGGATGAAATATTTTTCATAATTTAGGCTTTACGAAAATCCGTTTTTGAAAGACATTGGCCGACGGAAACCAAAGTTATTGATGAAAAACTGGTTTTTCATGTTTCTCCCGAACAAAATGTCTCAAAATCCCATACAAACTTCAGGTTCGTTGAGCGACCCCTAAACGTGATCCGATCTGGCCCAAATTTGGCATGAGATCTTGTACTAGGCCAATGATCAATTTTAGCCTGCAGCGTATAACTTTTTCAAAAGTCGGGTCATTTGGGGCACTCTAGTGTACAAATTATCATTTTATGGTTTTGTGTGATGTTCACATGAAAAATTTTAGAAAATATTCATACCACCTTCGAAGCATGAACAGAATTTTTTCGATCCATCAAATTTTTGATAATCTGCTTTTCATTCGATTGTTAATGAACAAATAAGGTCAGCAAGTTTAGATCTTCAAAATTCTTAAGAAGCTCAGCTAAAAAAAAAAAAGAAAATTACCGTAATTCAGCCGAAAACAAAATTTAAACATATTTTTTTCTCCTTTAAAACCATTTTTTTCCTTGATCCTTTGAGTTGTGGTTTATCAATATGAATTCAATTTGCACTTTCTGCTAAAACAAATCAAAATATAGTAATTTGCAGTATAAAAAGTCGCCAGATTTCATACCATGACAAGTGCTGTTTAGCATCACTTCAATTTATAACGTGTCATATCTACAAAGTGACTGATTTTAGCATGGGAAGGAATTTTGGCACGAGATATGTTTCCATGATGGTTATAAACCTTTCTGCATTGCAGTGTAAAGAAGGGAGGGACAAAGGGAGTTCAATGTAAATTACAATGTATAGCTTGAAAACGTATCAAACCAATAAGGGCACCCATACAAGTTTATTGGCATAAATCGAAAATTTATAAAGCAAAAGGAAGAGAGGGTAATTGGATACGAAGAATTTGAGACCATCCCTTATTTCTGGGTGGAATCGCAAAGAAGGAGGCAAATTTTCATTCATATTATATTTGGAATAATTCGAAATCTTATCAGATAAATAAAGCTAAATACTACGTCATTTAAATACTAAAAATTCAGTTACAGTAGTTTGTGAGCACCTTTTGCATTGCTAGAGGGAAGGGGGAAAGGACTTGAAGTCCATATCATTAAAACATGCATTTTGACATTGAAAAACAAATATAGAGATCAAATTTAAGAAAATATTATAAAATCATTTTTGTACTGAAATTCGAAATTAAAGTTGTGGTATTTTTTAAAAGCGTTTGCTTCCTAATAAGCTTGACATTTGGTTTGAAATGCTGCTTAAGAAATAAAGCTTGATTTCAGACATTTTATTAAATTTAATTTATTTTCGAAAGGTGTAGCAAAGCACACCGGGTAAGCTAGTTCCACTATATAATCATTATTAAATCTCCACAAAAGCTGAAATATGTTTAATTTCTTAAGTTCATTTGAGTAAGAAACAAAAACCATCTTAGTTTTTGTTTTAAACTTCTTTACGTATAATTTTTAAAAGTTGATATATTACATCAAAATGTTTCAAAACCTTGTACGATTTTTTATTTTTTTTTTTTGAGTTTGTTAATTCATAAAATTCTTTCTTGCCTTATGTCCTAAGTGCATCACCCTCAAAATGCAATGGTCAGATATGCTGTCTAGTCAGCCATTTCATCAAACAGCCGTAGGGTCATTTAACCCGATAGGCCCATTTAGGAAACTTTTCCCCTATATGTTGAAAGGGCTAAACTAGAAAAAGTAGAATTTCTCTTTCTGACGCCATCTTGAAATCCAAGATGGCGGAAAGTTCAGCGGAAGAACCTTAAATGATGTAAATGACTAAAAATCTCATGAAACCCCTACAGTATCAGTATTGTGTGAACAGGCTATACGAGTAGAAGTCGAATTTCGATATCTGAAATTCAATTCAAAATTCATCTTGAAATTCAAAATGGCGGCTTACACTCAACTTGAGAATGCTGTTAATCACTAAAAATTGCATGAAATGCTTAAATAAATGAAACTAAATGCAACAAGATAAAAAATGTTAAAGCGCAGCTTGATATATCTAGTTGAAATCAGATAAAACAAGATAAAACTTCATGGAGATCAAGATGAAGAATCTTTAAAAGGAAACAAATAACAAGATAAGACATGACTAAACTAGGTGATTGATAATAAAACGAGATAGAACAAGAGCAAACAAGAAAATGTGTAGACAAAATAAGATAAAACCATATTAAACGAGATAAAACATGGTTTAAATAGAAAAAAAAACATATAAACAAGACGAAACAAAATAATCTAATATCAAACAACATTGAGCAAATTATAAAAATAAGAAAAATTACCAAATGAAAAGGTGAAGCAACGCAAAATAATTATGAAACAAAAATAAACAAGTTGAGAATAGGTGAATCATACTATAATATATAAGACACGACATGAAAAATCAAGATAAAACCACCCAAAAGAAACCAAACTTTAAAAAGACTAAAAGTGAATAAATTTATAAAACAAGTTATTAAACAACCATTAACTTTTTATATAAAAAAAATCAAAAGATTTTCATAAAAAAATAATTAATTAAAATATTCTAATATAAAACTGTCCTGAATTGAAATTTCCACCTCAAAGAATGTCACTAAAAAATCTAAATCGAGCCCCGAATAAATTCAAATTTATACTAGCACAATGTCTTTAGAAAAATTTGATCCAGATTATTCTAAGCAAAGAGGTTGCGCAACGCACCTGAAGTTTGTATGGAATCATGTGGATTTGGTTCGGCATGAACACAAAAAAAAATTTTCGTCAATAATTTTGGTCTTTATCAACCAATTTTTCTTTTAATTTGAGTAAACTAAAGCTTTAATTATGACAATATTTCATCTGAAGAACGCATTTCGATTAGAGTTACCGTCAACTGGGGCAACATGCAACAATTTTCAACTTCAATGGCTTCTAAAAAACTTAGGTTCACAGCTAATCCTACCCCTTATGCATCAAAAGTTTTAAGGACGATGGGACATCAAATTGGCGTAGTTAGAAAAATTATTGGTGTCTTTAGTTATTTTTATTTTTTCAAAAACATGCGATTTTCACCTTCCTTAGAAAATGGGGTAACTTGCAACAAACTTTGTTTTTAATGAAAATTCTTATGAATACCTATGAAAATTTATAACTTTTAATATATTTGTGATGCCCTAAAGACTAATACGCATGAAAACACCAACTGCAGTAATTTTTTGGTCTGTAAAATCTATTTTTCACATTTTTCTGAAAATAACTATGTTGCATACATTTAGGGGTTAAATAATACTACGAAAATTTCTAAAAGCTGATATCATAGAAGTAAATGTTTGGATGAATGAAATTTCAATGTTTACAAACGCGTGATGTAAAACAATCATATTCCAGCACATGGAAACGATATTTACAAGGTTTTTCTTTGATTTGCATTCTGTTGCATTTCACCCCAGACACCTAACTGAATTATAAAAATATTTATATAAACAAATTGGGTGGTTGTTCGAAAAATATTTGTACACCAACAGTGTTGGTAAGGCATGAGGAAACCAGCAAAAAGTTTGTAGGTAATATTATCAAACGAATCCGTCATACTGAGTAGAGTTTTTTTTGGACATGGAAAAATGTTAAAATTTATACATTTATTATTTGATTTTTCAAAATTAATATAAAAATAAAAAACTTTAAAAAACAAGCTTAAGGTGCGAGAAATAATGTCTTCATCATTTTGTTATCATCAAAAGATAACTTTATTAAAATTCATTAAATTAAAAATTGATTCAGTGTGGTGTTATCTAAATGTGGCATCTAACCCCGCTGTTGCATGATGCCCCGTTTGACGGTATCTTAAAACAGCTATAACGTTCAAAACGGGTATATAAGCGTCGATGAACGATCATTCAAGTATTTTTTTGTAATTGACCCATCAGAAACTAATTTTTGAAACTAAAAAACCTTTTTAATTAAATCATTGTCGAAATGGGACCTTGAGATGAACTATTTGTCATAACGAAAGTTTTATGAATGACTATAATTAAAACAAATCAGCCGATAGCGACTTCATAAATTGGTGCAAAACTTGGTTTTCATGTTCCTTCCAAACCAAATTTTTCATAATTCCATAAAAATTTTAGGCTATTTCCGTTGTCCAATCCCCAAATTTGGCACTGGAATTTGTGCTAGGTGTAGGATCTATTCTAGCTTGCAACTTATAAGATTTTCATAAGTCGGTTGATTTAAGCACTCTAGTGTCCATTAACTAACTTTTAAAAGATTGAAGGCTTTTGAAATTATCATTTATTTTTCATTTCATTTGCATTTAAAGATTAAAAAGATTCAGAAACACATTTTAACGCTTTTACGAATAAATATTTCCTAGCATTAGTTTTTTTTCTATTCATATTCACATGATCGCACAAAAAAAAATTCGAATAAAATTGATGTGAGCAATGTTGCAAACCTTATCTGCTTGAATGAGTCTTTGATTTAATTCCCTTATTTTTTAAGAATAAATGGATCGATTTCATCACAAAATCACATTATTTATTGAGATTTTAAGCATATATAGGTATATAGGTGGTATAGGATAGTAAAAGCAATATAAAGGTTGTTGGTGATATCATGAAGCCAATCCGTCATACTGGGTAAACATTTTTACGGCATGTAAAAATGCAAGTCTATTTATTGTTCAATTTTTTAAATATTCTACGAGAATCTGAAACTCTAAAAAACTATCTCATGATTTTAAAAACTTTGTCATGATTATTTCGTTTTCATTAAATGATAACTTTATTAGATAATATTGAAATGAAAATTTAATAAGTTTTTGGGGTATAAAAATGTTGCATCTAACCTAAGATCTCTAAGTATCAAGATAATCGGGCTGTTGTTCTCTCGAAGGCTTTCAAGAAAGCTGAAAAATCGTGGGCAGTTAAAAAGATCACTCAATTTGATTTGAGTTTCCATTTTCAATATAAGTTTTTAAAATAAAAGCTTTTTCTTTGCGTATTACCATTCACTTCACAATTCATCTGCTACTTTCGACTGCTCCAATATGGAATATTTTTCAAATAAAACACATTGCCAGTCAGTGCTCCTTCAACTAGATACACATCACTGCAAACAAGCTCTGCTGTCAGACATCTGCAGACTTGTAAATGTTCTCCTGCTTCTTCTGCCCGCTCAAATTGACAAACCGATTGAACTGCCATGAAAACTGACAAAAACTGAATCCAATTATCGAATGCTCTGGCAGTAGTAACATGGCAGACATCAAACCAAGAAAAAAGAGGGGAAAAAAGATGAACAGTGACGCTTTTGCTGCCTTTCATCGCCAGTTCTGGCGCTCCAGTTCACTGCCTTTTTCGGTGATTTCAATAATGGCCACGAACATTTTGGCGGGGACAGTTTTTTCTTGGGGCAGATCGGGCAATCTGCCATAAGCTGTGCTAGGACTTTTGATTAGTTTTCAATTTTTTTTCAAAATTTACATACATACACAGATGAAATAGATATTAACAGAAGTCTCCTTACAGAACTTCAAGGATGGTTTTTCAAACTATGATTTTGATTTCTCCTATAAAATTGTACATACAATAAAATTTGACTTTCACCTAATTTGAAAGAAAACTACCAATTTTGTCCATGCCTTCATTTTAAACCATTTCTCTCCAGATTGGATGCTCGTGTTTCCTTAGCGATTGCAATAATTTTTGCGTTAAACTTCTTGGTCTTGTTTTCTTCGTATGACTTTTCTTATTTTAAATATCCCCAGATGGTGGCTCACTTTCTTCTTTGTTGTCAAAGATTTGTGCGTTTTCCTTCATAGAGTGAGGTATCGAAGCTTTTTTGTTTGATACTGTCGAAAACTTGTTTGTCAAATATGAACGAAAAAAAGTTTACAGAGCAAACGGCTCAAATGGGAGTGTGGTTTGGTAGCAAATCTTTTTTTCTCTTTCTTTACAGCCAAATTAAAAAAAAAATAAAAAGTATTCGTTAAAAATTTAAAATCGTTCTTGTTTCAGCAATACAAAGGGTTTTTGGAAAATCAATGTGGAGTTAAATACAGGAAATCGTTTTTTTAAATTGGCTCTTGGCTCTAGGCTCTTGACTCTTGACTATTGATTCTTGACTCTTGACTCTTGACTCTTGACTCTTGACTCTTGACTCTTGACTCTTGACTCTTGACTTTTGACTCTTGACTCTTGACTCTTGACTCTTGACTCATGACTCTTGACTCTTGACTCTTGACTTTTGACTCTTGACTTTTGACCTTTGACTCTAGACTATTGGCTCTTGACTCATGACTATTGACTCTTGACTCTCGACTCTGGACTTCAGACTCTTGACTCTTGACCCTAGACTGTTGACTCTTGACTCCTGACTCTTGACTCTGGACTCTGAAATCTGGACTCTGAAATCTGAAATCTGATCTCTGAAATCTGGACTCTCGACTCTGGACTCTGAACTCTGGACTCTGGACTCTGAACTCTGGACTCTGGGCTCTGGACTCTGGACTCTGGACTCTAGACTCTAGACTCTTGACTCTGGACTCTGGACTCTGGACTCTGGACTCTGGACTCTGGATTCTGAACTCTGGACTCTGGAATCTGGACTCTTGACTCTGGACTCTGGACTCTGGACTCTGGACTCTGGACTCTGGACTCTGGACTCTGGACTCTGGACTCTGGACTCTGGACTCTAGACTCTGGACTCTGGACTCTGGACTCTGGTCTCTGGTCTCTGGACTCTGAACTCTGGACTCTGGACTCTTGACTCTTAAATCTTGACTCTTGACTATTGACTCTTGGCACTTGACTCTGGACTCTAGACTTTGGACTCTGGACTCTGGACTCTGGACTCTGGACTCTAGAATCTGGACCCAGGACTCTGAACTCTGAACTCTGGACTCTGGACTCTGGACTCTGAACTATGGACTCTGTACTCTGGGCTCTGGACTCTGAACTATGGACTCTGTACTCTGGACTCTGTAGTCTGGACTCTGGACTCTGGACTCTGGACTCTGGACTCTGGACTCTGGACTCTGGACTCTGGACTCTGGACTCTGGACTCTGGACTCTGGACTTTAGAATCTGGACCCTGGACTCTGAACTCTGAACTCTGGACTCTGGACTCTGGACTCTGGACTCTGGACTCTGGACTCTGGACTCTGGGCTCTGGACTCTGGACTCTTGAATCTGGAATATGGACTCTGGAATCTGGACCCTGGACTCCGGACCCTGGACTCTGGACTCTGGATTCTGGACTGTGGACTCTGTTCTCTGGACACTGTTCTCTGGACTCTGGAACTCTGAACTCTGGACTCTGGACTCTGTACTCTGGACTCTGGACTCTGGATTCTGGACTCAGGACTCTGGAATCTGGACTCTTGACTCTTGAATCTTGACTCTTGAATCTTGACTCTTGGCACTTGGCTCTTGACTCTTGACACTTGACTCTGGACTCTTGAATTTTGACTTTTGATTCTTGACTCTGGACTCTGGACTCTGGACTCCGGACTCTGGACTCTGGACTCTGGATTCTGGACTCTAGACTCTGGACTCTGGACTCTGGACTCTTGACTCTTGACTCTTGACTCTTCATTCTTGACTCTGAACTTTAAATACTTGACTCTTTACTCATGACTTTTGACTTCTGACTCTTGACTCTTGACTTTTGACTCTTGACTTTTGGCTCTTTACTCTTGACTCTTGACTCTTGACCCTTGACTCATGATTTTTGAATCTTGACTCTTAATCCTTGAATCTTAACTCTTGAACCTTGACTCTTGACCCTTGACTCATGATTTTTGAATCTTGACTCTTAATCCTTGAATCTTAACTCTTGAACCTTGACTCTTGACTCTTGACTCTTGACTCTCGACCCTTGACTCTTGACTCTTGATTCTTGACTCTTGACTCTTGACTCTTGATTTTTTACCCTTGATTCTTGACTTTTGATACTTGACTCTTGACTCTTGACTCTTGACTCTTAACTCTTGACTCTTGACTCTTGACTCTTGATTCTTGACTCTCAACTTTGAATACTTGACTCTATACTCATGACTTTTGACTTCTGACTCTTGACTCTTGACTCTTGACACTTGACTTTTGACTTTTGGCTCTTGACTCATGACTTTTGACTCTTGACTCTTGACTCTTGGCTCTTGACTCTTGACTTTTGACTCTTAATTCTTGACTCTTGATTTTTGACTCTTGACTCTTGACTCTTGACTCTTGACTCTTGATTCTTGACTCTCAATTTTGAATACTTGACTCTATACTCATGACTTTCGACTTCTGACTCTTGACTCTTGACTCTTGACTCTTGACTCTTGACTCTTGACTCTTGACTCTTGACTCTTGACTCTTGACTTTTGACTCTTGACTCTTGACTCTTGACTCTTGACTCTTGACTCTTGACTCTTTACACTTGACTCTTGACACTTGACTCTTGACTCTTGACTCTTGACTCTTGACTCTTGACTCTTTACTCTTGACTCTTGACTCTTGACTCTTGACTCTTGACTCTTAACTCTTGACTCTTGACTCTTGATTTTTGACTCTTGACTCTTGACTCCTGACTCATGGCGTTTGACTCATGATTCTCTGCTCTTAACTCTTGATTCTTGACTCTCGACTCTTGACTCTCGATTCTTGACTCTCGACTCTTGACTTTTGATTTTTGTCTCTTGATTCTGGCCTCTTGACTCTTGACTCTTGACTCTCGAATTTTGACTCTTGATTCTTGACTCTCGACTCATGATTCTTGACTCTTGACTCTAGACTCTTGGCGTCTGACTCTTGATTCACTGCTCTTATCTCTTGATTCTTGACTCTCCACTCTTGACTCATGATTCTAGACTCTTGACTCTGGCCTCTTGACTCTTGACTCTTGACTCTTGACTCTTGACTCTTGACTCTTGACTCTTGACTCTTGACTCTTGACTCTTGACTCTTAACTCTTGACTCTTGACTCTTGACTCTTGACTCTTGACTCTTGACTCTTGACTCTTGACTCTTGACTCTTGACTCTTGACTCTTGACTCTTGACTCTTGACTCTTGACTCTTGACTCTTGACTCTTGACTCTTGACTCTTGACTCTTGACTCTTGACTCTTGACTCTTGACTCTTGACTCTTGACTCTTGACTCTTGACTCTTGACTCTTGACTCTTGACTCTTGACTCTTGACTCTTGACTCTTGACTCATGACTCTTGACTCAAAATCCTTGACTCTTAATTCTTGACTCATGACTTTTGACTCTTGACTCTTAATCCTTGACTCTTGACTCTTGAATGTTGACTCCTAACTCTTGACTCTTGACTCTTGGCTCTTAACTCTTAACTCTTGACACTTAATAGATTCTTGCCTTTTGTTTCTTGACCGTGATACGTAACAACATAGAAAAAGCTCTTCCAAAAATTCCACTTCTAACAAAAATAAAACCCTGCAACTTATTTTCAGCTGCTTTCTCGCGCGCTATCGGATATTTAGATTGCCCTTTAAAATCATGATTCTGTTATTTTGACGCCAGTAAATTGAAGTGCTGCGAAAACTATATTGTACAATGAAAGGCAAACTAGAGAATTACTGGATAACGATTTTTCCAGTAAGAACATACTGAGAAGAATTCGTTCTTGTTTTAGGTGGTCAGGAAAAACTCGAAACAGAATTAGCCATCGACAATAAATTGCAGCCCGGGAAGAATGAGCTTCTGTTTTCGATGCCGCAATGTAGCCTGTTTTCGGTTTCAATGAAATCACTATATGCTTGGAAATCATTTGGCTAGTTGAGCTTAGTGGTACATATGTGAAGACTTAAATATGCCAATTAAAGGCTTTCAGTCAGTCGCTCATTGTTTGAACTTTTGTTTTCTCTTAAAATAATTTATTTTCACCGAAAATTCCGGCACTGATAGAAGATTCCCAGAATTTTACAATGAAGCCAAAGAAAATTTATGGTTATTTATGAAATTAAATCCAACTACACGAGATTGGGAACCAATTAATAGAAAATTTAAAAATTCAATTATAGAATTTTGTTGTTCAATCAGTCTTCACTAGGCTATTTTTAATAAAAAAAAAATGAACTCGTAGAAATGGCCAATTCACCTTCAGCCCTATTCGAGCGTCCCACTTTTAGGATCATTTATCACAAGTCCACTTGTGTTTTTTATTGAAATCAAAAGAACAAAACAACGACTGAACGCTAATGAAAACCATTTAAAGTTTTCCCCCTCAGCAAAGAGGCAGCAAACAACCGAAAAAACCTACAATCCTGGACATAACTGACCAGCCCCGGAAGAATTTCCTGGCCAGGTGCGACAACTTAGAGGCCATAAAATTGAATTATCACGTTTTCGGTTCTGGGAACCATCAAGAAAGCTTCACAAGAATTTCCACCGGCTCCCATAAATCGTGTGACGTTCGTTTGGCCAATATTTCTTCATTTTGATTTTGGGGCTACCGGGCCGAGGAATATTGCCCGAACAATATTGGCCAAGGAAGTAAGAAAGAAAGAACCCTAAGAAATGAAAGTGGAGCAGTTGAATTTTTCGGACAAACAATGGCGATGGCGGAAGGTTTAAATTGCATTCGCCCTGGCAGTGTTGCCGGTGGGAAGCTTTAGTTTGAACTGGGAAAAATCCGTGTTGGTCGCGGAAGATATAAGCTTTGGTCTTGTTCATAATATCACGATTTCAAACAGTTTTGACCCAACACAGAGGGGTGTGATTCCTCTGTAATTTTGAACATCCTGTTTGTTACCTTCCTTGTGAACCGGAAGTATATTTAATTTTTTCCATTTAGCTGAAACGTGGATGAAGTCAATGATCGGTTTATAATTGGCATCAGAGGCGTGCATATATTATGGGCACAGTTTTTACAAACTGTGGCTGATATTCCGTCGGGACCTGGCGATGGTGAAGTTATCAGTTCAGTTATGGCGGCAAGAATTGGGTCAGTAGAATATCTGGGTAGTTTTATTACCAAAGCGTTTACTGAAACAAATGTTAATGCTTGCTCAAGACTTACATACATCGTCAAAAAACGCATTTTGAGTGAAAACACTAGACAAATGTTTCGCAAAAAGTTCACACTCTCCATCAATCGAATCACAAATTTCGTCATTCAAGTATATGGTGGTGGGCAACCCGGCTTCCTTGATTTTCGCTTCAAATTTGCCTGCATGCGGATCAAATATTGTTGGATCCCTTATCATAAATCCCGCCTGGATATCCGGTATTGTATTACTGTTGAAAACGCAGGTTTCCGTGGTGGAATAGAGTTAATCTTTATTTGTTATCATTCGTCCTTGGTTTCCCTAACCAGGAAACTACTCATTTGCCAATGAGTAAAAGGATATTACTACTCATTATCTTTTGCCACCATTGCAGTGTAACTGCTAACCAAAGTTTGAGTTGGCTTTGCTCCGCGTGCATGCACCATGATGTCAACATTTGTAATGTGCAATCATATCTATCATCAGCAATCATCGCCGCTATTGTTTCAATTGCGAATGGACCCAAAGCATGCGAATCCAAAACAAACTGTTTTGGTTTCTCCGACGGGTCAGCAGATTTTCTCTGCTGATTGGAATCTGGATTGCTGAGATCTACAACATTGTAGCGTATGAATTGAATCCTGCGTTACACTGGTAATTCACCAATAACAAAATTTCGTGCTAAACAATGGATGTGGAATTCTAGGAAATGCTCGTCAACCTGATGGCAAAACCTCATCGCTGAGCTGGCATTGTCGCTGAATATGACGGCTTCAGCAGCAGCAATCACCCCTGTCGTAGGACCTGTGACCACCGAAGCTTGGGCGATGCAGCTAAAGCAGTTCAAAAACAGTAGTGATAAACCCAGGACACCGTGCTGAAAATGCGAACAAAGGCTGCCTGTTGTCTGTGAGTGTTCGTACTAGGATTATTGCTGCAAGGACTGCCAACGATTCAGTCACAAGTAGTGGTACTGCCAGTGTGTGTCATTCAATCCTGGTAAAAAATGAAGGCTGAGACAACCCCCAGTGCAAACCAAAGGCATCTACTCTGTGAAACAGGTTGCTGTTCATCAACGAAGGAAGTAAGTTACTGTGGTAATCAATACACGGTGTATTTCGTAGAAGGACTTAAAGAAAAAAATACAGTAACGCTTATTTTTGCATGGGTAGAAAGTAGAGCTTCTTCCGGTTCATTTTCACCGAAAATTAAAATATTTTGTCGGTGACCCCCCATACAAGATATTTTTTAGAGAATTTTTTTTTTGAAATCTTTAAAAATAAATATATATTTAGTGTTTTATAATTTCAGAGTAGCAAATTTGTCATAGTTTTAACTTTTAATACCTTTAAATTAAACTCAACAATGTCATTAAAAACTTTGAAAAATTTTCAAATCTTTTTAAACTAGTTACAGAGCGGTTTAACATTAAAAATTCTTAAAAAGTATCTTCGTATCCTAAAAAAAAAAAATTAAAAATTGGCTGGCAAATCCTGTCAGTAGTCTGAGAGGGTCAAATTATCTGAAATTATTAGAATTATCTAAAATAATATGAATCCATTTGAATCCATAATTTTTAGATTTTTTGATTGTGGCAACACTGGAGGAAATTTTATTGAAAAAAAGCTCAATGAATAAGAAAATTAGTAAACACTGCTATAACTTTTTTATGATAACTCTTATCGTAATGCGCTCAGGAGTAGGAACGTTTGCCTTAATTTAAGCTTTGAAAAAAATTTTACGATAATGAATTTTGGAAAGTTAACGATACGTTAAAAGACATCTTTGATGAGAAATCCGTTTGTATACTTCTCCTGAGTTAAATGTCTCAAAATTCCAATCGCACTTCAGACTCAATGCAAATCGCTACAGCAGTTCAATCTAGCTTGAATTTTGCTTGTTTCTGTCTTTTGACACAATTATCATTATAAGCCTGGAGTTTGCTTTATCCTTTTTATTTTTTTTTTTATTTTCTGGCCCAAGTTTTGTAACCCTACCGCACTCTGTGATTCTTCCATTTTATTTTTACTGTTAAGATTATATAATCTTAGCTTCCACGATTTCTAACCCACTATATTATTTTAATCATCTCTTAAATTCATTATTTTAAATAAATTTTTACAGTTTTTTGGAAATAAATTTATTAAATGGATGAATCTAGTCTAAACCTGTGATAAATTTGGATTTTTTCTAAAAAAAAATGTTTTTGTCGATCTTACATGTACAAAAATGATCAGTATTGTTGGCAAAAGTGAATTGCAGATTGTCGATAGCAAACTAGCCTGCAGCGCGTCGGATTCATCATATTTTGTTCATCCCTTACTTATTTTAATTATTCTACTGTACACTGAAGGTCTCTTTATTATTAAATAGAACCATAATGAAGCATTTATGTTATAGTAAAACAATCATAACTTCTGCAATTGTATACCAATTATGGCAAAAAGTATAGAAATCATTGATTTGAATAAATTATAGAAATTCATAAAAACAAAAAAAAAATAAAACGAATAAATCAGGTCCAAAACCGTCGATAAAATAGAAATTTCTCTAGATAAAAAATAGTTTTTTATCGTTTTGTTGATCATGAATATGAAAATATCAGCAGTACTTGAATTCTTAAGCAAAAGTGAAGTTCAAATGATTAATAAAAAATTTATTCACCATCAATATGAGAAAAAGGAATTTAAAATAGATGTTATGTAGCGGAAGATAAGCAGATTACAGTGCAACTACTTTAACTTTTAACAAAATTTTATTGAAAACTGGTCTTCTTAGATAAGTTTAAATCTAATATTTATCTTTAAATTTATTTTAAAAATGCCGTAAACGAGTGACATCATCAAAAATTCAATTTTTGTTTTCAAAAGTGCGTACCCATATGCATCAGAGCCTGCAAATATTGTGGAAATATTGCAAAGAACAATTAAAAAAAAAATAAAATATTTTTAGTATTTTGTTGGAAACCAATCAAATGGTGTTGGACTGTTCTTATTTATGTATCCTTTATGTATCATAACATTTTTTTTAACCAGAATTAGTTCTCCAAGATACACACATATAAATATAAATTCATGTTACATTTGGATAACACCAATAATAACAAGGATAATCCAAATAATAAAATTTAAAATAAAATGTTCATATAAAAATAAGATTTCAGGAAATCCAAATCACTTGTCTTTCCAGGCGTTGAATTTTTTTTGTTTCAGAATGACAAAATATTTCAGTAAAAATAAAAAAAAAGTTTTCCATGAAAAAAGTTACTATTCCATTGCTTTGGAATCAATTTACAGGTAATAATTTCTAAATATGGACTACAAATCTTCAAAAAAACAAAACGTATGAGGACTCACCGACCAAATATTTTAATTTTGCCTGAAAATGATTCAGAAAAGGCTAAATTTTTCATTTCTGAAAAAATTAGAGTTACTGTATTTTTTCTTTTAAACATCTTCCATAAAAGCACCGTGAATAACGTCACACTGGAGCTTCAGTTAGACTGTGCTTCCGACATCACCATCATCTCGGAGGCTAGCTGGAATCGCATAGGATGTCCAACCAAGAAACCACCATCGCAGCATGCACATTGACTTGTCGGACGCTCACCTGCAGGTACCTATGGAGTAGGAATCGAGAAAATTTCTCACCATCAACACACCTCGTGGCCTTTTTTAGTTTAACACGTTCGTCGCTACACTCATATTGGTAGTTTTACTAGCCGGGCCCAAAGAAATTTTCAGAGAGAGAGTAAAGAGGGAGAACTCCCATATTTGAAACGTGTGGCGAAGCTGAGCGGTAAACTCAAGTAAGAGAGCGTCACACGCTTTTTGATGTGACGGGGCCCCCCAGGAAATACACCCGTCACCCGAATATGGGTGCCGTGGCGACGAACGTGTTAATTGTTTGCAACCGGGTGTGAAGTCAGCTCCTCAAGAATATCGTCGACGCAATGGTTGCTGGACTTGAGGGAGTTGAGACTTTCCTTGAAGATGTGCTTCTCCACGGCCGGACATCAGAAGAACATCGCTCTCACCTTCTCAAGTCTCTTGAGCGCATTTAGGAGTGGGAATTCACCTTACGGATCGAGACATGCTTTCTTGTCGGAGATACACTATCTTGGCTTCATCATCAATAAGCGAAGAAACAAGCCCGATCTGAAAAAGACAGCAGCAATTTGCAGCATGCCACCCACGCATGACGTCAGCAGTTTACGTTCGTTCCTTGTTGCTATCAACTTTAATGGGAAATTCGTTCGCAACATGCACGATCTTCACCATCCACTCGATGCTTTGCGCAAAGACACCAAATGGCACTGGGACGAAAAATGTCAGAATTCTTTCGAGCAGTTCAAGATCCTTCTACGTTCTGATTTACTGAGCTGGCTCACTACGATCCTGCTGTGGAGACCATTGTTGCTGCAGATGCATCGAACTACGGCGTAGGCGCTTGCCTGATGCATAAATACGACGATGGGTCGAACCTGTTCTGTTTTGTTATTGTTTACTTACGTGTCTCTAAGCCTCTCTGAATTTTTCGGAATTTTGGTTGTAAATCTACAATTATTTTACTAGATTTGCACGATTTTAAGTCGCCGAGTTTGTCCTGTACTGCAACATTGTGATATTCGGTATATTAAGCGCAAAAAGACCACAAGGCCAGGTGTTTCATATTTGCTTCTGAACCCTCCAAACAAGATGGCGTGTTGTCATAGTTGTGCTAATGATATCCAGCAACAGGAAAAGGTAGTGACTTGCCAAGGTTTCTGTAAGTCAACATTTCATTTGAAATGCAGCAGACTACCAGAACAATTTTGGGAGAACATAAAGGCTTCTCAACAAACGTTTTGGATGTGCACAGCTTGCACGGAGCTAATGAAAAAGTCTCGTTTTCGAAACACTATTACGAGTTTGGGGGATTGTATCGAATCCCTCATTGCCTATCACGAAACGATACTCACCGATCTAAAAAATGAAATACGCACAAACTCTGAGAAGATTAACCTTATTTTGTCGAACAATTCCGATACTTCCCTTAAGAGGAAGCAACGGCTGGACCTCAACTAGCGCCCAGCAAAGCTATCCCGAACGGTTGTTGATTCCCCAAAAATCAATAACTTTTCACAAGGGCTGCTATGCGGAAACAGACAAAGTGACCAAGCCATCGCGTCATCTCTAATGATCCCGGTTCCCCCGCCTAAATTTCTCTTATTTTTATCGAGATTTCATCCGCTCACCACAGAAAATGATATTTCGAGTTTGATCCAGAAAAATTTAGGAATTGATCAGACCATCGAGGTAACTAAACTGGTAAGAAAAGAAACGGATGGAATGAGTTGACATTCATCTCATTCAAAGTAGCATTGGATCCTGAAACAAAACGCTAAGCAATGGACCCCTCCTCGTGGCAGAGGGGAATTTATTTCTGTGAACTCATTCACACACAGTCGGCGGCTGTATAGCAGCAGAGCGTTTTCACATTTCGACACGCTTCCACAAACGAACAGCCCGCAAGAACAATCTCAACCGAGGCCGGTTCTACACCATACGCCAGCCCAGCGCGCGATTGCTGAGGATTCCTTATCTGCAATAACGTCTAAAAATAGAATAAACGACGAGCAATATGAAAGCGATCATCACCTGCAGAATGACTTTTGCTCATCCAGTCCATGCGAGCAGAGGCCTGAACTTTTTATTTCCGCAATGCAATCTGTGAACAGAAAGGAAAATCAAACCGATTCTTAATTTTCTCTATCATTTTCTGTACCTACAACTACGTCGGTGGTTTCCAAAATCTCGGCCACGTCCTGTTGTGAACGGAAGCCTACAAAGGAAGAAAAAAATTCATATGTACTATCAGAATATGAACAGTACAAGAGGTCGCAGAAGAATGCAAGATATTTATCGAAAGTCGATTGAATCTGACTTCGATGTGTTCGCATTCACGGAAACTTACCTCGATTCGTCACTTCCAAGCAGTATGCTATTCCCGTCTATCTTCGATGTTTTTCGCTGCGATAGAAGTTTGAAAACCAGCAGCAGGTCAGCTGGAGGTGGCGCGTTGATTGCTGTTCACTCTCGTTGGAAAGCTGTAGAACATTCGGTAGCTGAAACAAATGAAGCAATTTGTATCAAACTGCAAACTGCTTCTTGCAAAGTTTTTGTTTGCTGCGCGTACATATCACCGGTAGAAACAATTGATCGATATAAAAGTCTCACCTCTTTTTTGATGAGTATTTCCGCTAGCGTTGCACCAGATGGCTTATTCACGTCGTAGGCGATTTTAACCTGCCAAATTTAAATTGGAATCAGTGGGCTATTTGTAACGACAATGTTTTTCTCTTACCGGAAAGCCTAAACGATTTCGAGTCAATATTTGTTGATGATCTCACGGCTGCTGGTCTTCTTCAAGTTTGTAATCTTCCGAACGAAAACAATCGATTTCTCGATCTTGTTTTTGTTAACGACACCTCCGACTGTCAAATGTAGCTTGCCGAACCGCTACTAAGAAACGAAAGACATCATAGCGCCATGGAGATAACACTGGACGTTACGGAATCAATGGAACAAGAGGTAGGAATACTCAAACAATTAAAATGAAAATTAATTGATGAAAGCGCTGTTTCACATAAACTGAGCAGAATCGAATGGCAAGAAATTTTCATAACAGCTGATACTTATGCCAGAAATATGGGCTATTATATTGACGAAATGCTTTATATTGTTCAATATTTGAAATCAGTCGGTGCTTTTCAAAATATTTCCATTGATGGTATGCCAGGGACAGGCTTTGAAGATTATAATGTGTTTATTTTCTATAAAATGTTATACGAAATTTGTTATGCCCATGCACCCGTCATAACATTGCGCACATTTTCAGAACGGGAATTTCCCGAATGGTTCGATAGAAATCTCATTGCTTTGTACAAACAGAAAAAGAAGTCATACAATAGAATGAAGAGAAGCCATTCACAGGATGACCAAGAAAATTACAAAGTGATCTTCGGCCTTTTCAAAGAGGCCCACCGAGAGGCTTACTCGGCTTACATTGCGAGAGTCGAACGGGAAATTAAGCCCAACCCATAGCAATTTTGGAAATTTGTAATCTCGAAAAAGAAGAATACGAACGTGAAATATCAAAACAATATGTCGACGGACTCACATAGTACAGCGCAGCTTTTTGCTGAGTTTTTCAAAACGAACTATCAAACAACTGAAGCTTCTGGTCCAATAATGATGCCCATCGATCCTATCATACATTATATTTGTTTGACCTTAGAGGATATAGAGGAAGGTATGAAAAGGCTAGATGCAAGTAAATCATCTGGTCCTGATGGAATACCAAACAGATTTTTAAAGGCTTGCTGCAATGAGTTGACAAGTCCTTTGGCTCTTCTGTTCAATTCATCGTTACATTCGGGATTATTCCCGTTTGTTTGGAAATTGTCTCAAGTTACTCCCATCCACAAAAAGGGATTCAGAAATATTGTAGAAAATTACGGGGGTACTGCAATATTATCTGCTTTGCCAAAATTTTTTGAGAAGTTGGTTTATCACCAGCTATATCCAGCAGTAGAGAATAGAATTTCGCCCCAACAGCACGGATTCTTTAGAAAAAGATCGGTGGTCACAAATCTTTGCGAGTTCACCACTCATGTATTAGATTGGATGGTCAAAGAATTCCAAAAGGATTGCATCTACACCGACATGTTAAAGGCCTTTGATGTAGCAGGAATCAACGAAATTTTGGATGCATCACTGCGAAATGGTATTGGAGGAAACATCCTACATTGGATCAAGTCTTATCTGGTGAATAGACAACAGTACGTGTCTGTTAATTCTGTGTGCTCGGCACCCTTTGAAACGTCTTCCGGAGTGCCTCAAGGCAGTCACTTGGGACCTTTGCTTTTCATTCTTCTGATGAACAATCTGCCGGACTCGCTTTCGGATGCTTTTGTACTGATTTACGTAGATGATGTGAAACTATTTTTGCCAGTAAAAATGATAGAAGATTGTAGAAAACTTCAGAACGATTTGAATGTGTTTTCTGAGTTTATGATCAGAACCAAACTGAAAGTAAATAATTCAAAATGCACAGCTATATCTTTTACAAGAAGCAGTACACCGATCCAGTTTACGTATTCCCTAAGTGGCGAAAATATTGCAAGAGTTACCTGCGTTAAGGATTTAGGCATCAAATTAGATTCTGGAATGAGCTTCAGGGATCATATCAGCAGTGTAGTAGCAGATGGGCTTGCTTTGTTCGGAGTCGTGAGACGTTTCGCTGGAGAATTGAAGGACCCGTACACCATCAAAAGCTTATACGTTAGCTTAGTGCGATCGAGATTCGATTTCGCGAGCACACTTTGGAGGCCCATGTACCAAACACACATAAACCGAATGGAAACTGTTCAGAGGCGTTTCGTCAAATTTGCAGTGAGGAATCTTGCTTGGGGAGAGAGTTTACCGGAATATGAACATTTATGTTGCCTACTAGATTTGGACCTGTTGGAAAGTCGGCACCGCATAAATGATTTAACCTTTTTTCTTAAGGTAGATAGAGGCATGGTGGACTCAACGTTTTTATGTTCCCGCTTGACAGCGAACACAAGCACTCTGACTTTGAGACGACGCAGGCGTTATGCACTTGACCGTCGCAGGACGAATTACAGCCGCACCGAACCAGCTTTCAGTTTTATGAGGGAGGTGAATAATATTAACAGTGTAATAGACCTTAATTTAAGCATCCCGACAATCAAGAAGCTCTATGTGCTATATTTAAGAAATCAACTCTATGTAAGATAATTTTTAAGTAGTTCGGATGACGGGCTTGGCCCATATATCCTTAAATAAATTAATTGTTGTTGTTGTTTATTGTTGTTGTTGTTTATTTGTTACAAAATCATCTGACATATTTAGGTGTCTTAATGATCTACTTAATATTATTTGTACATTACATGATACTTTTCCTAATTTCTCAGTTGGTCTCTTAAGTCAGATTCAATACGGCGCACACAGGGGTAAATGCACCTAATAAGCGATCAAAATTATTTGCGGACAAACGGTAGACATTTGATGTCTTCGCAACATTTTTATATTTTTTGATGATCTATCAAATTCTTGAAAGAAAAAAGTGATTTTTTCACCTGGAAGGGAGATAAAATAATTATTTCTTGAAATAATTAGTTTAGTGTCTTGATGTCTTCACAAAAGTTGTAGATCTTATTATTTTAAGCAACTTTGTTGAAGACATCATAAAAATCGCATGAAATTCAAAAAAGCTACGAGCATTTAAAAAATAACGAGAATTTTAACAAGTAATTTTGAGTTTTTATTTAATATCTTTTTAAGTCTACGATTCACAAACTTGGTATATTTGAAAAAGTTGTTCAAATTGTTAAAACACACAATTTTGTAGAACATTTCAAATACATATTTCAACTAAGAATGGAGATATACTGCAAAATATCCAAAATAATGCCTTTTTTCAGTAAGTTATAACCTTAAGAGTTCGGACGAGTTCGGATAATTTTTTGAGTGGATTTTGTTGGTCAAGTTATTGGCTTTCCATTGATATATAAATTAAACATTAGTTTTGAATAGATTTTCTGCAAACTAGTAATCAATAATGAGCTTTTTCCTTTAGAAACAATTAAAATTCGAAGAAAAAAAACCTCAATTTTTCCTGTTTTTAGAGGAAAAAGCTCTTTTTTGTTTACTTGTTTGAAAAAAATCTATTCAAAACTAATGTTTAATTTACATATCAATGGAAAGCCAAAAACTTGACCAACAACACCCACTCAAAAAATTATCCGAACTCGTCCGAACTCTTAAGGTTATAACTTACTGAAAAAGGCATTATTTTGGATATTTTGTAGTATATCTCCTTTCTTAGTTGAAATATGTATTTGAAATGTTCTACAAAATTGTGTGTTTTAACAATTTGAACAACTTTTTCAAATATACCAAGTTTGTAAATCGTTTATTAAAAAAGATATTTAAACAAACTCAAAATTACTTGTTAAAATTCTCGTTATTTTTTAAATGCTCGTAACTTTTTTGAATTTCATGCGATCTTTATGATGTCTTCAACAAAGTTGCTTAAAATAATAAGATCTACAACTTTTGTGGAGATATCAAGTCTCTATACTAATTATTTCAAGAAATAATTTTTTTATCTGCCTTCCAGGTGAAAAAATCACTTTTTTCTTTCAAGGATTTGATAGATCATCAAAAAATATAAAAATGTTGCGAAGACATCAAATGTCTATCGTTTACCGTTTGTCCGCAAATAATTTTGATCGCTTATTAGGTGCATTTACCCCTATGTGCGGCGTTTGAAAGTTGAAATGGAAACATTGAAGTCGAAGACAGTATAATAACGTAGAAAGCATATTTTTGCGGAACGGAGAGGGTCGTTACTGCCACATCTCGTGCTTCTAGGTTCCAGGGAGAGCAAGTTTCTGTTACGTAGGGTTCTTTCTGAAGCATAAATATTACAGCGAGATAGTAGCCAGGAGCAATCAATTTCGTTCCGAAGAATCTTTGCCACAAACAGCGATTGACCGATGGAACGACGATCCGACAGCGTATGAAGTCCAAGCAGAGCACAACGATGAGCGTATGGTGGTAGGTTTAAAGGATTCTCCCAAGGTAGTTCACGAAGAGCATAACGAACGAACCGACGTTGAATTGCTTCAAAACGCGCTGTCCATGAAGCTTCAAAAGGCCACCATACTAGGTTCGCAGATTCCAATGTTGATCGCACCAGGCAACAATACAGAGCTCGCAAGCAGAGAGGATCAGTGAATTCTTTACTCAAACGTATAATAAATCCAAGCATTCGGTTAGCTTTCTCGAGTACCACAGAGTAATGCCGCTTAAAAGTCATTTGACTGTCCAACAAAACGCCAAGATCCTTTATCTCCTCAACACGATGCAACTGCTCGCCCAGAATATCGTAATTATGATTGATTGGATTTTTCCTACGCCCAAACGTGATAATACAGCACTTCGTAACGCTCAAAACTAGTAAATTATTGGCGCACCAGTTTACAACTGTGTCCAAGAAGCGTTGTAATTCATAACAGTCAGCTTTACTGTTTATGACTAAAAATATTTTTAAGTCGTCCGCGAACAGGAGAACTCCACATCCAATGAGCAACAAGTTGATATCATTACAAAACAGCGTAAACAACAATGGACCCAAATTGCTGCCTTGGGGTACCCCAGACTTTGGAATGAAGTCAGAAGATTCAGCTGAACCAATTTTCACAGCCAATCGACGATCTCTTAGGTAGCTTCTGATCCACGCACACAATCGTTCGGAAAATCCCAATCGATGATATTTTTTTAGAAGAATATCGTGGTTTACAGAATCAAATGCCGCGGAAATGTCGGTATATATCGCGTCGATTTGTTTGCCGGCATCCATGTTTGATATGCAAAAGGATGTAAAAACCATCAGGTTTGAAGTTACAGAGCATTTAGGAAAAAATCCATGCTGGTTCTCAGAAATCCAGTTCCGGCAAGCCGAAAACATGACATCGTTGACAATCCTCTCAAATACTTTCGAGCAGGCAGCTAGCGATGTGACACCACGGTAGTTAAGAACATCTTTTTTGTCACCTTTTTTGTACACTGGGCTCATTAACGATTTTTTCCAGATGGTGGGAAATTTTTGCTGTTCTAGAGACTGGGTGAAAATGCTTGTCAGAGGTTTCACCAGTAATGAGCAACACTTTTTCAGTACGCACGCCGGTATGCCATCCTGTCCGGCTGTCGTGGAGTTTTTCAGATTAATTATTGCCTCTAACACCATTTCCTCGCTTACAGCAAAAACATCCAGATCCAGCACATCGATAGGTAATCGTGTTACTGCGGCGTTCAATTGACTAGCGCTTGGCGATTCGACTGAAAAAACACTGGCGAAGTGCGTCGCAAAAAGGTCGCATTTTTCGTCAGCTGACATGGCAATACGATCATTTAATTGGAGTACAGCTGGAAGCCCAGACTCTTTCCGTTTGGAGTTTACAAATTTCCAGAACTTTTTTGGATTGCGACGAAGTTCAGTCTGAGTACGATGCACATAACGACGATAGCAAAGTCGGTTGTATATCCGGTAACATTTAGTAGCCGCGTTCAATTTGATTTTCACGAATGGGCACCTGGAGTTACTAAACTTTCGTAGCAATTTCGATCGTGTCTGTTTCAACCGCTTCAAGTGAGCATTAGCCCAAGGAGGTCGAAGAGGAGGCCGCACCAGGGGTACGGATTTATCAAAAGCGTCATCCAGGATTGCTTTAAATATACAAACAGCTACATCAACGTCAGTACAACTTTGGATTTCAGACCAGTCAGCTTCAGATAGAACACGGTTCATAGTATCAAAATCCGCCCGATTAAAATCACGGGCTGATACATCGAAATCTTCAACAAAAGTGATAGGATTCGGGAAGAAAATTTCAAATTCCAAAGGAGGGTGATACACGTCTATCGGCACAATGAAATCACTGGCTTCGATAATGGGACTGATCGAAATAGAATCATCTGAGAAAACCAAATCCAGCGTTCGGTTTTGAGGGTTTCGTATCCCGTTTCGTTGACTAACTCCATTCAATGTCGTTCCATCCAATAGTGTAGCACTAGCAGAATTTATCATGGAAGAAGATTCCAACACCATGTTGTTGCTCTGACCCGGAATCCAGAACAATTGCGATTGGTTAAAGTCACCAAGAAGAATTACATTACATTCAGGGTGTTGTAGTCTAGCATCTGATAATGCATCAACATGCAAATCGATAATTGTACAATCGTAACTTTTTTCCGGCGGTACATAAGCTGTTCCGATCAAAAATGAGCCGTGATCATTTGACACTCTCACCCACAAACTTTCTATGCTATTATTATTAAAAGCTACGATTGATGAGCTAAGCGTGCTTGAAACCGCTATGAGGACCCCACCACCTCTACTACGACGACTATTGGCACTTCTTCTGTCACAACGAATTAATTAGAAATTAATGGGTCAGTGTGTCGTGTGTCATGCATCTCGATCACTTACTAAGGCCGAGCATGGGTACGACTTAGTAGAATGGGAGGCGCTAATATTCGGAGTCTCCAAATTCCACCGCTTCTTTTACAGCAGAAGGCTAGCAAACGGTGGATAATGTGCAACACGAGACCCCATAGTGGTCATATCACCTCTTATTCACGACTCCTATCTCTACCTCCCCGTGGTTCCGGCTGGGATGCGAGTAACCTAAGCGGAGATCGGGTAACCAACCCCGGTGGATGCTTTGGTCGCATGTAGACTGAGAAGGTGGACACACGCGTCTGTTCCTCAGGTCAGGGGCGACTCAAACAGCGGCTGGCTCGCAGCGAGCGGCTGAATTTATGAAATGCGGCTCCCGCCAGCTAAGGCCAAGATGGCAGCCCCATCGCGGGATAGGGATTTTAGGCTAATAACCCACTGCTCCCGATCTGTTGAATTGTTACAGAAACTGAGAGAAGAAATAACCGAATTGGATCTTTGGCAACGACTTTTAGCATGAAAACACGGACTAGAAATGGAACTTGAAATGTTTTGACCTTTGCCCAGCCAGATAAGCTGGCTCAACTTGCTAGAGAAGCTAGCCGCCTCAAGGCGCTAGAAATTGAGATTCGGAAACGGAGATGGATTGGGTACAGGCTGCGAAGAGATGAAAACGAGATTTGCAGAGAGGCGCTTGGCTGGAATCCAGATGGGAATCGAAGAAGATGCAGGCCCAGAAGCTCGTGGCGGCGTAGTCTAGCCGCTGAAATCCACATCCGAGTAGCTTGTGGAAACACTCGCCGAGTAGCTTGTGGAAACATTCGCATGCTATGGCCTACCGGAAACCAACGCGAGCGACAACGGGACGTAGTTCTTCAGTAGTTTTTTCAAATAATTGTGCGAATCCCTGGGCATTTTGCACATTTGAACTACGCCGTATCATCCACAATCGAACGGCCAAGCTGAACGGTTTGTTGACACACTTAAGTGGAGCCTGGAGAAGATTATGCCTTAGACACAGAAATCTATCACACGATCACCGCAAATATTTTTGGCTGCCTACCGTGCTACTTCCAACAAGTCAGCATCTATTGGTAACGGATTTTGTCATAAATGAAGCAAAGTTCTTGTAAGATTCCATCACTGATGCGATGCCGATGAAAACATCGCATGACGACGTAGTAACTTTCACCAATAGCATTTCCAGAAATCTGTAGTGAATTTCATCTTTCGGCTGCGGCAATAAGAACGCTGCCAACAAGACGCTATCCTGTTGTAAGCGCATCACGAGATGAAGAGAGAAAATGTGATCACGCAACTTGTGCAGCAAATGATTGAATTTGTGCTGTGACTAATCGTGTGGGAAAAAGAGTAAATTTGAGTTAAAATGAGAGAAACCAGTGCTCAGAAAGAGAGAAATGGTGCGAATTGTTGCAAATTGTGCAGTAAATGTGGAATATTGATCGTTACCAATCAAAATAAAAAGAATTTTCTCTCCGAAAAGCTGCTGTGAGAAGATTTCGGCGTTTAGCCAGGTTTCGCCGTCTAGGTGAGAACGATGAGGTCGTAGTCGGCCTCGCATGCGGATTGTGCGGATAGATAGAAATCATCGATTTCGTGTGTAGACCTCGAACATTCTGATATTAAAAAAAAGAGAGAGAAAATTGAATAGGTTGTCGGAAGCGATGAGATTGTTCGATGATGCGCAAGAGATTTTCTGCAAGAAGGGCTCATTTGAATGACGCGTAAACAGAAAATCAAATTGACCACATCTGCATCAGCCAAAAATGGAGAAGAAGCCTTCTTGATGTCCGCTACAAACGAAGCGCAGACATTGTATCTGACCATCACCTCTTCCTTGGCGAGATACAACTGAGAGATGCGCGTGTCCAACAGCGAGATGAGAAAGTCGGATGTTGATACGACGTCCGCCGGTTGGAAAATCTAGAGGTGAAAACGGCACACGTTGAACAACTAGAACCCCAAGCCTCGAAACTGCCTACAGACGGAGCTGTCGAAGAACAGTGGTGTGGAATCAAGGATGCCTTCATCACGATGAGCCATGGTACTCTCGGTAAAGTCTGTGAAAGACGAAGTGAATGGATGTAGGATGAAACCTGGAGGTTGGTCAATGATCGGAGAAAGGCGAAAGTCGTAATTGAGCAGGCATGTATCAGGTCAGCCAAAGCAGCCGCCCGCTTACGATATGCGTAGCTGGAAAAGGCAGTTAAACGAGCTTGTAGACGAGACAAGAGAGCCTGGCCAAACTCCCTAGCCGAAGAGGGAGAAAGAACAGCCGCCAATGGAGATATCCGATTTCTTTATGACATTTCTCGCCACCTTAGTGATGCAAGGGCTAATGCTATATTGCAGCTGAAAAATCTAGCAGGTCAACTGTTAACAGATCGAACGGATCAGCTCAAACGTCGGATTAAGCATTTCGTACAACTCTTCCGAGTTACGAATAGCGTTGGCTAACATAACGCGTGGCTCAAAGCGCCAACAGGAAGTCGCATTAATGGCGTCAACTCGGAAGCGCACTCGTTGGCTGAAAAAAAAACGGCAATCAAAGCCATGAAATTACAATTAAAAGGCGTTAAGTTCAACAACTAAAATCGGATTTCCTGTTTGATTTAGAATTTTTCGTAAGTTGTAAATAATCCGTTACAATACTGAAAATCATCTAGCAACTCTGAATTCTAAGAAAAAAAATCTGTTCCTTCGAAATCATCGCGAACGGAAAGCGGGATCAACGGCAACAATACCTTCGCCAGCTTTATTCGCTTGGTTTGGAATTTTAGAACGGAAATGAACAAATTTCATTTCTACTGCTGCTACTGCTGGTATTGCTATTGCTGTTACTGGTTTCCGCTTTCTTACAACCCTCGAAGAAGTTCCTTGCTCGATTCTTGCCGAAAACGAAAGCCTTAAGTTTAATGCGGAGCTTACTGAATGAAATGGCAAGCCAACCTTTGCCAGCACTCACCCACGCCACCACCCTTTTTGCTGCAATAATGAATAGCGAGAAGTCTTATCGTATATATTTTTGGGTTTAGTTCGATTGAGACTTTGAACTGGCTGGCACAGCAATACCGGAAACCTGCAGGCTGTTCCGGCTGGCAACGATTCCGGTTGTTTGTTGTTGTTCGCGCGCTGTACCAGAGGGAAGATTAAAACATCAAGCTTTTATGTGTTCGACTCACGCTCTAATCCAGTTGGCTAACAGAATTTGTTTGTTTTTTATTTCCATTGGTTTGAGTTTGAATTTAGGAATCCGAAAAATACACTCTCTCCGAAAATGTCCCGTCAACCAGCATTTAGCTTTAAAATTGTTCTTTGACCTAGTTATAACTTGCAAGCAATAAATTTCAATATCCTTTAATCAACAAAATTGAGTCTCAACTTTCACCAATGTTTCATCATCGCAGAAGGATTTTCACAATTTATCATCAGTTTATTGAATCGAATTTAATTTCCCAAAATGTTCAAAGGAGTCGGCAGCATGGAAAGATTACTGGCACAAAAAGCGAATAAATTGTCAACTGGTAATAGCTCATTCCTCCATTCATGCCTTCATTCATTCCGGGCGAGTCCTTCGAGAACGATGGCACACCGGAACGAGCATCGGCATCCGTGGCGGAAAACTGTGGTGCTGCACCAGGAAGCAAGCAGAAGGAAGCAGAAATAAATGACTATCGGCAGGCATGCGAAACGTGCAAATTATCGTAACCGGAGCCTCTCGCCTTATTGCCCTCAAAAGCGGAAATGGTTTCTGCGCCGCCCGCTCAGAGTTGTCCTTTTTCCGCAGCAATGAAAAAAAAAGACACGATGTCAACTCTAAGACAATGGTACGTGTTTGGAACAATATTTACAGTAGGGAAGAGGAAAGTCGGTTGTGGGTTAAGGGGATCATTATTTTACCTACAGTTTTGATTCATTTAGGATAAGTATCACAAGATCTGAACATGCAGGAGATTTTGGAAGGATATAAAATGTCACTCGGAATTTTTTACTTACAAATGTAGATCACCTGTATTCGTGGTATGAATAGACCGGTTTAGACAAAAATTTCGAAAAACACAATCTCATTGGTAATCCATCATACCAGGTTATACTCAACTTTTTTCAGAACCTGTATAAGGGTTGGTCCAAAACTATGCAGATTTGGTTCTAATTTGACGCAGTTCTAAACCGTTTGACAGTTAATGGAACACGAGTGGGGTTTCCAGTTTTTTCACAAAACTGGATCAAATTTCGCTGTATAAAGTAGACACAAAAATAGACTGCGGATCAGACTTGGGACGGATCCCGAGGTGCGACTCAAAAGAGGCAGAGCAGTACCACTTATAGGGGAGGAACTCCCAAACTCCTGGCAGTTAAAAATTACTCTTTCTCGCTGCTCCTACCACCAGAATCGCTGAGAGCACCAGTCACTCTTTGCTCCCTCAGAGGCTCAGCGCTTCTCCCATAGAGGCCTCCCTGGGAGGAATCACTTTGCGTGTGACGATTCAGAATTGTGTTCAAGTTAAGTACACATTTGATTGCTTCGAGTAGCTCACAGCTACTGGCTGGCTGATGGAGTGGCTGTACGGCGATGTAAGCACAACAAATTTTAGACTATTTTTGATTCTTAACAACGTTAAGGTACATAATTACTCTAAGTTCCATTCAATGTTCATGTAAAACGTTTGCGCAATTTAGGCTTTCAGATAATATTTGTATGCTTGTACATCAACAGTTTTAAGGTTGATGGGACATCAAATTAACGTAGTCAGAAAAATTATTGGTTTCCCCAGTCATTTAAAAAAAATTAATTTAAAGAAAAAGCATAAAAGTGTTGCATACATTTAGGGGTAAAAATTACTAAAAATCAACTAGCTTAAATCATAAAAGTATCATGTATATATTCATCAGTTATAGATGAAATTTTGAAATTAACAAACGCGTGATGCAAAACAATCATGTCAAACATGATTTGAAAAAAAAAAACATAAAGATGTTGCATACATTTAGGTGTAAGGAATACTAAAAATCAACTAGCTTAAATCATAAAAGTTCATGTTAGCATAGATGAAATTTTGAAATTAACATACGTGTGATGCAAAACAATCATGTCAAAAATAATGTTTAAAGAAAAGGCATGAAGGTGCTGCATACATTTAGGGGTAAAAAATATACTAAAAATCAACTAGTTTAAATCATATCCCACCATATGGAATCGAGATTTGAAAGGTGAATCTTTGATTTGCATTTTGATGAATTTTTGCCCAGACTGGTAGCTGAATTATAAAAAATATTTAATTTAAAAAAAATTTAGTAATTTTTCAAAACATATTTTTACACCAACAGTGTTGGTATAGGAAAATATGAACAGTATAAAGTTTGATACCATCAAGCCAATCTGTCAATCTGCTTATTTGGGCCACTCTACTTAACAAACTAATAAGCGAGAACACGTTCTAGCTCTTGCTATTCATATTGAATCATTTCCAAAATACACCGCCGGCGCAAACCAAAACAAACGAACACGGGCCAGTCAGATTCTCAGTACATAACGTTTGCCTCAAAGGCGTTCTCCTAGGGAGCTACTCCCGCAGAGCGCTTATTTCTCTTTTCAGAGCAGAGTGAGAGGTAAAAAGAGCTCCCTAGGAGCATTAGATCTGGAGCTAAATGGCCACTCCTTCTCATTCCTTCTTGCCGCTTAAAGAGTGGGAGCAGATTTTAGCTCCGTGGGTGTTTGCTCTCAAATGAATCCGGAGCCTGCAAATAACGTCTTGAATTTAATTCAGTATTGAGAGAAACCGTTAGGGCTGTCCCAACGGTAGATGCAAAACACGGTTTTCGACCGCGCTAAAACATTTCGGCTGGCACCGGTGGCGTAAATTGCTGTTTTAGCACAGTTATCGATTTTGAAATTCCCAACAGTTATACGCCTTTGTTCCAAATTCATGCAAATTTGGAACAGGATTTCAAAATATACGACAGACCGATTTAGTTCACGGTGAGAAAATTTTAGCCAACAATGATTTCTTTCACATAGTTTGGGTAACATTGGGTGTGATAATAATTTCTTTTTGAGATATTATTTGAATGTTTTTTTTTCGCTTCAACCACCCTATACGTAACATAAATTGAGAATAGATGTTAATAAAAACCATATCGTATAAATAATAGATGTCACATTATTCTCGATTTTATGAATAAATAAGAAGCTTTTCATTAGGGCTCGACAAATTAGTTAATCCAGCCAGCGATCTTAAATTTGAAAAAAATAAACAAAAAGAAAATTTTAATACTTTTTCGATGAGGTAAAATAAATGTTTATTGTTTGTTCTATAATTTTTGTATTATTTGAGATATTGAGAGATTTTTACTGCCCCTACTCGCATAACAGTCCCATATGAGTTTTCGTCAATTTTCATCTAACCTGACAGTTCGTCATTTTGAACATAGGGCTTCAATATAAAACAATAAAAAAAGAGATTTTGTCCTAGAAATTTCGAAAAAAATATCAACTTGTGACTGTCCTGTGTGGTAGTCTATTGAACGATTGTGTTACATAAAGCTGTATAGTGTGAGAGTGTTAGTTATGTACCATCGCTCTCCCGATCACTGCTTGAATGTCTAAGCGTTTGCCTCTCGTAGAGCATCATTCAGTAGTTAACACTGCGAGAGATAAGACGTGTGTTGCTTGTTGGATGATTCCTTGTGAAGGACCAACTTGCATATTGGCGACCGTGGCAGGTTTTGCTTTCGTTTACCGACGAAGCAAAATCTAAAGAACAAGATTTTCGCCTTCTAGGAATCACTCAACTTGCAACAGTGATACTTGATAGTGTTTTTTTTTTCTTTCTTTTCTGTTGATTGTGTACTGGTGCGTTATCGAAACGACAGCGATGACGAAAGATAAAGCGCACAGCCAAGAAAAAGTCAGTGCGCGAGCCTTGGGTTTTGGTTTGTTGATGTCAATTAACAGTAAGTATTGTATGGAGCTCGGGACGAGCAATTGGAGCACTGAAAAAAATAGAGTTTTAGCTCGGGACGAGCACTGAAAAAAATAAAAGATTTTTAGCTCGGGACGAGCACTGATAAAAATAGAGTTTTAGCTCGGGACGAGCACTGAAAAAATAAAAGATTTTTAGCTCGGGACGAGCACTGATAAAAATAGAGTTTTAGCTCGGGACGAGCACTGAAAAAAAATAAAAGATTTTTAGCTCGGGACGAGCACTGATAAAAATAGAGTTTTAGCTCGGGACGAGCACTGAAAAAAATAAAAGATTTTTAGCTCGGGACGAGCACTGATAAAAATAGAGTTTTAGCTCGGGACGAGCACTAAAAAAAATGAAAGATTTTTAGCTTGGGACGAGCACTGATAAAAATAGAGTTTTAGCTCGGGACGAGCACTGGAAAAAAATATAATTTTTTAGCTCGGGGCGAGCGCTGAAAAAAACAAGAGTTTTAGTTCGGGACGAACACTGAAAAAAAAAGATTTTTAGGTCGGGACGTGCCCTAAAAAAATAGATTTTTAGCTCGGGACGAGCACCTAAGTATTTGTATGTTTGATAGCTCAAGACGAGCAATGCAATGGTAAAATGGAAATCAGCTCAGGACGAGCATCTTGAAATTTTTCTTGTGTGTTGATCATGGACAAAAAAAAAGAGTGATTCCTAGCTCGGGACGAGTCTTTGAATCGTTACATGTTTGTTAACTCGGGAAGAGCAGAAATTAAGTGAATTTACCCCGGTTTGAGCAAACCAAAATAAATATTAGTTCGGAACTAGCATTTGCCAATTTGTTCGGACAAGTATTAAAAAAAAAGAAGGACGAACATTAAAGGAAAATTATCTTGAGCTCGGGACGAGCACTATGATTTTTTGTATGTTATCTGTTGTCGCTAGCATAGGACGAGCAGGAAGGAAGTGATTGAAAATATTTTCATGTTTATGTATGATAGCTCTAAACGAGTATTTATGAAATAATTATTTGCCCATAATGAGCAACTAAAGCAGCGAAAAAAATGGCGGAAGTATCAAAGTTATTTTGAACGGGACGCAGATGTGAGTGTTGGTCGCTTTGATAATTCCAATTTTCACGCAATACCTCGCCTGTAGGTGGTCTGATCGATGCATTCACACACAAACACACTCACAGCTTTGTGTGGAAAGCAAACTGTCTCCTTCCCTTTGGACAACAACTAATAAATTGTTGTTGTATGTAGTAGTGTGTGACAGCCGATTTTTGCCGGTAGACATTGAATTAATAATCTTGAATGGTAGAAGTTTGTACACGAAGGAATCGATAAAAAGTCGATGATACTACGTTGCCAAATCTTCAAATTGGGTTGAACAATTATAAGGTTTTAAGGACATATTCAAATAAATCCGATGATGGTGATGATAATTTATGATTTGTGTCAGATCAAGAAAACACTAACACAATAAAGCTACTGGCATTCATACTTAATCGAAATTTTTCGTTGATGAAAAATTTAGCAAACATTGTCATCCCCCACCCTTATTGTCGCTCTCGTTTTTCCTTGCTTGTCTCAAGTCTCAAACAATTCAAACCGGGCCCTGCCCGGTGCTCTTCGAGAGATGCGTCGATTATGCAACGAGCGAGGCCTTCTCAAAAAAATTCACAAATGTTTCTCTCAGTAGCAGGGGACGACAGCCAATAGCAACGCCGATGCAGGGAGAAAATAGAGCGAGGACGCCAGGAGAACCCCCCGACGAGAACGATGAATGAAGTACCGTGCAAGAACGACGCTGTGAGCGTCGCACCGTCGCTAACGAGCGACACCAAAAGCAACAAGAATGGAAACAACAACGCGCCAAGCACATTTTTGGCGGTTTGATGACGTGCGTGCATTTAGGCGTTTAGGATGCGTGTATATTTTAAGGCGCGCCCTATATGCCCATTTGAGCTTGAATGGCATTTTGATGTTGAAAGGATATCTCCAAGCGACGTGTCCATAGGCTCGGACAATACAACAGTTAAACAAAGTAAATAGTGTGCGTAAAACCAGATAGAAAGTGTTGTTCTTTCTCGCATCTCTTTTGGCCCTTGGTCTTCCTGTTCATGCCTTAAATTCGGTAGTATGTTGGTGCAAATCCGTTCTTTTCAGAATCGTCAACGAAAGAGTTGTGGAATGTTTTCCAACTTCACATTTAACCGATCCGCGTGCCATTCTAGCAGAAGCATTCTTCTACTCTCTTGGTGTCTACTATAGACTATAGTCTATAGCGCTTATAAGATGCTGTTCAGTTACGCTGCTCACAGGAGACCCACCCAAGGTTGCCGGAAAAAATTCTGTGTTTTTGGCGAAATAAATTCTCGAATTCTGTGATTTAAACTTAAAATTCTGTGACGGTTTTCTGAGACGCTTTTTTTATGAAGTTCATAAGGAAATCATGTCAAACATCAACTAAATGGAAATTTCCTACAGTTTTAACTGAAAAATATCAATTTACATTGCCTTGTTATCATATTTTCATAAATTATAGTAAGAAATAAAAAGGCCAAAAAGTCAACAAAAAATATAATTTTGGAAATCTGTACAAAATTTGGAAATTCTGTGAAAATTTTAAAAATTCTGTGATCTGTGACACAGATTCTGTGACGAAATTTTGCTCAAAATTCTGTGATAATAAAGATTTTTCTGTGATTTCGGCAACCTTGGACCCACCCCGTGTAAGTTCAAGGTCGAGCCATTCGTAAAAAAAAAAACAGAGGCTAACGGAAATATCCAGCAATATTTAGGAAGAGATCGTAATTCTAGGTTCAGACTAAACAAACCTGTGGGAAGTCATCAATCATTACTGCAAAATCGAAAAAATGTTATTCATTGACTTGATAACAAAACTTTTTGAAGCTGGAAAAATATTAAAATATCAGCAAGTGTGACTACATAAACTTTTTATGAATCAGTACCTTTTATTTAATCCTCGTCAAATTCATGAGTCATTCTAGAAATGAGGGTATTCACTTTCTCATAACCACTGATCCACAGCTATTTTATGAGATTACTGCTTAAGTTTGTAAGTTTTGTAAGATTAAAAAAAAATCTAGCGCTCTCAGAAGATCGCGTGGTGTACCGTTATTTTGGACTCGGGTGAGTTTCCGTTTATTGATTATTGCATGAACTGCAAAAGTCGAAAATTTGACACTTCAGACTGGGTGCGTAGTAATGTTTTCGTGAATGTTATTGGGACTGAAAATTATATGTGGAATAAAATTTTGGGACTTAATTTTCTCAACACTGACCATGTTTTCGGTGAACAGCTTGCACTAGCTGTTGTTGTACAGAAAAAAATAAATGAATAAGGCTGGTTTATGCTCTGGGTCGAAATAACGACTCGTAAACATTGCATTTTAAAAGACGTACACCGTTTTAGCCGATTTAGGCTTTGCAGACTGAATAAATGACGTGGGCAACTTAAGATTTATATTTAATACCCAGTACCGATATGGGAATCAGTGGACCAGCGATCACTGTCTTACCACGCTAACCACTCGACCATCGAGACGTACATTTTTTTTAAATGGGGTGTCACCAGTTCTAATCATGCTCCGCTTTGTGGCTTATAAGAGGTTGAGAATAAATGCAAACATTTCAATTTTATTAAATACACTTAAATAACCTCACTTCGTGGAATGTTTCAAATGCCATATTTAAAACCGAGTCAAAATGAATTTGAAAAAAAAACTGTGTTCAAAAAAGTGCTGAGCTAGTCCAGCGGGAGATAGCGTCTATGTAAAGATCTATCACTAAAATTTGACTTGCTTAAAATCAGTGCTTTAAACTGTATTTTGGAGAAAAGTCTTATTGAACTTATTAAGCCATGGCTGGGAGTACTTTCCGCATTTCACAGGTTAAGTAACAGAATCCTTTTTTTTGAATCTTCGGAAGTAGAAGCTTTAACTAAATGTAGGCACGGTGAGTCAAAAGCTTCTCAAAGGTGATGAAGTGGAGATGGAAGACTGCTGATCAATTGCCTACGTGAAAGTAGCCTGGCTGCGTTGAACTCTTATAGTGGTATGAATTGTAACGTTACTGTAGCTGAGTCTAACGTTTAGTCAAATTATATTATAGTCAGATGATAAGATTTCATCCGATCTTTGAGTGCGAACTGCAATACTTGAATGAAAAGCTGCAAAGCTTGAACGATCCCATCCATCTGTTAAAAAAAATAGCCCGCGTATCTCAATACTTTGGTTTTACCTATTATAACATCTATTTTATGACTTCGTTCAAGAGAATATGAGCTTCTGATGTTGAAGGTCAAGATCGAGTGGTTCAAGAAAGTTATTGCCAAATATAGTCTAACCCATCATGTAAGCCTTAGATGTCCCACTACCAACGTTTATTGTCATAAGAAGTTTGTTCAACTGTAGCTGATATTTCAAGAAAGTTTTCCATTATTTACTGAGATTTGGACTCGCCCTAAGGGACCGCTTGATTATAGCGATGCCCGTGTCTGGGTACAAAGTGCTTTTACTTCTCGAAGCTATATAGACTATGGAACTAATTGGGAGTTATGAGCGTGGCTGCCAGTTTGTCTAAATTGTAAGTAGTTAAAATGTGATACATAGTTTGTAATTACGCAAAACCGGAAAGGCAGGAAAAAAATTTGACAGCATGACGTTAGTAAATGTTATTTCCTCGATTTAGAATATCGGGGAAACAATTTTCTTTTTCCTTTTTCCTGGGAGAAGAGGGGAGATGTGTGGTAGTCTATTGAACGATTGTGTTACATAAAGCTGTATAGTGTGAGAGTGTTAGTTATGTACCATCGCTCTCCCGATCACTGCTTGAATGTCTAAGCGTTTGCCTCTCGTAGAGCATCATTCAGTAGTTAACACTGCGAGAGATAAGACGTGTGTTGCTTGTTGGATGATTCCTTGTGAAGGACCAACTTGCATATGTCCCATACGAAATATACCCGCATAACAGTCCCATATGTGAAATACCACGAATTTGGTTACTTTTCAATGCATCTTTCGGCGAAATAGTCTTTGATTTATTGCTTTGAATCATTTAAAAAAGATTTCACTCACTCGATGTCGAGTTATACACCCTAGTTTTCGAAGCCAGGTCAGTTAGAAGGAAGGAATGTCTTCGTAAGCGAAAAACTATCAGATGTAATCAAAAATCGTAAAAAGATTCAACTTACAATGCGAAATTCACGATATTTTTCCAAAAGTATGTTTCTTTTAATGAAAATTGTATTGAAAGGTTCAAAAATGATCAAATTTAAGTCTTAGGAAGAAGCTTGGTGAAAAAAACATATTCTGTATGGGACTGTTATGCGAGTAGATTTAAAAAAGGTTTGAAATATGCTCGCATAACAGTCCCATAACGAAAAAAATGGTGCTCCCGACCTTACCAATGACCCAATTTTGAAAATTTCAGGTAATACGATTTATTATGACAACCTAGAACACATTCCATCTAATGTTTTTCGTTTATGCTGAAAGTTGTGGTCACAATTTCAAAATATATTCCAAAACAGAAAAAGCTGATTTTCTCGCTTGCTTGTTTTTGCATATGGGACTGTTATGAAAGTAGGGGCAGTTTAGTTTCATATGGATTGCTCGGAGTTTTCGTCAATATCAGCATATTTTTCTGTATCCATACATAAATTTGCAAATAGTGAAACAAGTTTTTGTCAAACAAAAATGTCGACAAATCAAAGGAAAATTTCCTTTGACTTTGGGATAAACATTTCTCGTTTCCTTATCAATGCCAGCAATAACTTGAAAAAAAATTGCTATTTCATTTCATTTTAACAAAATTTTATTCCATAGATTCAAAGAAATTTGATTGAATAAATTGAAGAATTGTTTCAATTGACCTCTTTTCCTCGTTGTGTAGTCATTTTTGCTTTTAAATTAATGAAATCCTGGTAGAATAGTTGAAATCATTGTTCTGTCGAAAAGAATATTCGTAAAATTAATTTTAAGACAATTAACCGTGAACCTCAAAACTTATGCAATTTTTCTAATAAAATGGGTTTTTCCTTCTCAATTATTGAGTGTCTGCAATGAAAGTGTTTCCGTTTTAAATTTGCTCCTACACCGGTGGGGAGTGGGTGTTTTAGCCGATTCTAAAATTTCAAATTTTGCTAAAACTGGTATACTTAAAACCAATATTTACGCCTGAACCGTTGCAGGTGCTCTGACAATTCTGAATGCTTTTCAATCGTTGATGGTTTTACGCACGAACCCAAACCTCAACTTGTAGCAACATTTTCCTAAATTACTTAAAGATGTCAGAATTCGACCAATTTTCAAACGTTTTGTAGCAAGTGAGTCAACAGCTTCACGCATCCCACAACCCACCAAGAGAAAAAAACGAATGCTCTCCCGGTCGTGCTCTTGAAATCTGCCTTCCTATAGCAGACTGAAGGAATCACTCGCATAGCTACGTATAGTGGTTTGGGCTGATACGTAAAAATATTTTCACGTGATTCATAGTTAAGTCATTGTCTTCAACATTTTGAATGTTATTCTGCTTTTCGAAGTTACAGATACCCTACACGGAAAAAAATAAAATAATGAAATTTACCGAAATAAAAAAGGTGAATAATTGTGAAATAAAAAAAATACTTTTACCTCACCGAGGTGAAACTAACTTCACAAAAAAGTAAAGTTAACATGAATCAAGCAGACAAAAACGGTAGAAAGCACCAAGAAAAAAGGTAAACACCAAAAAGCTACTTTCTACCTCTTCGAGGTAAAGCTTTCTTCGTAGCGAGGTGAAGTTGACCAGGATTGCGCAGTAAAAAAAAATAATACAATTTACCTCGCAGTGAAGGTAACTATTTTCCGAACCCGTTTGGAATAAGTTTGGTTTCGTGCGCAATACGTGGAAATAGGAACAGAAAGGTAAAATGAGCATAAGATTTCGTTTTGTTGTGCTAGTTATCATCATAGAACTATATTACAGATTGGCCTACTGAGCTACCAAGTGTTTTCCTCCACATTCCGGAACGGCTAATATTCTCCCCCAGCTGGCCGGATGAGTCGAACGGAGTAGAGACGGAATAAATTCAGTGGTCATCAGTGAATGAGTACCGGTAAAATGTATCTTTTTGCTCAGTAAATTCCAAAAGGTTAAAATTACCTTTTTCTAAGTGAAAAGAAAAACGGTACATTTCATTTTTTTTTATAGGTGAAAGGAAAAAAGTTACACTCAGCCGAAAAGAAAACGTTAAATTCACCTGGATTTTCACGTAGGCGCTCATTACGTGAATTTTTGCTTGACTTACATGAATCACTTAAACACTCTTACAAATTCACTTGGTCCGTACGTGTAATTCACATAGCCGTTTGCTGTCAAAACAAAGACACATTCAATTTACGTGAAAATCCCGTGATCCGCCAAGTACAAAGGGATTTGGTGCATTCTATGTGATGTTCACGAAGCTCTGAATAACTTATTCACGTAAAATTTATGTGAAAGAATTCAGTATCCAATATGGTGCGGATCCAATGGTTGGTGCTAGCAAAAAGATGGAGATGCTGAATTAATGTGAGTAGTGGACATTTGTTTTTGTATTCGTCATTTCAATATTCTGCTATTTTTTACAGAATTTGGAATTGGGAGGACGGCCAGACAACTACTATGGAGCAACCCAAATACCAATTTCGCAACGATTTACTTTTTTTATATAGGTAAGTGAAGTTCAATAATAAGTAAAGTGCAAGTATATTGTTAAAAATAATAATTGAAGTGCAAATTTTAAGTGAACATGAAAAGTGTATTTACTATTGGAAATAATAAAATGTCCTGCAACATCAACACATTTTTTTTGACGTAGAATTACATCTAACGGCAACACTATAGGGGGGCAAATTGAAATTTGCGAACAGATCTCGCGTCACGAAAACTTTCCATTTCACGGACATCCTATCGAAAGGATTATGACGTTATCACCAACACCTGCTTTGATGGGTTTTGTTTTTCCCTACCTACGAAAGGTATAAAACAAAGGGCTCTTTGGTCGACTCGGTTTCTTTCTCTGTTTGCCGTCGAACTGAGCAGACGTTTGCTGCGCTTCGATCTGAGTGTGGACCCCACCAGTGGTAATCAGACTCAGATATCGATTTGCAGTAGTTCAGTGGCAACCGTGGACCAGTGAGCAGCGTTGACGGTGAGCAGCGATGACGGGCAGCAGTGATGACGGGCAGCGGCGGAGGCGTCCAGTGAATCCTACAGGTCATCGCAAGTGGCGTTGTTTGTCAAATTCTGTCACATAGTCGAATAATGTTGCATAATCAAGTTATGTCACATGGTCCGATTATGTTGCATGGTCGGATTATGTCACACGGTCCGATTATGTTGCATGATCGGATTATATTGCATGATCCGATTATGTCACACGGTCCGAATATGTTGCATGATCGGATTATGTTGCATGGTCGGAATATGTCACATGGTCCGATTATGTTGCATGAACCGATTATGTCACATGTTCCGATTATGTTGCAAGACCCGATTATGTCACATGGTCCGATTATGTTGCATGATCGGATTATGTCACATGATCCAATTATGTTGCATGGCCGGAATAGTTCACATGGTCCGGTTATGTTGCGTGATCCGATTATGTCACATGGTCCGATTATGTTGCATGGTAGGATTATGTGACATGGTCGGATTATGTCGCACGGTCCGATTATGTTGCATGATCCGATTATGTTGCATGGTTGGATTATGTCACATGGTCGGATTATGTCACATGGTCGGATTATGTCACATGGTCGGATTATGTCGCATGTTCCGATTATGTTGCATGACCCGATTATGTCACATGGTTCGATTATGTTGCATGGTCGGATTATGTCACATGGTCGGATTATGTCACATGATCCGATTATGTCACATGATCCGATTATGTCACACGGTCCGAATATGTTGCATGATCGGATTATGTTGCATGGTTAAATTATGTTACATGGTCGGATTATGTCACATGGTCGGATTATGTTACATGGACGGATTAGTTCACTAGGTCCGATTATCCATGGTGTATGACCGGATTATGTCACATGGTCAATTGTGTTGCATGGTTGGATTGTCACATGGTCGATTACGTTGCATGATCGGATTTTATCACATGGTCGGATTATGTCATATGGTCGAGATTATATTGCATATTCAGATGTTGCATGGTACGATTATGTCACATGGACTGCTTGCTCAGATTATTTCTGGTGATAAGTTTATGTCACATGGTTAAATTCTGTTACATGTTGGAAATTTGTCAGTCATATATTGCCATTTTTACACTGTCATATGTTGGTCATTTCGGAAAAAACACCATAAGTTCTATTATTGAAGAAAAGAATTGCGTAATTCTACGTTTAGCGGTCGTAGCTTAATTACTACCTCTTCCACTTTTTATTTATAAGCTACGAAAAGAACTCATAACGTTCATATTTCAATGAAATCTACGTGAATCGCACGTAGCAGAACGAATCCCTTTTCACATTCTATCTACGTTTTTTTCACGTACAACTCATATGAAAGTTACGTGAATTCGTCTTGCTGCGCGAGCTCTGTTTGCTACCTGAAATTCACGTTGGTTCCACGTGATTTTCATGGTGGCAAAAATCCATGTTTCACGTAGCGTTCATGTGAAGAGTTATTTCGGTGTACATTTACCTCGAAAGAGAGGTGGAAAAAACTACCTCGCTTCTCGGCAAATTTTACCTTTTTATTATTTTCTGTGCAGTTTTGAAATAATTCAAACTTTAATGCAAAACGAAACTAAATTCAAGCTTTTTATTATATTCACAACCAATATTCAAAAGATGTAAATCTCTATATCAATAATACTTTCAATATCGAATATTAATTTACATGTGAAATAGAATATGAAATATGCATAAAAATAGCTAAAATCAAAATTGGAACTCTTTGTTTGTGTTATACAGTGAGCGAAATAAGAATAGCACCACTATGTGTTTTGCTTGTTTAAATATGAATGATTGAAAATTACGAAAATTTTCTTCCACAGTTGGTTCTGAATTGCTTCACGGATAAATCAAACATAAGTTTACTTTTTTGGACGTAGCAATTGGTGTTGAGGAAAAAAATGTGAAAAAGGAGTGCGAAATGAAAATAGCACCACTTGAGTTTTTCAACAAAAACAAGATTATTTTAAAAAATTTACTGTGTAAAAGTGAATAATAATGATTCTACGAATTATTTGAATAGATAACTGCATTTTAAGAGTTTTCCAGAATTCCAAAGGTTTTCAAAGGTTTTAAAAGGGGGTTTTAAGAGATGCTCCTCTAGCGTTTAGGAATTTGATATTTGAGCTATAAAACTTTATCAAACTGCTTGAATTCTTCAATCACATTCATAAGTATGATGCAAAATGATGAAACATAGATTTGAGGCTGAGTTTGAATCTAAAAAGCAGGTTGGAATTCAAAAATACTAATGTTTTTTAATAGCCAAACAATATTTCTCTAGTTTTAAGTCATAGATGGCAGCGTTTTCTTGCCATTTATCCAAATTCATGCCCTATTTGAATATCCGGGATAAATTAGGGAGTGCTGGTTGATTTTGGTCAAGAAATAATAACACGTATAGTGTGAACGCTTTGGAAATTCTAAGATCACTAAATCCATAAAAAAAAAATTAAATTGCATCAAGATCACTAAAAATGCTTTTTTTTGGCCGATTATCAGAATAAAGTTATACTTTCCGATGGAGCTTGATGAACCAGACGGCTAGCAGTATTATTAGTATGATTTGCAATTAAATCGGAAGCTGAGATGAGCAGGTATTTTGGCGGTTGTACATTTTTGTGCTGATGATTCTTTTGCAAAACCGGAAAAGCTTTCTGCAGCGTAAACTTCCACAGAACTGTGATGGGAAAATACTTCAAAATGATCAATATGGGCCTTAATAAACCAGGAAAATCAATATTGAGACTAAATTTGGTTTTAACTGCAAGATAGTGCTGCCATCTACAACTTGAAACTTGAATCCCGAATGTTTGTTTCATCATTTCACGTCATTTTATTGAAGAAAGTAAATAGTTTGGAAAGGAATTACAGTTAAAATATCAAATTCTTTAACGCTAGGGGAGAATCTCTTTAAACCCCCTTTTAAAACCTTTGAAAACCTTTGGAATTCTGGAAAACTCCTTAAAATGCAGTTATCTATTCAAATAATTCGTAAAAGCATTATTATTCACTTTTACACAGTAATTTTTTTTGAAATAATCTTGTTTTTGTTGAAAAACTCAAATGGTGCTATTCTTATTTCACACTCCTTTTTTCACATTTTTGATCCTCAACGCCAATTGCTACGTCCAAAAAAAGTAAACTTATGCTTGATTTATCCGTTCAGCAATCCAGAACAAACTGTGGAAGAATATTTTCGAAATTTTCAATCGTTCATATTTTAACATGCAGAACACATAGTGGTGCTATTCTTGTTTCGTTCACTGTATGAATAAAAATATTGAATTGAAAAATAAATATTAAACAAAAATGTTATGAAATTTAAGAAATTAGTAACAAATGTTAACCAATCAGATAATTGAAGAATTTTCTCTTATATTAAGGATTAAATTGTGTGTTCAGTTTACGTTCATGTGTTCCGTTACACAAACACACTTTTGGTGTTGTGATAAAGGAAAAAATAACGCCACGATCATTTCCAACCACACGGTTTAGAAAACTAGGATCACCTTCAAGATTAAGAAAACTTACATTACAATAACAAATTATTGTGACAGTAAAAAATAAATTGCTCCTTTATTTACTTGGATGACAGTGCTTTCAAAGCACTGACTTGCTGAAAATACTTACATATTCTTTTAAGTAGTCCCTAGGAATGTGTTCTGTTAAAATAACCAAAATACTTACGACATCTACGAAATCTCTTCACTTTCCCTATTTCATCCGGAATTATTTCGATCATCGAAGCGCATCAAATATGCTTGTCATAAAAACTTGATGATATGCATGGCATCCAACTGCTTCTCCTACATAACTTTCTTCGAAGTACCAACCAAATATTCGTCCAGTTTGGCAATGCCAATCGAAGCTTTTTTTCCCCATTTGACTAAATTTCCCCGAGGACCATCTTCTGCCGGAAATTGTTATCTGATTGAAACCGGAATGAAATATTGACCTGAAGCTAGGCTACCAGAGTGTTCCTTTTGCGTGTGCCTGCTTATCAGAAATTATGTTTACCATGCATTTGATTGGATAAGTTTTTTTTTGGTTGCCCAGTTCACGAAATTGGAGAAGCAAAACTTGTCGGCGGCAGAAGGACAGCATCGATGAGGATAATTTACTTACACGGAGAGAATTTCGGATTGTGATTTGGTACATCTAAACCTACATTTATTTATAAAATTAATTAGTGAGGTTTTGTGATATAAAATGATGACAGTTAAAACTTATTTGGAATGGTTTTTTATTTGAACATCTTTACAGCAAATTTTGGTTTTGCCACCATTTGGCATCTGTACAGTGTTGCCCTTGAATTACGCGCCCTCGATAGATGTTCGGCGCAGTGAGAATTGAACGTGAACTATTCTGTTAAGTGTTTGAATATCATCAACTTGTGCTGTTCTGTTATTTGCTGCTTCTTAGTTCATCGGGCTTCAGGTTTTTGCTTCTACTTCGCACCTAAGTGATTTTTTACATCTTATGCTCTATATTTACACTTCACTATTCTTTTTATGCTCTCACACTTTCGTTCCCTGGCGCTTTTTCGCCAATCATTTTCTGTCACGCACGAACCTGTCACGCAAACTGTCGATCATCAATCGGCTGCTCAATAAATATGATTTATTTCACCACGATGTGTAAAAGTTTCGATTCTGACTGCGGATGTGATTTGTTTGTTTTTTTTTTCTTTTGTTTTGATTCTAATAAACTCTATTCGACTTTATGAACTGTACTGACAATCTTTCTTTAATCTGTTTCTCGAGGGAAGCTTAGGGCGTCTATGTGAAGAAATTATACCTATAAGAGAAGAGAAAAGAAAACGGTGTTATAAGTTGAATACAAATGATCGACAAAAAAAAGTTTTATAGGAATATACATGTACATATGTTACTACAAAACATTTTACTTCAGATCCATGATTGGTCCATGGAAAAGTAACCTTTTCTGTATATATTTTATGAAACTTAGGGTTGCTTGAAAACTTTCTTCTGAACTCGTAAATCAAAAATATAAAAAGGTGTAAAACCGAAATGTAAAAAGCTGCGCTGCAAATCGAAGAATTCTAATCAATAAACGATATATGAACTTGGTACTTAAAAATTCTTATTGCATTTTTTTTTCTAATTTTTCTTAAAAAAAAACTAATTTATAAAGGGCGAACACGAATTTATTGCGACACATTCAACAGGGCATATTTTTTACCTTTTAGTGAAAATCAAACAAATTTTGCACACTTTCTCATTTATGTGTATTGTTTATATGCTGTCAAACTCGAAGTCGTATTTTTCGATTCAACGAAAATGGAGGTGAACCAACGCAAGTCGACAAAACAAATTCTTTCCAAACACCTGGAATTTTCTGACCTGTGGCACCGGCAGTTGGGAAAAATATTGAACATTCACCATTCAACCGTCTCCAGAGTGTTGAAGCGAACCACGGCAAATGAGCTGGAAGAAATCCGGGATCGGAGAACAAAAACCCAACGTCTCAAACCGTCGCAGAGCTACGTCCAGAATGCAAAGAAGAGAGCTGGACTACATACATACAAGGTAGATAACTTCCCAAATCGCGATGAGTGGCAACAATTGACGGCTAAAACTCGTACACGGAAGCTATACGAGAAGATGCTGTATATATGCTGTATATAAAATCCGATTTTAAGCAAATTCCGGGGTTGAAGTTTTTCACCGGCAATAGCAAGTTCGATGTGGACCATGATGGCTCTAGTATGGTGATCTCATATGCCAAATCGCCATTCCGCCATATTGAAAAAAGTTTTGACAGCTGGCTGTAGTGTTTACGAAAAAAGGGGTCCAGGGATGCCAGGTGTTAGAGATAAAAAATCACATGGCAAAAAAGTGTGTATGTGCACAAGCCAATCGTAAACGAAAGATCAAAAGATTCAAAACCGTACTGGGGTTTAGTTTATTTTATTATATTTAAATTGAGTTTTCGGAAAAAAAGCAATGATATGAGTATATTCAATGAATTAATTTGTATTCTAAACACTTTTTTATAATAAAATTACAATACAGTTCGGTCTATCCGTATGTTCCGAAAAAGAAAAACTTTTCATTGACCGTTATGATAGAAATTTCTTAAGGATCTTAAAGGGTGGAACAAACAACCAAAACCCTAAACCGGATGTTGCTTGTTCCTTATTCTTGTTACCTTATCCAAAGAGCTATTTTGTTTCCCTCCAATCGAAAAGTGTTGGATGAAAATAAAAGTAAATCGGTTCTGCTAAAGGAGTGCTATAAATTCTGCTATTGATAATTTTCATGATTAAATGATAAACTATTTTATGGTTCGAATTTTTTTTTTTCAAATAACTGTTGCATCATGTAAATACTGCTTAAGCCTTTTTCAATATTAACATATTCAGTTAATGTACCTTCACCACCACCCACGAGCAGCGCTGAGCTGGAGGTTTGCTGCACTTGAGGATGACTAGCAATTGGACAGCATCACCTGCAGAATCCTTCAGGGGCTCAATCCATTCCGGACAATCAACAGTCTGCAGTGGATCGAACCGATTCCCCAACCCACTCATCGGACTTATCGTCATGCTGCTCAGGCGCCTAACGTTGCGCCTATTTTCCTATTTCAGCTCATCGGTCCCATCATTCAAAAGTGCCAAAAACTTCATCTGATTTTCCCAAATGCTACCCATCAGATCCGGATTACTCGATTGGATCTTCTGGAGCAGCGATGGCAACAGACGGGGGTCCTCCTGAAGCAGCTTTTTCATCTCGATGAAGATCGGATGTTCCTGCAGGAGGGCGCTTCTCGGACGATGGAATGTAACGCCTCGCCATGTTACCATCCGATTCGATGACTTTCTGCTGCTTCTAGATAGCTCTTGAGAGAAAAAAGTGTTGAATAAGCATAAATTTGTCATAAGTAATGCAAAATTAATGTTACTCACCGCTACCGACAAAGCTGGCACCGTCGTTTATAGGTCCAACTTCTTCCAGCTTTGCTTACCAGCCCGGAGCTCAGCCGGAAGATTTTGTTTCGATTCTATGAATTATATTTGCAAAAATCAAGGCGAAATCTTTGTCTAAGCAATATCTTGGTGATTGGCAAAACTTCGTGTTTTACAAAAAATCAGAGCACCTGGCATCCCAGCCAGCCAGCAGCCAGCCGAACAGCCAGCTGTCAAATTCCGGCTCCTCCTCCGCATCCAACCCTCGTCTACCACCATATCTAGAGGCATCATGATGTGGACGACAAATTTAAGAAAAAGAAAATGTCGAAGTTCGCCTCCAAATATCTCGTTTGGCAGGCCATTTGCTCTTGCGGACTGAGGAGTGAGCCTTTCGTGACAAAGGGCACAGTAAAGGGCACAACAATTTTCCGTTCTGGCAGCAGCACGACTAAACTCCGCTATTCTGCCAGATTTTTCATCATGTCACTATTTAAAATTGTCTTGGAGTGGTATGAGGCCATTTCTGTTCATTTTGTCCCAAAGAACATGAACCTGCCAAACCGTCCAGAACTGTGCCAGGAGAAACAGTACTGGGCAATAATATAGCTGGAACTTCGCAAGAGCAAGAAGACATTCAAAGCCAAGAAGAACATGTTAAGAAAATGGAAAAAAAACTGAAATACTGGTACCGGATGACACTGTTAAGACTTTGATGGAGGACATCGAGCGAAAATGCGTTCAATTTTGCACTCAAGGCTCCATCGACTAATTTTTCTTTTGATTTTTGAAGTAAATGTAAGTATAAAACTACCCTGAAATTTGGTTTTGATTCTAAACATCATAAGTAAATTGGCATGACATTTTCGGTGTCCCAATTATTTCGTGTTCGCCATTTATGATTATTTATTTAATCAAATTTAAACCCATAACTTTCTCATTACAAAACAATTTATGAAAATTAGACGGAAAATCAGGCAGTGTTTCTTATTTTCTCATGGCAAAAATAATGCCCTGTTTGAAACTTTTACTAATTTTTCGCTACTCTTACCGCTTTACCGTCTCCGGCAAGGTTGTAGTCAGAGAATTTTCCAATGTCCCAGATACTCCACACAATAAGCTAAAATTGGCCTAGCCTACTCCGTAGGGTGGATCTTTCGCTGTTTAAAGATTTTCAAAAGCCAAAATTTCACGGCATCCACCCCCTGATATAGATCTTTATTGTTATTAAAAGTTTCGAAAAAAAAATGCAAAGTCAATAAATTAACAAAGCCTAACCGCTACATACATGCATCCATTTCATTGTTAAAAAGTGAAAGTTTCGACATTGAAAAGGGTATCGAAAAGTGCTACTTTTCGGCTTTGAATTCAGTGTCGAAAAGTAAATTTCACGACCTACTTGATCATAAAGGATGTTAGGCCAAATGGTCATCAGAACAAATAATCATTAGGCCGAATGATCAAAACTCAGAAAAGCGTTAGATATGTCTTATCGGCCAAGCAGTTATTCAGACTTACGAACATTCGGCCTAATATAGATTCTGCCTAACGATCATGCAGCCTAACGACCATTCGGCCTAGCATCCGTTCGGCCTTGTATTCATTCGACCTTATATCAGCCTCATGACCATTTACCTAACATACAAGTAAGTGTTATTATGCCTCATCGGCCTACATCAATTCGAAAGAACGGCCATTCGGCCTATCGACAATTCGGCCTAATGACCATTTGGCATAATAACCATTCGACCTGATGACCATTCGGCCTAACATCCATTCGGCCGAATTTCCCATTCGGCCTATTGTCCTGTACGTCCTTCGGTCTGTTTACCGATTTGGTTTAACGACCATCGGCATAGTATCTTTCAACCAAATGTTCGGTCCCGGGTTATGCACTTTTGTGTTTTTTCTATTCTCACCAATGTTTTTCCTGTGTATATTTTTTAAGAATTTGATATATTATTCTCGGAATGCGCTTTAACACGTTCGTCATCATGGGACCCATATTCGAGTGACGGGTGTATTTTCTGGTAGATCCCGTCACATCAAAAACGTGTGACGCTCCTTCCTTGTTAGCCGCTCAGTTTAGCCACATGTTGCAAAGCTGAGAGCTCTCCTTCTTTATTTTGTCGCTCCGAAAATTTCTTTGGGCCCGCACGCTCATTTTTTTATAACCATTTATGGTTATTAAATAACCATTTTACGGTTTTGATACAAAACCGCCAATATGGTTATTTTTCATCAATTTTTCTAGGAAATATTTTAACCATTTTGGCAGGTCTCGAACATAAACCACAAAATGCTTGAAAAATTTGGTGATTCATCGCCGCCATTTTGCAAATTATTGATTCTGCAGCCGGGTGCGTTTTACTAAAAGAATTAATTGCTTTATATATGAGAGAGTGGGGAATCATGGGCCACTTTTTTCGTTGTTCCATAACTTCTTTATTATTAAAGATAAAATGAAAATAAAAAATGGTTTACTTTTCTACATTTTCAAGGTATCATAAGGCATTTTTTTAAATTTTTTATATGTTATTTTCCCCAAATTCTGACTGTTTGAAAATAAAGCAATATTTTTTGGATTTTGAAAAATGGTGGAGAATCGTGGGCCACCAAATCAAAATTGACCAAATAACATGCAAAGTTTATGAGTTGACCCAAAACTGTGATTTCCTAATACATTTCGTTATTTTAAAGCAATTTCAGATGATGAAATAAAAAAGAGAGCTGTGTATGATCGAATAGATTGCAAAACCTGGCTCGCGAACGTTTTGGCAAAATTTCATATATAGAACCGTCAAAATATATATCATAACTCTTCATTTGGCATAAGAAAATTGTACAGATAGGAAAAACGTATTTTAAGTTCTGAATGTGTATAAAACATAAAAATATAGGTGGTTCAAGATGTGTGGCCCACGATTCCCCACAAGCTATGATTTGCAAATTGGTTGCGTTTGTGTGAGTTATTGATGTTTCATCAAAAATTCCCTTTCCACGTGAAAGATCATGACAAAACTAAGATCATAAGCGTTTGAGCATATTTTCGTTATGCACTTTAGGTTCCTCATCGATGAAATTAGCGGGTGTTTTTTAAATTATGTGAATAAATTTTTCTAACTTTTTTTAGCTTGATAAATTAAAGAAGCATATGATGCGTATTTGAGTCAACAACATATAGAAATATATGCTCACGCAAAGCGACGACGATGACAGTTGGTTTGAGATTTTTATCTCAACACACAACTGAGATATTAAAAGTGGCCCACGTTTCCCTATGGCCCACGATACCCCACTCTCCCTAGTGTTTTGGGAATTAAAATCATACGGCGAACATCCTCTTCTGAAGGTAAGTCTTCAATTATGTGCTTGGAGGTCGAAATTAAAACTAAATTGCAAATTGTTTCCTCCACAAAAGGATGCTGACATTTTAAGGTTTTCTTCCAATCGGGAGCATTGAAACTCTGGTACGGCCATTTTCCATACGATCCGGAAAGCTGAATCGGGTCGGACTGCCTAAAAACTGCTTGCTGTCTGTATTTTTTTTACTGAATTTGCTGCAACAGGAATCTTCCATCTCAAAATGTCAGGAAGCTGTCTCGGAATGACGACTGGACCATCGTAAACACTCCGAAGCTGGCACAAGCCTACTGCTCTGGCACTGACCTTGCCTGGATGGAGGTTAGCATTGTCAGGTATGTGAATTTCTACCTTTTTCTCAAATACCTTGATTTTCACTTAAAAAATTTTCTAGGTTTACCGGAAAACCGTCCCACTTCGGTAGTATTTTCTATTCACCTTTTTGTATTAAATAGATTGGAATGTTTCCGAATAATAACGTCATCTGATGGAGAAAAGCATTTGATCGACAAGTTTCGTGACGTGGTGACCAGGGGTTGAAAATCGAGTCGCTAGCTAGATGCCCGAAACGATCAAAACGCAAACCATTCCGAATCATGCTTGAGCTGAATCATTCCATTTTGTAACATTATGGAATGGAATGGATTGCCAAACAAATTATCCCTAGCCATCGCGTGGACGAATGAAATTATTTCGACTTACTTGATATCAACCAAGTTCAATGCGGAGGCCAGTGAAAATGAAAGGCATCTGTAGAAAATGCTGATGGGATGGCTGGGGATGGCAGTTTCTGCTTAACTAAAAATTGCAGTCCTAAATGACTGAAAAATGTATGAAGCCCACACAATATGGGTATTGGGGAAAAGGGCTTAACGCGTAGAAGTCGAATATCGTCATCCGACGCCATCTTGAAATCCAAGATGGCGGCTTCCGTTTAACTTCAAAATGCTGTAAATGACTGAAAAATGTATGAAACCCACACAATATGGGTATTGGGGAAAAGGGCTTAACGCGTAGAAGTCGAATATCGTCATCCGACGCCATCTTGAAATCCAAGATGGCGTCTTCCGCACAACTTAAAAATGCTGTAAATGACTGAAAATCGAATGAACCACCCACAATATGGGTATCAGGTGAAAGGGCTCAGCGAGTAGAAGTCGAATATCGTCATCCGACGCCATCTTGAAATCCAAGATGGCGACTTCTGTTTAACTTAATAAATTACTGAAAATCAATTGAACCATCCACAATATGGGTATCAGATGAAAGGGCACAGCGAGTAGAAGTCAAATTTCGTCATCCGACGCTATCTTCAAATCCAAGATGGCGACTTTCGCTCAACTTAATAAATTACTGACAATCAATTGAACCACCCACAATATGGGTATCAGGTGAAAGGGCTCAGCGAGTAGAAGTCGAATTTCAAAATCGAAGATTAAAAGAACATTAATAATAAAAAAAAAGTTGTTAAATAATATTTAAGGTGTGTTAGGTACACTTTGGGAAGGACCTGATTTGAAAAATGGAATCGCTCGATCTAATGCTGGATTGATGAGTTCAGCATTCAGTTTTACTTGTAAAACATTCTCCAGTTTTGTTTGTCCAATTAAGTGTCTGTGGGGCGTGAATATCATTCCAAAATGCAAATTATCTCCACAGACACTTGAGTAGCCGCTGCTGTGTATACGACCTGTGAAAGGATGGATTTCAAAATGGCGTTACATGGCAAAATTAGATTTCTACTCGTTGAGCCCTTTCACCCAATACCCATATTGTGTGAGTTTCATAAATTTTTCAGTCATTTACTCCAATTTGAAGTTAAAAGACAGCCGCCATCTTGGTTTTCAAGATGGCGTCGGATGACGAAATTCGACACCTACTCGCTCAACCGTTCCACCTGATACCCATATTGTGGTTGTTTCATAGATTTTTCAGTCATTTACAGCATTTCGAAGTTAAACGAAAGCTGCCATCTTGGATTTCAAGATGGTGTTGAATGATGGAATTCGACTTCTACTCGTTGAGCCCTTTCACCCAATACCCATATTGTAGTACCCATTTTTCAGTCATTTACAGCATTTTGAAGTTAAACGGAAGCCGCCATCTTGTATTTCAAGATGGTGTCGCATGGCGATATTCGACTTCTATGCATTAAGCCCTTTTCCCCAATACCCATATTGTGTGGGTTTCATACATTTTTCAGTCATTTACAGCATTTTGAAGTTAAACGGAAGCCGCCATCTTGGATTTCAAGATGGCGTCGGATGACGATATTCGACTTCTACGCGTTAAGCCCTTTTCCCCAATACCCATATTGTGTGGGTTTCATACATTTTTCAGTCATTTACAGCATTTTGAAGTTAAACGGAAGCCGCCATCTTGGATTTCAAGATGGCGTCGGATGACGATATTCGACTTCTACGCATTAAGCCCTTTTCCCCAATACCCATATTGTGTGGGTTTCATACATTTTTCAGTCATTTACAGCATTTTGAAGTTAAACGGAAGCCGCCATCTTGGATTTCAAGATGGCGTCGGATGACGATATTCGACTTCTACGCGTTAAGCCCTTTTCCCCAATACCCATATTGTGTGGGTTTCATACATTTTTCAGTCATTTACAGCATTTTGAAGTTAAACGGAAGCCGCCATCTTGGATTTCAAGATGGCGTCGGATGACGATATTCGACTTCTACGCGTTAAGCCCTTTTCCCCAATACCCATATTGTGTGGGTTTCATACATTTTTCAGTCATTTACAGCATTTTGAAGTTAAACGGAAGCCGCCATCTTGGATTTCAAGATGGCGTCGGATGACGATATTCGACTTCTACGCGTTAAGCCCTTTTCCCCAATACCCATATTGTGTGGGTTTCATACATTTTTCAGTCATTTACTGCAATTTTTAGTTAAGCAGAAACTGCCATCCCCAGCCATCTCCATTTGAGAAAGAATAAAATTGAAATGACCATCATTCAATTTTGTAACATAAACGAATGACGCCGATTCGAAGAAAAGTTCGATCCTGACGAAAACCAAACAGAGTGCCTTGGAGCTTCTCCTATGTCTGAATATTCCACTGCGCGCTGGTTTGAAAGTAGGCAACACAGATAACACAGAAGCATGTTGTTCACAGAGCAGATCGAAGCACGTTCATTTCTGTAGGGCTTCACTAAGGGGGTGAACGTGAATTTTGATTCATATTTCAAACCCTGGTGGTGACACGAAAGCGGAACATTAGATTCAGTTTGTACTCGATCGAATTTACAACGATTGCTATACCTGCATTTAAATCCCGTGATATTAAAATTATTTTTAAAACATTTTGACGTATATTAGTTAATTGCCCCCAGAATAATATCTGTTAAAAATATAAACCCCTGGATTCTTAAAAATATTGATTTCAAACGCAACTGCATTTAAAAATAACCATTTTCCGAGTTAATCCTCGAAATTTCGAATTTGGTTTAAATAATAACCATTTTTCAACTTCTTTGTCCTTGTCTGCTATGTTTAGAAAATAACTATATTCCAACTTCTTCAGGAGAAGTCATTTTATGGGTTTTCACTGAGAAGTCATCAAAAGACATAACGCGGAAAAAGGTCAAAAATGGTGATTCTTGAACCATAAATGGTTAATGATTTTTGTTTAAGTACGGCATTTGCTTTAGATCGTTTGCTTTTCGATGTGGTTGGTACCTCCCTTACATAAGAATGTGAAATAAATACATGCAGTTGTTTTGCAAAAAAGGTGTTACATTTGTAGTTTTCCACAAAAAGTTCTAAAACTGGCGGAAAAGTTGACCTAAACAACATAAAATGTAGAGATGAGGTAGCATAGCAGGAAGCTTTATCTGCAGTGCAATGTCGGATTAGCAGTTTTGAAGGTGAGTACTAGACCGTGACCCTTATTAATATTTTTTGCATTTTCGTTTTCTGAAAGCCATCATTTTTGGACCGCTTTGATACATCCCAAAAAGGGAGAGAAGTTTCAAAATGTACCCGAATATCTGCGATCTACAACCTGTTTGGACGTGACATCTTCACTGGCTGGCGCATATGGTTTGGTATTGACTGAATCTATGTCATTTTTCTCATTTTTTTAGGAAACCTTTACAAGAAATCAAAGGGGAAGAAGGATCGGGAAGTACTGGCTTCAAGAAGGCGTTTCCAGTCAGGAAGATTACAGAAGTATCGAAGATGACAACAGTAAGGTGGCTCCGGATGGAAGCTTTTATACGCGGTCCCTGCCACAGCATCGATTTCAACTGTTGGATGTTCCAAAGGTTTTGTTCTAAGAAAGTTACCGGAATCCATTCTTTTTTGGATCCCGACGCAATCGGCTATTTTTCTTGGTTTTGTGCTAATTCGGCGAACTGTTTGAAAAACTGCTTTTTTTTATTTCCACTTTTTCCATACAAATTTGAAAGTCTTGGACAGTCGCTTTATAGTTATCCGAATGAGCTAAAACTTTGCCAGTAGGTGAGAATGAGGATACTTGATCCCTGGGGATACTTGATTCCTTAGCTATATCTTGAAACTGGAATGAAGAAGAAAAATGTGCCAAAATGAGCAAAATAACAATGCTTGTAGTTTAAAAAATTCTAAACAAAATAATTGTTTGAGTAATTGAACTTTGTTTGAAAAATTTCACAAAATGTAACTTGAAGATCTTTTTTCATCACTTTAAAATGTTCCTTACATCGGAAAATTATGAAAAAAATATTTGTTCTAATGTATCAATCGTTCGAGCGTAAGATGAACTTCATAATGCCATATTTTCAAAGTAATGGAAAAATCTCAACTTTTTTCAGAAAAAGTTTTCTAAAATGTTGATTATGGGTACAATTGATCCCCTAGAGTTGGGTACAATTGATCCCCCTTCCAAACGGCATATTCTTCTCCTGAATTGATCGTTATGATTGCTGATTACGAGATTACTTATATTTATCCAAAAACTAATATTTATCAAACAATTGTCTGAAGAAAAGAGCAAACATAATTAATTTTCTCTTAATTATAAAAAAATAGCGCGTTTAAGTATGCAATGTTAATAGCGTTGAGACAAAGTTATAGAATTTTCTTCTTATTTCTGCTATAAATTGTGGAATGAGAACAAACATGACCAAAATAGTCAATTAACATTCTATCTTGGGGTTTTGTTTGATTTTTATACAAGGATTAGGGCTTCCTGAATAAAAGATCAAGTCTCCTACAATAGGGGATCAAGTCTCCCCTAACTTCAGAAAAATCGCAATTTTTTTACTCCCACGAAAATGCCTCTAGTTCATCAACGGGTTCAAGTATCGTTCTAATTTTTGGAGCATAGAAACTTGAAGTTACAAGCTGTCAGAAAATGTCAAAGTCGGCGAGACCCAGCTGTCACATAAATGAAAAAAAAATCAAGTTTATTGCTAATTCATTAAAACTGCAATTATTTAGGGGAAAGGTTTCCTAAATGGGCCTATCGGGTTAAATGACCCTACGGCTGTTTGATGAAATGGCTGACTAGACAACTTATCTGACCAATGCATTTTGAGGGTGATACGCTTAGAACATAAGGCAAGACAGAATTTTTTGAATTTACAAACTCCAAAAAATTTAAAAAATCATACAAGGTTTTGATACATTTTGATGTAATATTTCGACTTTTTAAAATTATACGTAAGGAAGCTTAAAACAAAAACTAGGATGATTTTTGTTTCTTACTCAAATGAACTTAAGAAATTAAACATATTTCAGCTTTTGTGGAGGTTTAATAATGATTGTATAGTGGAATAATAGAGTGTTTTTGTATGCCCCCATCATGTTGGTAAAATGCCTCCATCCTTAAATAACAGGTTAAATATAATAAATAAATGATTATTATCATTGAACCTTCAAATCTAAGCTCTGAATAAAATCTTAAGAGAGAATTGAAGTTCTAAAAACAGATTTTATAAAGTTTCTCTCATGGATGAATTTCCTCCATAGTATGGCAACCCTAACTTTTGTTTTATTCCATAAAATTATAATATACATAGATTTTTATCAAACTTCAGCTTTGTCGTACGGATATTATTACCTTCTAGCAGTTTCGATGAAATTGTACGGAAATATTGCCCAAAAAACAGAAATTTTGTTCAAAACATAAATAGGCGCATTTAGCCCGCACGGTTCGAGGTTCGGCATTTTAGACAACACTTATAATAAAATCGTTTTCTTGGAAACAGAAGAAAATTTTAACATAAAAATTACTCCAATGCATAGAAAACAGATGCCTGCACACGTGTATATAGTTTTTGTACACATATTCGATGTGATATCTGATTTAATCAGTGTTCTGCTTAATAGGCGCATATAGCCCGCTCCTCCCCTAGACCGGAACCAATTTCAAATCCTTCTTTTGTCACTCGGAGTTGGAACATCGGGAGGAGGGGGGAGGGGGTATGTTGAAATGAAAAATGAAAAACAAATAAATTGGAATAAATTTCACGAAAGCTTGTATGCAACAAAGTTGCATAAAATATCATTGCACAAAACCTAAAAAACAAGTAATTTTTTATCGAAAAATTCAATAAAATCAAGAATACAAAAGGTGAAATAAATTGCATCTTCCAAAATTTGTTTTTTTTCGTCTTGTAATCTTTTGGATTCTTGAATTTTTTTTTCGAAATTTACGTTAAATACTTCAAACTTTGGGTGTGTGACAAAGGAAGAAATTAATATTTGTTCCAGCCTTATTTATACAAGGTATAAGCTGGCTATTACGATTTATTCTTTAAAGTATGAATTATTCAAGAGTTTTAAACTGCTTAAACAAAAACTCTTTGAAAAAAGAAGTGAACATTAAAAAAAAAAGACGGAAAGCAAAGCTAACCTTAATAAAATGAAACTATTGCGTAATAGGATTTATCGTGTTATCTGAATCAAAGCCAGGCATTTGAAAGCGCACTATGAGGCGCCCTCTAACGGCGTTCAAATTCCGCTCGAAACATAGATCATGATATTTATGCAAAGCTCACTCTCGAAACACGAAAGGTCCATTTGAAAAAGTTACAGCCAGTCCTTACCTCGTTTTGTTGGACTTCGTTCGATTGTGGCGGCTGACTGACTTCGTTACGATGGTGGCGACACCGATGATGCCGTATAAACTGTTTCATTTTTAATACTACATTTACACTTTGGGCCTCGAACTTCCACTGACCGGAGATGGGTTTTTTTTTTCTCTTCGGTTGAGCTCGAACTATCCGTTTGCAACAAAAAAAAAATCTCACCCGAATTGTCCGGCACACAGTTGGTACAATCGATGGAAGTGAAATATCGAGAACCAAAAAAATACAAAAATACACTAATTCTGTTTTCAGTCACTGCCGGCAGATTTCTACTAATTTTCCGCCAATCCGAAATGGCGCATCGGAAGCCCCGTTCTTTGGTCGTCGCACTTGATGCTGCGGCTGCTTCTTCTGCCGACATTTCTGTCTATCGTTCGCTACTGTTGCTGCTGCTTCTGCTGTCTATGCTTCTGCTGTTCCATCATCAGATCATCAACGCCACCCGTCGACTCTACATACTAGGTACTTCGTACTTTTACGACCTCCATCATTGCTATGAGCACCGTTGCCAGCAGGGATGTCGATGATGGAATTGGGATGCCAGTGCCACTGCCAGAAGGACCACCAAATGCAGCTGGATGAAGGCCCGGGATCCGTACCGTGCTATGCTGCCCCCTCGTTGCATGGCGGCTGGATTTTCCTCTGGAACCAGGAGAAGAAGAAAGAGAAAAAAAAATGCGAAAAAATCATTTGGTGGAAATAAAAAACAGCAAAAGTGAGTCCCGCGTGAGAATAAAATATATATGGCTGCATTTGGAGCAGAAAATAAAACAATCCCCGGGCAACAGCAAAGAAACCATACAGTAGAACAAACCGGTACTTCCCGTTGCGTAATTTCATGAATAGAATTTTACATTCTTTTCCAACCAATGATGTCAGGAACCTTGAATGTTCTATTTCTGTTCAGTTTTGTTTTCAATATGGGAACCATACAAGAACGAAATGAAACAAGTTGTTTTTAGTTGTTTCATTTATGAATGATATTTTCATCCATTCAGTTGTCAAATTTCAGAGATACCGTTAAACGGGGCTTCATGCAACAGCAGGTTTATATGCAACATTTGTAAACCACAACACTTATCCCTGTTTTAACTTAAAATAATGTAATAAAACTTTCAGTTAATGATAACAAAACGATGATGACATAGTTTCCCGTGAGAAAGTTTTTTTGAGTTTTCGATTCTCATGAAAAATTAAAAAAATCGAGCATTAGATTTATAAATTTTAATATTTTTCGGTGCCGTAAAAAAGTTTACCTAGTATGACGGATTGGCTTAGTGATTTCGAGTACAAACTTTATATATTTTTTTTATCCTATACAACACTTTTGATGTAAAATTTTTTTTGCGGAAAATCACCATTTTTTTTAAATAAATATTTTTACTATTCAGTTACCAGTCTGGGCTGCAAAAGTCTGGGCTTGGAAGTACCGGTGACGACAAAGACGAATTCTACGCGCAGCTGGAGCGTGAATACGACCGTTGCCCAAAACATGATATCAAGATCGTCATCGGGGATTTCAATGCTCAGGTCGGCCAGGAGGAGGAATTCAAACCGACAATTGGAAGGTTCAGCGCGCACCAGCTGACCAACGAAAACGGCCTCAGACTTATTGATTTCGCCGCCTCCAAACGAATGGCCGCAAGCCGAAATGTGCCGGGATAAGGACGGGGGTATCCTGACGGACAATCGTGAGGTGATCAAAAGGTGGAAGCAGCACTTCGATGAACACCTGAACGGCGCACATGCAGGAGATCAAGACGGTGGGGGAAGGTACATCGCCGGCGTAGCCAACGACGAAGAGGAGCCACTCCCAACGATGAGTTAAGTTCAGGAAGCCATTCGCCAGCTGAATAGAAACAAGTCGGCTGGGAAGGATGGCATCGCAGCTGAACTCATCAAAATGGGCCCGGACAGGTTGGCCGATTGCCTACATCGGTTGATAATCCGAATCTGGGACATAGAACAGCTACCGGAGGAGTGGAAGGAGGGGGTAATATGCCCCATCTACAAGAAGGGCGACAAATTGGACTGTGAGAACTACCGAGCGATCACTGTCCTCAATGCCGCCTACAAAGTGTTGTCCCGAATCCTACTCCGCCGCCTAACGCCACAAGCAAACAGATTCGTGGGAAGTCATCAGGCCGGCTTCATGGAGGGTCAACGACGGACCAGATATTCACATTACGGCAAATCCTCTAAAAACGCCGGGAACACCAAGTCCCTACGCATCTGTTCATCGACTTCAAAGCCGCATACGTCACGATCGACCGTAACGAGCTATGGAAAATCATGGACGAGAACGGCTTTTCCGGGAAGCTGATCAGACTGATCAAGGCGACGATGGATGGAACGCAGTGCTGTGTGCGGATTTCGGGTGAATTGTTGAGTTCATTCGAATCGCGCAGGGGGCTTCGACAAGGTGATGGTCTATCCTGCATGATGTTCAACGTGGTGCAAGAAGGTGTTATTCGACGAGCGGTGGGCGAAATGCGGGGCACGATTTTCAACAGATCCAGTCAACTTATCTGCTTTGCCGATGACATTGATATAGTCGGCAGATCAACTGCAGCGGTGGAGGAGATCTACCGCAAACTGAAACGCGAAGCAGGAAGGATGGGGTTGATGATTAATACGTCCAAGACGAAGTATATGCTGGCCTGCGGATCCGAAACCGACCGAACCCGCTTGTCTAGTAATAACAAGGTCACGATCGACAGCGACGAGCTGGGGATAGTCGAAGACTTTGTCTATCTCGGCTCACTGGTGACCGTAGACAATGACACCAGCCGTGAGATCCGGAGGCGAATTATCAGCGGAAGTCGTGCCTACTATGGACTCCACAAGCAACTGCGGTCGAGAAGACTTAGCCCTCGCACGAAGTGTAACCTGTATATGACGCTTATTAGACCGGTTGTTCTCTACGGGCACGAGACATGGATATTACTCGAGGAGGACCTGCGTACACTCGGAGTATTCGAGCGACGAGTGTTAAGAACCATCTTTGGCGGCGTACAGGAGAATGGAGTGTGGAGGCGAAGGATGAACCACGAGCTCGCGTGACTCTACGGCGAACCCAGTATCCAGAAGGCGGTGAAGGCTGGCCGGATACGCTGGGCGGGACATGTTGCGAGAATGCCGGACGAGTGTCCTGCAAAACAGGTGTTCGCTACGAATCCGGTAGGAACAAGACGAGCGGGGGCGCAACGAGCGAGGTGGTTAGACCAAGTGGAGCGTGATCTGGCGAACGTAGGGTGCCCGAGAAATTGGAGAACGGTTGCTATGAACCGAGTGAATTTTAGGAATTATGCTCGTCAAGTTATGTCGTGAGACGGAATACTATGTAAATAAAAAATAATCTGGGCTGCAAACCAAAGATTCACCTTTCAAATCTCTTTTCGATGTGCTGGAACATGATTGTTGTGCATACCACGTTTGTAATTTTCAAAATTTTATCCACCAAACATTATTTTTTTATGTTTTCCGTTAGTAGATATTTTTTTGTAGTATTTTTCGCTCCTAAATGGATGCAACACACTTATGCCTTTTTTTTTAATAACATCTATTTTTTTACACTGTTTTAAACAGAAAATCTATAATTTTCCAATGATAAACTTGAATTTTCTCTATTTAGCAATGAATAAGCCCAGGCAAAATCCGGGAAGATTCGTACAATATCTGGGCAGAATTGGCTTATCTCGAACCCTTTATTTAAATTATGGGCAAGCCGGTAAACGTATGTCTAGAAAATTTAGAACAAACGATTGTCAAAGTATAAAACTATCTACAGTGAAAGATACCCGGATATACCAAAAATATTTTACTGAAACCATTAGTTTTTGATACAGCCTTTGAACAATCTTTGAACAGCCATAACTTTTTTGTTTTAAGTCCAATCGAGTTGCAGTCTTGAGGTGAAATGGTAATCTTTATTGAAATTTCAATAAAATCTACATAATCAAGCAATCGACTGGTAAAGAAAAAAAATGTATAATGAAAAACCAGTTTTTTATGCTTCTTTAGAACACTAGGGTAGAGTGGGGATACTTGATCCCTTTTTCTTATTTTTACCATATCTTTTTGGAAACATTCAGCAACTCGCACTCTTTTACATTTTCTGACAGCGTGTAACTTCTTAAATTAGAACGATACTTGAACCCGTAGATGAACTAGAAGCATTTTCGTGGGAGTAAAAAAATTGCGATATTTTTGAAGTTAGGGGAGACTTGATGCTTTATTCAGGAAGCCCTAATCCATGAAAAAATCAAACAAAACCCCAAGATAGAAAGTTAATTGACTGTTTTGGTGAAGTTTGTTCTCATTTCACAATCTATAATTGTCAGAAAAAAAATTCTATAGCTTATTCTCAACCCTTATGACATTGTATACTTACGGGCGCAATTTTTTAAAAACATGAGAAAATCAATTATTTAAGCCCTTTTCTTCAGATAATTGATGGATGAATATTAGCTATTGGATAAATATTGGTAATCTCGTAATCAGAAATGACCACGATCCATTGAGAAGAAGAAAATATACCGGGATCATTTGTACCCATATATTAGAGATCAATTGTACCAAACTTTTTCTGAAAAAAAGTTGAGAGTTTTCCATCGCTTTGAAAATATTGTATTTTGAAGTTCATTTTACACTCGAAAGATTGATGTATTGGAATAAATATTTTGTTATAATATTTCCATGTTAGGAACATTTTAAAATGATGAAAAAAGATCTTCCAGACACATTTTGTGAATTTTTTCTAACAAAGTTCAATAACTCAAAAACTTAATTTGTTAAATTTTTTTTATCTTCAACCATTGCTGTTTTGTTCCATTTGGCACATTTTTCTAGAACATTTGATCTTTGTGCGGCATTTCAGTTTGGAGATATAGCTAAGGAATCAAGTATCCCCAGGGATCAAGTATCCTCATTTCCCCTATGTCTTAGAATCCCTTTCACACTTGAGAATCAGTGCAACCCCTTCCTGTTGTCCGATTCCGCTCAAATTTGGCATATGGCCTTCTGATGACTCTCTGAAACCATTAAAGTCTTTTTTTGCAAGTATTTTGATTTTAAAGTAGGTATTTGTTAAGAAAAATTCGATAAATTAAATAAAAAATATCCTAAATTGTGATTTTTATCAAGAATTAAACCGTGAATAGCTCTTCACACGATGATACAAACAACGTGTTTTGTTCAGCAAAGTTTAAGTGCATCAAAATTCGCATCTTTTGATGGCATTGATATCAAAAATATTTTACGCCTGGTACACATTCTGGTCAGTTGAATACAAAATTTTTGGACCAACAAATTTTTTTCTTGGAAATAGCTTGCTTGTTTCACATTATGATACAAATTTGGTAATTTTTCATTTTTGACGTATTTAGTAGTATTTAACTGAAACAAAATTTAAAAAAATATAAAATATATAAATTTTATGAGAATTTTTGGACCCGAATTTATTTAAAATTAAATCTTTTGAAAGTGAACTTTTTTCAAAGATCGCGCATGCGGAACCTCTAAACATGATTTTTTTTAGTCGGGCTTCATACAAAAGTTTGTCCTGCATATCCTCATCTACCATTTGGAGGGTGAATCCCAAATCATAGTAATATTACTATGGTTTTTTTTTTCAAGAGTTCTCTTGAAAACCTATGAAAATCAATTTTCAAGTCTTTTTCTACCGTTTAAACATTTTTTTTTAAATATTGAAAATTAATAAGTGAGTGGTAAATGACTTTAAAGAACTGGTATTTTTCTTGCCATTGAAAACACCAATGAGTATTTTAAAAGGGGAGAGGAGGGTATCATGGGCCACTTTTTTTCTTTGGTTCATTACTTCTTTATTATAAAAGATAAAAAGTAGAAAAAAATAAATGGAAAGGTTTTTTACATTTTTGAGGTATCATAAGGCATTTTTGTTTTTTTTTTTTTGATTTTCCAAGTTCTAACTGTTTTAAAAAAAGTTTTTTTTTTGATTTCGAAAAACTGTGGGGAAACGTGAACCACCAAATCCAAATTTACTAGATAACGTGCAAAGCTTATGAGTTGATCATTTAGTTATTCTCAGATGAGGAAATATAAAAGAAAGTTGTGTATGATCGAATAGTTCTTAATTCCTGGCTCGCGAACGTTTCGGCAAAATTCCTTATATAGGATCTATGTTCGTCTCTATCACATTGTAAAAAATGAACAAAATATTTTTCACAACTCTTTATTAGGCATCAGAAAACTTTGCAGATAGGAAAAACTTATTTTAAGTTCTAAATGTGTATAAAACCATCAAAATATAGGTGGCCCAAGATACCCCACAAAAAGTGGCCCACGACCTCACAAGCTATGTTTTGTTGCGTTTGAGTGACTTATTGATGTTTCATCAAAAATTCCTTTTCCGACGTGAAAGAACATTATAAAACTACTATCATAAGCGTATGAGCATATTTTTGTTATGTACTCGAGGTCTTCCACGTGTTACCAACTAGAGTAACAATGGGTTTTGTTTATTAGAGATAGGCGATTAAGTATTAATAGTTTTTTTTAGTGTTGTAGATAATCCTCAATCCATCTCCAATACCCCTATACCTTCTTTGCTGCATGGGTTTTTTTGACAGTTGACATTATACAGTTGCTCAATAAAAATCGGTTACCGGCAACACTGGACAAAAGGGAAGTAAAGCCGAAAGAGTCATTGAAGTTTGGACCGTGAATCAAGTCGGTCACGGTCTAAGTAACGCTGAAATCCGGTCCACAAGGCTAAGCCTAAAAGCCACGTGGATTTCCGGAAAAGACTAGGACATCGCCAACGAGTTTCGCGGGAACCTATTCCGGACGAGAAGTGACGAAGGCCCTTTCTTCCACCCGACGCATCCGGTCGTTTCTTGCCGCCACCGGGTGGACCCATTCGGACCTGAATTGCCGTTCAGGGCCTAGCTCCTGCTCTTCCGGACCATACCCAAGTTCCGTTGGATCCTGTCGTCCCTTCCCAAACACCATCTGGAAGGTTAGGGTGTCATCCTCATCAACACCACGTGGCCGTACGCCACCAGGAAGGCTCCCAAGATACGCCGCCACCAATCCAGGTATGAGCCCCGTATGCTATAAGCGTCAGCCCCGTCAAAATACCATGCTGTAAAACCCCAAACCTTTCCACTTAAACTATGTATTCCCAATAAATTGTAAAATGTAAATGTCCTATTGTCCAACGCCTATCCGAAACCCCCTTGTTTGATTGTTCAGCCCAAGTTCTCTCGTTGGCAACCCTAACCGTCGGTCGTAAGTCTACCCTGGTAAGTGTGATTGTGCCGATCCTGAAGCTAAGAGTCGACCGAGCTAGCCGGCTGTTACACACGGATGCAATTTCGTGGGTGTTTGTTTAATTATGTAAGTACGTTTTTCTAGGCTAGTTGAATAAAAGAAACATATGTTACGTACATAAGTCAACAACATATAGAAAAACATGCTTACTCCAAGCGACGACGAAGACAGTTGGATTGAGATTTTTATCTCAACACACAGCTGAGATATTTAGAGGCCCACGTTACCCCACTTTCCCCTGATTCAATATTTTGAAAATACATTTTTACTTACAGTTGAAATTTATAAAAACAAACCATATTTTCTCTCATTTAAAACTCAACTTATAGGTTTTTAAGCGTAGAAAAAGTATTGAGATATTTTTTTCTTTAAGACTTAGATATTGAAGAATATCTGGAAATATTTCTTGTTGATCAAAGTTACAACCCTAGTTATCAATTTTACCCCGTTTCGCGGTAGTTTATATAGTTTATATTTTTCTAATCAATAACTTTGATTTCGAGCGAGGATTAAATGGCCATTTCTATTAACCCCCGTTTGCAAATGTATGCTTCAAAACAATTTTAATGCATATCAACTTCAACGGTTCACTTTCTACTCTTCAATTTGAGTTGATAGATCTATTGAACTTTCCATAAAACCCCGCGTGATAATTTGCGTCTCAATCGGATGAAATATTCGGCTCTTATTAAACACACACATGGATTATTTGATTTGAACGACTTCTTTTTGGTATTCAACCTTTAATTTGAGTACATGGATTGATAAGTCGTTACATTATACTCTTGGGTAATTTTTTTTACATTTTTGAAATATAATAAGTGGTTAATCAGTTTTAAGAACTGGTATTTAAAGATATTGTAAGCCAAATTAAGGAAAGATTTGTATCGTAAAGCATTCATACACGGATAAATTTAAAAAAAATTGAAATTTTATCCTGTTCTCTAGGAACTAAAGTAATAAATTTGAAGGTTTTTTTTCTGAAATTAATCGAAAATTTGAGCTGTTTATGGTACTGAAATAGGATGTAAAATAATTTTGATTTTTTATGAATTTAATCTAGTGCAGTTAAACATGTTTGAAATGCACTTTTTAAATGTCTGCATTAATGTGAAAGCAATTTGAACTTTTTACGTAAATTTTTGGAAAAAAAATTCAATGTATATCTGCCGGCATGCAGAGCTAGTGCCTATACATTACAAAAGTTTGCCTCAAGAACGATAAAAAATTCAAGTATGCGATTTCTCCTTTACTTATATGCCTGTTCCCGACACTTCCTAATAACTCTAAGCTCTACTCTGAATATGCTAAACAGAATAAATTATAGAGAAGAAGGAATTTTCGTAGGAAAAATAAACAAAAAGTAGGTTAGCTTTAAAAAAAGAGAGACCAAAAGCAGGACACCTGATAACGTACCAATTTGAAAAAAATATAAGTGATTTAAAGACTTCACATTAGTCTCATAACGTCAAACGGGGCATCATGCAAAAGCGGTGTTAGATGCAACATGTATATAACACCACACTGAATCAATTTTTAATTTAATGAATTGTAATAAAGTTATCTTTTAATGATAACAAAATGATGATGACATAATTTTTCGCATTTTTCAAAGTTTTTTATTTTTATATAAAACTAGCTGACCCGGTGTGCTTTGCTACACCTTTCAAAATCAAATTATATTTTCAGAAATTATTCAAATTTTTATTGTTTTATTGGCATTACTTCAAATCAAATTATAACATAATTTATGAGCAACCGCTATAAAATGAGAGCTGCAGCTGGAGTTCCGAATTTCAACACAAAGATAACTTAAACGAATTTTCAAAATCTCGCTCTATAAATTTGTGTTAAAGATCTGATAATTTGAAGCTGTCTAGACGGTATCAAATTAATCGCAAACCATCTAACTTATAAAATATGGTTGTTTTTTCTTGATATGTTGTGGATTTATGCTGAAAAACTGATAAGAGAGCCCCTCCCCTGTCCTTACCTTCACCCCCTGCTGAATGCAGGTCGTGATTTTTAATTATCATACCTAAACAAACAAACCGTTCCCAAAAATCCTCTTAAATCAAGTATAGTTTCATTGGTTGATAAGTTTTTAAGCTTTACAACAAAAATTTATATAGACCCTCCTCCTTTCTTCCCCTCTCTACACTGCACAGTGGTGCAGAACATCAATCTAGCTGTACGAAATTAATAGCGCCCAGGGATGAAGAGATAGACATTTGATGTCTTCAGCAACATTGTTCAGTTTTTCAAGGAGCATATTCTAGTGTCAAAATTTTTGCCGAGGGGTCCACCGATAGCGAGATAAAAATGCTAACTTTTTTGTTTTTCAAATTAGGGCTTTGATGTCTTCGACAAAGTTGTTTGTCTGATCAAAATACATAAGTTTGTTGAATATGTCAAAGTCCTATCACATTACCCTCAGGAGTTACAGTCAAAGTAAAAAAATCTCTTGAAAAAACAGTTTTTTGAACCTGACACGTTGTAGATTGGATAAAATGGTTCGCTGTCTTTGAAACAAAGTAGTAACAAGCCACGATCTACAATTGTCTCATACATTATGATGGGCTTAGAAGTTGCTGAAGCTCTATAGAAAGCATTTACTGTATTTTATTGGCAATATTGGAAGGCTCGTCCATCGAAAAGTGCACATTTTCGCAACACCCCCTTTATTGTGATTATTTTTTATGATAAGCGGAATAATTTCCATTTGAAATTAGCGCGGAAATCGGTGGAACTAGAAGAGATTTGAATGATTGAAAATACACATTTTATGTAAAAATTACCTATTTTACTTATAGAAAAAACGTTAAAACATTTAATTTATTTATAAAGTGTTGCAGTTTTCTTTTATACATTTTGGTTTATTAAAAGACATTTAAATTCGATTTTTCAAATCATTTAAACCTCAAAAAAATGAATGGAACTTATCTGTTAAATTTGGTAGAACACTAAATTAGTATTTGAATAATAGAATTTTGCCATTACAATATAACTGCTTCAACTGGTTCCAAGTAACTGTATCCAAGTAACCAATCTTACAAGCAATTCGCTTTTGTCTTTTCGTTGAGTCATAAGTTTTTATCAAATTTAAATGCCTTTTGATAAAACAAAATATATAAAAGAAAACTGCAACATTTTATAAATAAATTAAATGTTTTAACGTTTTTTCTATAAGTAAAATAGGTAATTTTTACATAAAATGTGTATTTTCAATCATTAAAATCTCTACTAGTTCCACCGATTTCCGCGCTAATTTTAAATGGAAATGGTTCCGCTTATCATAAAAAATAATCACAAAAAAGGGGGTGTTGCGAAAATGTGCACTTTTCGATGAACGAGCCTTCCAAAATTGCCAATAAAATACAGTAAATGCTTTCTATAGGGCTTCAGTAGCTTCTAAGCTCATCATAATGTATGAGACAATTGTAGATCGTGCCTTGTTACAACTTTGTTTCAAAGACAGCGAACTATTTTATCCAATCTACAACGTGTCAGGTTCAAAAAACTGTTTTTTCAAGAGATTTTTTTTACTTTGACTGTAACTCCTGAGGGTAATGTGATAGGACTTTGACATATTCAACAAACTTATCTATTTTGATCAGACAAACAACTTTGTCGAAAACATCAAAGCCCTAATTTAAAAAACAAAAAAGTTAGCATTTTTATCTCGCTATCGGTGGACCCCTCGGCAAAAATTTTGACACTAGAATATGCTCCTTGAAAAACTGAATAATGTTGCTGAAGACATCAAATGTCTATCTCTTCATCCCTGGGCGCTATTAATTTCGTACAGCTAGAATGATGTTCTGCACCACTGTGCACTGTAAAGCGTAAGGATCTATAACAATCGTAGAAACATATCTCGTAACCAAGTACCTTTCCATGCCATATTCGTTTCCATTTGTTGGCTTCGTTAGCATAAATTGAGAACATATGCTAACACAATTGTATTGGGCTCACCTCCCTTCTCCTGTGTACCTACTCACTGAAAGGAGGATGGTGTGTCAGATAATCATAGAATCATACCAAAATGATTTTTCATGTTAAGTTTTGTTCATTTCTCGGATTTAAAAAAAAAAGAGTTAAATGTAAGCCCCTCTTCCCTTCCTATATTCCCAATTCTATCATCTTACTGCAAGAAAGGAATTGTTTCACACAGAAAAAGTATTTTCTGTACTCAAAAACTTTTTGATTCCAAATTTGGTTTCATTTGCTCGATAAATTCTCGAGTCATGCAAAAAAAAAATTACATGGAAGCTCCCCCTTCCCTTTTAATATCTTTCCGCTGAAAAAAAGGTGGGGCTTCAATTTATGACAGAAACATTTCTCGAATCCAAATACCCTCATATGCCAAATATGGTAAAATTTGCTCGATCAACTCTCCAAATATACTGAAAATTGTAAGGGAGACCTTTCCTCCCCCTTTTCATCCACCTCTTTGAAGGTAGGGGGATTTGAGGTGAGGGATACCAAATATTCATAGAAGCACATCTCGTACCCAAATACGGTTCCATACCAAATTTGGTTCCATTTGCTGTTGTAGTTTTTTAGTTATGATGTAAAAATTGTATGAAACTCCCCTCCCTCTTTCCTTTCTCCCCACTGGAAAGAAGAAGGGTTCTCAAACAATCATTAGAACATGTCACGTTTCCAAATACCCGCCCATGCCAAATTTGGTTCCATTTGCTTAATTAGTTTTTGAGTTGTGTAAAAAATTATGAAAGAGGCCCCTCCCTTGTTTATTTCTCCCTACTGGAAAGAGGGATGGGTCTCAAATAATCATAGAAATATTTTTCATATCCAAATACCCTCCCATGCCCATTTTGGTTCCATTTGCTTTATTAGTTTTTGATTTATGAAAAAAATATGAAAGAGGCCCCCTCCCCCTTTCTACAAAAAAGGGGGAGGGGTCTCAAATAATCATTGAAATATTTTTCGTATCCCAATACCTTCCCGTGCCAAATTTGGTTCCAATATCTTGATTAGTTTTCGAGTTATATGAAAAATTGTAAGGTAGCCCCGATCCCCCCTTCCTATCACCCCACTGAGAGGAGGGAGGGGTAGCTAATATTCATAGGAATATTCTTCGTACTCAAATACCACCCCATGCCAATTTTGATACCATTTGCTTGATGGGTACTCCAGTTATGCAAAAAATTGTCTTTTGTTTGGGAGGCCCCTCCCTCTCTTATTGAGAGAAGGAGGGGTCTCAAACCATAATAGGAACCTTCCCTGGCCTCTAATACCTCCACCGCCAAGTTTCACGCAAATCGGTTCAGTAGTTTTCGAGTCTATAGGGAACAGACAGACAGACAGACAGACAGAAATTCATTTTTATATATATAGATTTGAAAAATCAAATTTTAATATTTTCCGATGCCGAAAAAAACTTTACCCAGTATGACGGACTACCAACAAACTTTTACTGGTTTCCTGATGCTATACCAACACTGTTGGTGTAAACATATTTTTCGAATAATCACTACATTTTTTTAATAAAATTTTTTATAATTCAGTTAGGTGTCTGGGGTAAAATGCAACAAAATGCCAATCAAAGAAACACCTTGTAATTCTCGATTCCATGTGCTGGAATATGAATATATTTTGCATCACGCGTTTGTAAACATTGAAATTTCATTCATCCAAACATTTATTTTTATGATTTCAGCGTTTAGAATTTTTCGTAGTATTATTTAACCCCTAAATGTATGCAGCATCCTTATTTTCAGAAAAATGTGAAAATTAGATTTTACAGACTAAAAAATTTACTGCAATTGTAGTTTTCATGTAACTAAAGAAACCAATAATTATATAATAAATATAACTTTTCCCTGTATTAAAAAAAATCTAAATCACTCATTAATGATGACTAAAAATGACTGTAGAGAAACAGAGGAGAGACATTTCATTTTTAAAGCAAAGCATCTTTATTAAAGTCAAAAGTATTCAGTATCAATCTTTGAAAATAAATTCTTTGGGTAAAAACATGTCTATTGGTTTTTAAGAAAAAGTCTTTTAAATTTCGGTATTTTTTTTGCTAATTATGAATTCCAAATTGCGGCTTTGTTAGAAGGGAAAAATAACCCATCTTATTTATAACAATAATATACAGTCTCCCCACAATCATTAGTCACTTAACGTTTCATTTCACCACAAAATGTTCGTTCATTCGGGTGTTAGTGGACCAAACATCAAGCTTTGCATGAATTTCAGTCATTAAACATTCCCTCTTTGATTTCAAACATGATTTTGTTTCCAATTTTGTTGAAAAATAAAATAATTTACCGAAACAATCAACGTTTTTCAAAACCACAATAATGGGTCAAAATTGAAGCTTGTAACAATTATTAGTCATATTGCCCACAATTATTAGTCACATAGAAGTCCATGGCAACACCCGAATATCAACATGAAAATCAACAAGTTTCTGGCAAACATTCAGGGGCATTCTTTGCTAGTATACGTTCAAGGGGCAATTGGGTTGAGCTAGCAACCAAGAAATGTTTTGTTTTACTTGTGAAAAAGTGACCCATGATTGTGTGGAATTTGGTGGATTCTGTAACAATTATGGGTCACTTTTATTTTGCTAAATATTATTGAATTTTCGCATATCATTCGCTCAGTTTTATTTGGAAAATGTAAGCTCTTCTTTTGTGCTTATATGGGACCAATGCATTTGGTTGGAATCTTTGGAATTCCCGCATAAAGGGCTTAACGGTTTAAGATGTCTATCTTATAACATTGGAATTTTATGCGATAGTTCCACAGCTTATAGGTCACCTTTGATAAAAAGTATTCAAACAGCAATTTTACTGTTATAAAACGCACAAGTAATATTTTTGAAGCATTTTGATGATATTGTCGATTAACTAAAAATAATATTATGATATAATTTCTTTTGGTTTAGTAGATATCAGCAGTTCTAATGATCGGTGACTAATAATTGTGTGTGACCCATGATTGTGGGTGGACATAACAATTCGAATTAATAATTTAGATAATAATTTATTTGAGACCTAGTAGATCAACCCAGGTAATTCGTGTGTACGATCACCCAATAAGATCAACAAATTATTCCAGAAGGTTGCACAAGATTCCATAGATTTGGATTGATTGACAGAAGAATTTGTTTTAACAAGTTGTCGAAAAACATGTTGAATGAAACGAGCTTCGAACAATCAGTTCATATTCGTTTAAATTATTATCATTCAGGAAAAACTGTGATCCAGTTTAACATTCGTTGAGATTCGATGTCTACCTTAAAAAAATCAAGCATCCTAAGGAATTAAGAAAATTTGAACATTTGCTTGAAAAATAAATTCTTTTTTTCATAATTAAATTTTAAAATGAAAATCTTTATTTGGATTTAATTCGACAATATTGGTCATGTTTGAATATATCATAGTCAAGGCATTTTTAATCTTATTAAAAAATTTCTTGACCTTTTTTCCTCAATCGAGATGCACTTCGTGGCTTTTTGAATTCATTAGCTGCCAAAAAATATGGGTAGACTTTCGATACTGATTTATTATTTGAAGCCGGAAATGATCTACAAATCTACATTTATGGAGAAAGTAAGGTAAACATTCAAAGGAAAAGGAGGATGATAATAAAACACGTTGTAGTGCGTTTTTTTTTGGTAATCGTTGGTGGCTGAAGCAATTGGACAATACACTTTCGTATGCTAACCGACTCAAATAATGCACGAGGTAAGACTGGCAAACCGAGATAAGATCTTGCAGTGAGTTCGATTCTTATTTTTTTTTTTGAATGAATTATCCAATAAGATGAAAATCACTTAAAAAGTATTTCTTGCTTGGCTTGTTTTTCTGGTTTCTCATTTTGCTTGGGAGCTCGAATCTTTAAGTCAGTAGTGCTTTTTCAATCATCTTTGGCACAGTACACTTTTCAGTGCATTTTTGGAACAGGTATTGGGTTTTTGAATCCTCTTCTTTTATGGATGTGGGTGTAACAATCAATATGATTTTAGTAAAATGAACGAAATAGACCATGGCCCAGCCATCTACCCAGAAAACCATTTGGTGGGTATTCTGAATTTGCAATACAAATAAACGTGCAAATAAAAGTGTAAACATATCGTTTATAATGCAGCAAAACCAGTATATATGTACGTATCATTTTGGAGGCCATATAGGTACATTAGCACACATATTATTGATTTGGATTGTTTTGCCGTAATAAAATCATGCAATGTATTTAAATACGGTAAAGAATATGCATGAGCCGCACATTGTAGGTGCAGATATACGAAAATGAGTTTAAAGAAGATTCTATACGATATAATCTGTAAAATAAAATACGACTTCTGGTTGTCTAGGTATCTAAAAAGTACGACATGTCGGGTAAAAGTAGGATGGTAGGACGGATGGTAAAAAGTAGGAGATATCATAGTAAAGTAGGGCATCTGGTAAGCCCAAACCCAGACCCAATGATAATTTAAGATTCGGGTTCTAACTTTAGAAAAATGTGAAGCCTTTTGTATGTTCGACTGTCAAGTTCAGCTTTCAAAAAGTTTGATTAAGTTTGAACCGATCAACTTGCTTTTATAGTTGCCAAATTAATTCAAAAGTAATTAAGCATTTTTTTCAATACTTGAAGGCTACCCTCTACGCCCTAAGCTGCGGCTCCAATTCTGTATAGTTTTTTATAATACTTCACAATTTTTTTCTAAAAATTCAAGATTAACCTTCTAAAACCCAACCCTGCCTTTATTTGTTTATTAAGTAATCATTGTAGACTACAACACATAAGACGGGGTAACATTTGGCATCAAACCAAAGCCAATCATCATATTCTAATTTTGTTTTTCCTTCTCTTTTTCTTCTTCTTCTCTTTCCTACGAAAATATAAGATTTTCTACCACACCGGTCAATAGTTCGTGCGTGATTTTTAAAATTGAAACCTTGTTAAAACTGTCATTTTTTTTGTATCCATGCTATGAAATGATTTATCTGATACCCTAAACTAAAATTTCTGCATTTTTGCCAAATTATCTGAAAAAATTTAAATACATTTCAAAAGAAGCGCACAAACGGTGCCATAATAATAAATTTTCTCGAAATGTAGAAATTATAAGCATTATTTTATTTTCCATGGAAGTTACCGGAGGAAACAAAAATAAATACAGAGAACAGGTTTTGTTTTATCCAGCTCAGTGAAAAGTATGTTTTCCAAGCCAGTTTGAGTTAATGAGTGTTCGTTCATGCATAAAATTTCCACAGAAAATATATTTCAATATCCTTTTTCGAGACCTACAAAAAATTTATAAAAATTATGCAACATTATATGCAACTGCAAGCTTTTTTCACTTTTCCTCCGATATCAAAGTGGCTCAATATTATCAGTTCTCCGAATTTAATAAACATCAGCGCAATTCCAGTTCATCAGCCTGGTACTAAGTCGGTATAAGCACCAAATCATCCCATTGGTTGAAATTTCCTCCGATGAATGGTATCACTAATTTGGAACTGAAAAACTCTAATTAAAACTTACCATTGAGAACGTGCACCATGACGCTGCTGGCCTCGGCCGATGTCGGCATGCAGGTGTAGTTGCCGGAATCCGACAGTTTGGCGTCCAGTATTTTCAGTCTAATGAGGACAGTAGAGCGGGGGGAAGAAAAAGAAGGATGAAAAAACACAAATTTATGAATGGCTAGCAAACGACGACGACACAGGGGGGCAGTTGTGGAAATCGGATTAACTTTTAGCAGCCCCAAATGCTGCTAAAACTTGCTTCGTGGATTTTAAACTTAAAAGGATTAAAATAACATACATTCAAATCCACATAGCAAGTTGTCCTGTTGCCGGTAAATTTAATTGGCCAAATTTGGAGAATGCACTTTGCAGCAATGGCTAATGACGTTATAAATTAGTTGCAAAACTCGAGGATAACAGATTGTACAAAATACCGAACATCAACGGCCAGCTAATGAGCTTGTGTCAGTACTTTTGATAAGCTTACCTCGAGGTGAGCGCTTCCGTCCACTTCAGCTCGACCGATATCCGGGGAGGATAGACAATCGACGACTCGTTTGGGTGGGACTCTGTGGGTTTGATGATATTGGATCCTGTGTAGAATGAAAGGGGAATTTCTTAGAATGAACGAATGATCCCTAATCCATGCAATTAAGTCAAACTTGCCTCGATACCAGTAGATGGTACCCAAATCGTGAGGACCCTGCGTTATGATACAGGTAAGCGTCACCGCACTACCGATTTTTACGTATATGTCTGTTGGTCCGAGGATGAGAGCTTTTGCCTCTGAAAAATTGAAAAAAAATTAATTGATTTTTTTTATAAAAAAAAATAGTGTGGGTTTATAACAAAAAGAATTTAGATAGATGATTTATTCATATTTTCAGTATTTAAAAATAAGGTTAAAATGTTATCAGATTAACAGTAGCTGATTTTAAATAAATAAAGTCCCGAAAAAAGATTTTTTTTAAATGCATATAACTTCTGATAGGTTTCTGCGTTTATTTTATAATTTATGAAATTTCCTAGAATTAATTCATCCATAAAGCTATAAATATTTGGGGGTCCAAAGGAACTTTTGGCTGCTATCCCGGAACTTCCAGTAAAAAAAAACCTTCTTCAAAAACTACACCCAATTTTGGCTTTGCATCGCTTTAATAATAAACTGACTATTACGGTATTTTGTAATCGTGATTTTTTCAACATTTTGACTCAAATTATCTACTTTTTTATATACTTAGAGATTCATTAGAATCTCTTTTTTATTGATATTCTTTTTTTGTAGTGTTTCGAAAATTTGAAGCACCGTTTTTCGAATTTACTGAATGCTTAGATTCCAATCAGTTTGATCAACCTTTTCAGCAGGTTGGTGTACAGATCTCGCACCCTTCACGTAGCAACAAACGATACAATGAAACCAAAACATCTAGGCAAGATATAAATCCATAAAAAAATAATGATGATGAAATGATTCAAAATCAGCTTTAAGTTTTCACGTTTGATTATAAGTTTATAAGCTGTCTTAGATCGATTTTACCCAAACTAACCAATTTCAAAATTTCCACACGCCTTATCACCAAAACTAAAGTGATATACAAAACCTGACAAATGTTTTGAATTCAGGTCACCAAAGTTTTCAAAAATAACTCATTAAAACATAGGCACCAAAAATGCTGTTCCCCTGTGTAATTTTTAGTACAAAGAAGTAAGTAGCATAAAAATACAATATGATAATAATGTTTGGATTGAATCACTCAATATAAAGCCGCAGTGGCTCTTTAACCAAAAATATGATGATTTCAATTCAAGACACTAGCAAAATAGCGTTTCAAAAATATTTTGTAATAAACTAGTTTTAAAAAGCTTGGAAAAAAATTTGTATATTTTCCGATTTTTGGAATTTTCATACCGAATACCGTTTTTTTCGGGCTAGAAAATACCGATTTTATGTGGCATCACTGCACGGGAGTAACAAAATCTTTAACTCTCTTCTTGACGGCCACTGTGGCTTTAAACTTCTTGGTTAAAGAACCACTGCGGCTTTAATGTGTAATTCAATCCAAAAATTATTATCATATTGTATTTTTATGCTACTTACTTCTTTATACTATAAATTACACAGGGGAACAGCATTCTTGGTGCTTGTGTTTTAATGAGTGATTTTGGAAGGCTTTGGCGCACTGAATTCAAAACATTTGTCTGGTTTTGTATACCACCTTTAGTTTTGGTGAAAAGGCGTGTGGAAATGTTAAAATTGGTTTTGGGTAAATTTGACCTTTGATAACTCATAAACTGATAAACAAACATGAAATTTAAAAGCTGATTTTGAATCAATCATTATCAGTATTTTTTTATGGATTTAATCTAGCCTAGATGTTTTGGTATTTTGGAATTCTACAATTTCAGAAGTTTGGATAGTTTAGATTAACGCTATTTCTGACCTCTTTCAAGAAAGTTATTGAGTATTGGATATTATATGTTTTAACACATTTAACAGCTTTGTTGAAGACTGCGAAACGATTAGACTTATGATTTTGAAGAATAAAAAATTCATGTTTTAAATTTCTATAGAATGTCTTAAAAATTGCCGGTTTTGAAGATTTATTATCAAAATAAAAAGAAAACTTCAATAACTTTTTTTGAAGTCAAAATTGCTCGGGATTTTCAGCAATGTTGATTATTGAGTGAGTACCCCTCTTTTAATATATTTGTAATGTTTTATTGCTTTTCCAAAAACAAGTGCCCAAGTTTATTAAATGAATTTCATCTCCAAAACAAAAAAAACTGCATGAATATTTGTAATCAGTTCTAAAAAATAAGTTTTCATTTTCTTTGCACCTCGGACAGTTTTTAAATCAGTTAACTTGTGCTATTTATCACGAGTATTCACTTATCCCGGTTCCTCAGTTTTATATATAAAACTCAAATATGATCTTTTAACGTCTTAAACTTTACTATAATCTCTTATCCACCATGTTTAAGGTTGCCAGAATTTTTTTAGCACGTATCCGGGCCGGACAAATCCGAGCTATTTCAACGAAACACCTGGCAAATCCAGTCATTTGAATTCAAAGCTATCGACCAAAATCCGGGCAATATCCAGCAAAATTGGTCAGAACTCAGGAATTACTTAACAAAAATCAAGTAAAAAAAAACATTAAAAAAATAAATTTTCTATCAAAGTTTATCAGCATCGTAGCAGCAGCAATCGTATTTAAGGCTTCCATAAAACCTTTCATAGTTATTTTTGAAGAAATGACTTAAAATATTTCGTTTTGGACGCATAAAAAATATCCAATACAATACAATAAGCTATTTTTTGTTTGATTTGGCAAATAAGGTGAATTAATCCGAACAAAATCCGGGCTGTTTTGTAATGAAATCTTTCCTAAATTTTATACTTAATAACCGGGCAAGCCCGGTTAAAATCAGGTGAACTGGCAAGCTTTACCATGTTATTCGATGACTAGGATTCGATTTCAAAACAGTTGGCATAGAAGACAAGAATGCAAGCGACAACGCTGAGACTTGCTGGCTTATAAGACACTAGGAAAAAACAAAATAAAAAACGATAGTTTTAGATATGTTTTGAAGAAAAATCTTTCTAAACGAATTTTTAAAAAATTGGAACGAAATCCAATTCTTGGTCAAAAATTTCGTCAAAAATCGGTATAAATACCGGAAAATCGGTTGTGATGCATCCCTGCACTCGCGGCTACGTGATTTTTAAAGATTTGAGAGAAATCACGATGACAATATCCCGTAAACGCACCACGAGGAGGAGTTCGAAAAATGACAAAAATGATTAAGGAATTAAGAAAATCGGTTTATTGTCAATTGAAATACAGCGATGCTAAGCCAAAATTCCTGTGTCTTTAAGGGTGTCCACGATGAAATTGCCACACTGTGAAATTGCTTTAACTTTCAAACCGTTGGGTAGAATTTGATGAGAATTTGGGTGAATTTAGTTCATAGCGCATTGTTCACATCCTGCAAGTTTTAAAGTCTTGTGATCAAAACTCGCGGAAATGGAGTCGAAAGATCAGCTCGTGCGTGATAAAATCTTGCGCATTCTTTACGAGAACAAGGATTTCCCGCATTGTTCCATCGCTAAAACGTTGGGAATCGCGAATTCCACGGTGTCGCTAGTGATTAAGCGATTCGAGGAACGGTTGACCACCGATCGCACTATGGGGTTTGAGGCGGCAAAAAGTCAAAAACTGAACTCATCAGATCGCTTTTACTAGTTAATAACTTAATATTTGACCAAGATATAATCAGTTTTTCAACTCATTATCTTGGATACTGAACGCACCACAGACATCAGACTTTGATTTGATTTGATTCTTTGTCAAATTTATTTTTATAAATCGTGCAACTTAAATGTCTTATAAGTGTTTATTGAATGTAGCTTTCGGGCAGTAAACCACTTAAGCTTCCTACTTATCCCCACTTTTTTCTATCAGCTTGATTCTGAAGTCCTCCAAACGGACCATTTCTCCAAAATTGTATACAAAGAATCGGAAGATTTTTCTACAAAAAAACGTTCTGAAATTTGAAGATGATCTGTTGAAATGACATCTATTTTGTTCAAATGAACTAAATTTTATGCAATGGCTTTAAATACCGTTGCAGTTCTCTCCCACATATGTGAAAATTCAACATAGATCCTCTTGAATTTTATTTATGAATGACATCTTTCAGGGGCGGGCTGCTGCAAATCGGATTGCATTTGAACTAGAAGTTCTCACAATGAGCTTTCGTAAAAAAATATCAGCTCCATAGATCATATGATGGCTGAGAATTTAGAAGGCTTTCGAGATGTGCAACCATTCGAAAAAATCGGACAACATAAGGCACGACTTCAAATTTTCCAGTACAACTATTGGGTACAGACAACCTGTTTTTAATGATTTTTTTTAAATTTTGTTGTCATGTAGTGCGAACACTTAATCTTTTGGATCTTGTTGTCTAATCCTGTATGAGTACAATAAAAATCGAGCATATTCGGTTGATATGACTAAAATACTGCTTTAAAACTAAAAAGTTATGTGCTTAACAGTGCAGAGATTGGCAAATCATCTCACGTCAATTTTATGTCCAATTAATCTTAACATTATTGATGCATAAGCTGTTTGGTTATCTGTGGATTTTTTAAGCAATTGAAGTGGAAAAGAATTACATGTTACCCCAGTTGACGGTACGTTTCATCATCTGAATGTTAAATATAGTTGAATTGTAATAAATCACGATTATAAATTTGATATATTGTGTAAATATCAATTCTGTATAAAGCCGTCCCCACTTACCCCAGTAGGGGTTGAAGCTAAATTTAAGTTTAAAAAAATACATTATTTTCATCATTTCAAATAGACGATTCAAACTTATTATTTTAAATGTAAAGATTGTTTTAATGTACAGTTCGTCATCCTGAGATAGCCAGTTCCTTAAAAACCGCCATCAAATATGATGCTCACCAACTTAACATCGTAGTTTAAAAAAAAAGCAAGTTGCGAGAAATCGCTGGAAACATCCGTTATTGTTAAAATCGTTTCATTTTTACAGTTATTGTATACATTTTAAGTTTGTGCAACATTCTGAATTAAAAGTTTGTTTTATCCAGGCTATTGCGGATAGGAAATGATACACTACTTTTCTGTGGGACGTCCGAAACTTAAAGAGAAATTTTATTTCGTACATATTCACAATCCATTTCAACTTTTCCCGCGAATTAAAACAATATAAAATAAAGACATAAAAACAAAAAAACTTGGCATCATTCAAGCGTTGGTTGAAGGGTTCAGCTGGACACTATACCTTTAGGCGTTTAAGTGGCGCCGCATCAGGGTGACCAATAGCGATGAGATCGATCAAAGTTTGATAATAAAATGCACAATATTGTTCCGATAGCCTTCGTCCATATTCACCTTGGTGTACCTTATATTAATTCTTTATTTGTCTAACAATGGTGTGGTCCAAGGTTTTGAAATAGTTAAGGGGGGGGAGGGGGAGGGGGGGTATAGTCTAACACTTTCAAAAAATCGATTTATTTATTTTTTATTTTTTTATTGTAAAACATTCCAAGAATGTTGTGTCAAATTTTCAAGTCAATTGAAGCAAAACCTCCTGTAATTGAAGCAAAGCCTTTATCGCCTCCTATCTAATACTGCAAGTAAGCAAGAGCCGAAACTTCAAACGCGTTTTTCTTGAAAGCACATTTTTAAACTCCGTGGACATCGTCATTTGAAAACTACTTATTCGATTCTTTTCAAATTTGGAACATATTTTCTACATATAAAATACCAGACCCAACGGTTTTCTTTTTTTTTTACTTTGGGGAGATTTCACAGATAAAAAACGGCGGATTTTTTCGTGAAAAATCGTAGTTTTTACTTCAAACAGCCACAAAAATTTCATAAAAATTTTTTCAAGTTAAATAAAAACGTTGGGGTCCAGAAAAACATTTATTAAAAATATTTTGCTCTGATTTTTTGACTTCAGATGATTCTGTGCTGAGATACAGTTTCCACCGCAAATCCTGTTTTCTAAAAGGCATCCTCGAAAGTGCTCCGTCACCGGCTAATTTTTCAATATTTTTCAACGAAAAAATAACTATATGTTCTTTTAACAATGCTTTGTATAATGCAAAAATTTGAATACATTTGTTTGAACGATAGCTCTAGAAAAAAATAGTGAAAATGGTGTTTTTTTACCGTTAGACCCTACCAACCCCCCTCCCACCCCCCTTAAGGAATGATAGCATTCAACGTTGTAAAGTTGTACTATAGATCATGATATTCATGTTTTAAATGTGTTTTTTAATTAACATATAGCAGAAAGAATAAACTAACAATTGCAATGGTTTTATTTGAAGACATTTTGTTATAATATTTCGTTTCCATAACTCAACTTACCTACTATATTTAACTGGAATGTCATCGACATCTTAGGCACTGTGTTGACTTGGCACTCGTAAGCGCCGGAGTCTCGCTGTTGAGCAAATTTGATCTGCATCGTCCAAACGTCGGACCTGTCAGAACGGGCGACCTGCGGGAAATTATATTTGAACAAATTGAAAAGAATGCTGGTTTCCATAGATTTTATGTGCAATTAATATAAATGGCTCAAAATCGACACAAGGATATGAAACCTAACATCTTCTGAAGAAATTGCTTCAAAACAATGAAGCAGAAAATCTAATTTATTATATCACTTCTAACGATATATCTACTATGAGGTTCAAAAGCTACTTGAAAAGAAAAATCGCACAAATGAGAAACATATTAAATTTATCCCATTTCCCATCAATCGATCATCAAGAATATGTTTTCAAACAGCAATTCCATCTATCGTGAGATGATTGAACATAATGTGTTTTGCAGAAGGAAAGTTCATTAAGCAGCCGGTGAATCTTCCTCCAATCTTCGATATTAACCTCTCAAATCGTCGCCGGTGTTTTTGATATTCGAAAAAAGGAAAGGAGCCGAAAAACATAAGAAGTGAAAAATCCACTTCCCATCTATCTTACCTGAAATCGCTCGTCTGAGGTGTATATAACCATTCCCGCCGACAGGATGTGCAGGTCTCGCTTTCTTATCCAGGAAACCTGTTGTATATGGATGAGATGGGGAGAAAAAATCACAAACAATCCGTAAATAATCCAGCTTTTGAATAACGGATCCAGCAGCATAAGGCGGAGGTGTTGAGGAAATCGACGGAAAACATTCACATAAACTTAGACACTGCCTTGGCATGTACACTGAACCCAAAATCACATTTAAAACACTGAAGATTCACATAAAAGTAAGAATATATTGAATTTCATCATTTCATGTGCCTCATATACGCTGTACAAATTTGCTCATGTACATGCAAACGTTACTGAAAAATTCTGCAAAAAATCATGGATGAGTTTTGACCAGAACGAAGCTTTTTAGACCCCAGGGTTTGAGAAATCCAAGAATGACCCCAAATAGACTCAATCTAATGTTTAGTTTGCTTGCTCTTCATTTAGTATTTAATGTGCGAGTCGATAATCACTTACTCACCACTTGAGTTTTACTGAATGCCCACTTAGTTGTCGCTCCCACCTTCTGACGTTTGCTTAAATTTCATTTGTATTTCACGTAAGTTTTAAGTGAACGTTCCAAAATCTTCTTATTCATTAGTTGAATTTTGAGTGATTGGCATTTGAATTCCATCGTCTTTTAAATGTATTGCGCATTGTTTGGATCAGACCATTTCGGATAAGGAAAAAGAACAGTTGTGGTTCCGGGAACAGTTTAAACCAGAGAGGAGTTTTATTTTGCCTTAATTACAACTTTACCCGCTTAATGATGAACCAAATTACAAAAGAATGAACAACTGGCATCATTATAGCGGTGGATAAGTTGTTTGCCTGCTGGTCTACTTTACGGCGTAATCAACATCTCAGGGTGACCAATAGTGATGATATTCATCACGCATGATTTTTTTTTACTTGGGTAGAGGCTGAACTCAACGGAGAATACAAGTAGATTAAAATAGGGATTTATTTGTTTTCAAACAGGGATTTTTTTTCCCAGAGCTAGTTGAGAATGTCATTAGGAATGGATAACGCGTTGAATTTTAATGATTCATTATAAAATACCGTCTAAAATGGAAATAGAAATGAAGAAAGTAACAATTTGCAAGAGGTCGAATCATAAACCAATTTGATGAAAATTGAAATCTTTGTCAGAAGGAAAATGATTGTAATAAATCAACTAATAGTTGAATCTTATTTAACTTTTCAACGTAGTATCGGAAAATTACTAGATCCTAAAAGGTGTTTAAAAATGAGTCAGAAATTTGACTCGCCTCCGGAAGAATTTACTTTAAAATCACCCAAACCTTGAAACAATAAATTAAAGAAACTACATGTTGTGCAAGAGTTGAATTTTATTTTCAATTGTTAATTTTGATTTGCAATTCAATTAACCTTTTGTATTGAAACTCTAAACTTGACATACAAGACTCCTACCTCGTCTTTAGAATGGGGTTTCTATAAGAAGTATAACTAAACAAGAACAGAATTTGAAACGGACCATTTTAACTTCAAAATTATTTCACACAAAATTTACATTTTCCACAAAATTTAACTTTTTCCAAGGGGCAATGAGCTTATAACGTAAATTGGACTAATTTAAGTGCCCTGAATCTAAATATTCAATTTTTCTATCTTTTCAATATACAGTACCGTTCATAATTGTATAGAAATTGGAAGCAAGCGCACTGTCACTTCGACTTTGAACTTCCATAACTTTTTACTCTGATGATAGTTTTTGATCAAATTTTTTGCGTTAGATAAATCAACTATCACACTATTATCACACAAAATTTGAGCTCTCTCGAGTTTGTGTGGCCTGAGAAACAGTAATTTTACGAAAATCGGACTTTTTGGACTTTTCTCATTCAAACTGCAATATCCCTGAAACTACGCAACATTTTTTATTGAAATTTTGCAAATTGATTGTTGAGATATAAAACTAGCATGTCTGAAGTTTTCGAAAAGTTCTATCGATGAGATCAAAAGTTACGCGAGGTGCAATATTTCAGGCATGAACCTTGAAATACGATTTCTATAGAATTTTGGACGATTTATGAGAACAATATCATTTCCTCCACCAATCAGACAAAAAATGTCTGGCAAATGCAATGAAGAAAAGAAAAAATGAAATAAATAATCCATTTGTGTTTTGAAATCAGAATCTCGCGATATTGTTGTGATTTTTCGGTTGAAATAGATTAACTGGTTGTTAAACAGAGAATATGATTTTCCTATGAAAACATTCGTCCAAAATTCTATAGAAATCGCAATTCAAGGTTCATGCCTGAAATATTGCACCTCGCGTAGCTTTTGATCTCATCGATAGAACTTTTCGAAAACTTCAGACATGCTAGCTTTATATTTCAACAATCTCAACAATATACAACAACAATTTCAATATAAAATGTTGCGTAGTTTCAGAAATATTGCAGTTTGAATGAGAAAAGTCCAAACAGTCCGATTTTCGTAAAATTACTGTTTCTAAGGCCACACAAACTCGAGAGAGCTCAAATTTTGTGTGATAATAGTGTGATAGTTGATCTATCTAACGCAAAAAATTTGATCAAAAACTATCATCAGAGTAAAAAGTTATGGAAGTTCAAAGTCGAAGTGACAGTGCGCTTGCTTCCATTTTCTATACAATTATGAACGGTACTGTAGGTTAAAGCTAATTAAGGAAGTTTCACACTTTTTTGACAAAACTTGGAAACAAAGTCATTTCATTTTAAAATCAAAGTTTTAAATCAATAATTAACTTACATCATAACTTTAAGTGATTTTGAGTTTTGCGAAAAAAGTTGTAGAAGTTTTTTGTTTGTGTACTTTTCAATTTTCATGATTTTTTTTTTAAGTTTAAACCAAATTGAATTTAAGATATTTTTAAAACTATAAATGTAATCGTTTTGCAGGTATCAACAAATTTATGAATGAAATGAAGTTTTTTTTGACACTTTCTGCATTAACCCTCATCCGCATTAGAGTGTCATTTTGACACTATTGCAAGTTTGAATGCCTGTAACTTTTTTCAGAAGCTTCAAAAAAGAAAAGTTTCCTCGGGGACCCTAAATGAATTTAAAAGTTCTTTAATATTGCATCTTTACTTTATTTATGGACGCACCCTGGAAGCCTGGACAAAAAACTCCCTTTTCCGACTTAGAGTGTCATTTTGTCACTCCAAAAGTAAAATCTATTTAATCCGTTTGAATTATTTTGAACTTCATACAAAACTGATATCACTAAAAACCTTGTATTGTCAGTAAAATATGTTAAGAACATTATATATAGCTAAAGCTTATAGTTTTCTCGTTATTCAGCATGAAAGAAAAAAAAAATCCGAAAAAACATGCCTCAAGAAAAGTGCTGTAGTTCATATATTACTCGTCCAAAAAATATCTGCCTTATGCATATGAAAGCTGAAGTTAATGTCTACATCATGAAGGCGAGAAATATTTTTTTTAAACTTTTTTTTAATTAAATGGTCACGAAAAGTTAAAAAAAGTGGTCTGAAAACTCTACTTTTCATTAGATTGCTAGTAAAAATTGTTTGAACGGTGATAGAGCTTTTGAAAAAAATGATTACAAATTTTATTTAATTTTGACATTTTGTTGTCTTTGGATTTTTGATGCAACAAAAATTGAATTAACGGGTATTTTTCAAAGTTGACTACTTTGCGCGATTTTTTTACAAACTGAAATTTCATTTGTTTTTGAGGTCCACCATCAGGTTGTACCCGGATTTTTAGTGCTTTTACTTTGTTTGGACCAATAAAAAGTATATTCATTGGAAAGAAAATTTAATCTACATTCTAGTGAGGTGCAACAATTCATGCTGTGAGATTTCACAAAAATATGAAAATTATAAACGTAAAATCATTCCTGAATTTCTAGAACCACAAGCAGCGCGTCCAGCAAAACGTATTTGTTTACTCTCCGAGTAGATACGGTGGGTGGTGATTTGGGCAGAGAGCGAAACCGACGGACGAAATTAGAATTAGAATAAAATTTGTAATGATATTTTTTCAAAAACTCTATCACCGCTGTTAGCGCCAAAATGACATCAGCACGACTCAAGCAACAATCAATCGTATAATTAACAATTAGCATCAACTCCCATTTTCCTGTCGTACGTATCTACAGGGGCAGAACTATCAGGCAGCGATATGTATGTACGTGTGTGGATATTATTTGTAACTACCTAGATTAGGCAAAATAATAAGATTTAGCCGCACGGGGTCGATCGGCTATTGTTAACTGCTGATGGCTAGCGCGTTAGGGATCAGAAGTAATAAAACATCCGTGTCGGTCGGTTGTAACACAAGATACAGTCCACTTATTGTTTGCTATTTGTTGTATCGTTCAGTGTTCCAACTACACTGTATCAAAAAATTGTCCGTACAGCACGTACCTTGAAATCCAAACAATCAAAAAGTGCACTTTTTCAGTCAATAAAAATACTACAATTACATCATTTGCTGCAGAAACTAGTCCTTTTCGTAGACCAGTATTAAAAATGTTTATGAATTAAACCTTAAAAATAATCCAAATCAGTTTGTATAGAAAGTCCAAAAATCGACGTCAAAAAATTGTCCGTACACTAAGGCCTTGGTCAAATTTTAGTCAAGAAAACAGTTGTGTATCAGTCTGTCAAACGCAGAAACGTGAGTTGAATCTCAGCGAACACAATTCCAGTGATCTAAGCGATAAATACGGTAAAATGAACGGTATTTAGCATAAATTAGTAGATTTCAACAATTTGTGGATTAAATTAACAGGAAAATGTCTGCTCCACACAAAAAATACCCGTTGACATCCGGAAACTGATTGTTGACCTGAAGAATGACGGTAAAAGCTTGTCCAAAATTTATTTTTTTACTTGTCTTCGAATTACGCATAGAATAGTAAAACGGCCATGAACGTCGGTTCAGTATGTCCTTCAGAACTTTAAGAAGACTAACACCCTGGAGACTAATAGTAAAAGCTGATGGTTGGTTTGTTCGTAGTTTCGGGTCAGAACCAAACAATCATATTTATATTCCTGTAGACGCGCAATATGACTTATAAATCTATTCATTTTTCTCCGTGAATGAATGTCAAGTTTCCGGTGCCATTTGCGCTGAAAGCATACCACACCATTACTTGACCACCACCGTGCTTAACTGTCGGTCACAAATTTTTCAGATCCAATTGAGTATTTGGATTACGCCATACAATAACATGTCCGTCATACCCAAAAATATTAAATTAGCTTTTGTCAGTGAATATGACGTTCTGCCAGAACTCTTCTGGTTCCAGGACATACTTTTGAGCGTATTCCAGCCGTTTTTTCCTAGTTTTAGCAGATATAAACGGCTTCTTCAGAGCAACACGACCTCGGTATTTTTTCTCATGAAGTATATTCCGTACCGTTTGAGGATTAACCTGTATGTTTTCTAAATTCTTCAGGCTGTCTGCTAGTTTCGGGGCACTGATTTTAAGATTCTGACTGATTTCCCTGACAATGATGCGATAATGACGATCCGTAAGCTTCAGTTTGTGGCCTCTTCCTGAAGTGGTCTCCAGGGAGTTAGTATTCTCAAAGTTCTGAAGGACATACTGAACCGATGATCGTGGCCGTTTTACTATACCTGCAATTTCGGACAAGCTTTTACCGTCATTCTTCAGGTCAGCAATCAGTTTTCGGATGTCAACAGGAGTTATTTGTGAGGAGCAGACATTTTCTTGTTGATTTTTGTGGATTTAATTAACAGGAAAATGTCTGCTTTTCACAAAAAAATACCCGTTGCCATCCGGAAACACGAAAATCTACTGATTCATGCTAGATAAAGTTCATTTTACCGTATTTATCGCTCAGACCACTGGAAAATGTCTTTGCCGAGATTCAACTCACGTTTCTGCGTTTGACAGACTGACATATAACTGTTTACTTGACTAATATTTGACCAAGGCCTCAGTGTACGGACAATTTTTTGACGTCGATTTTGGGACTTTCTATACAAAATGAATTGGATTATTTTTAAGGTTTAATTCATAAACATTTTTAATACTGATCTACAGAAAGGACTAGTTTCTGCAGCGAATGATGTAATTGTAGTATTTTTATTGACTGAAAAAGTGCACTGTTTGATTGTTTGAATTTCAAGGTACGTGCTGTACGGACAATTTTTTGATACAGTGTAAGTGTCGTAAATACATAATTCTCGTGTGAACATATCACTTGTTTTAAGTGCTACCAATCCAAGTTCGAACTCCCAAACGTCTGGGAATTCCGAACCAGTGCACAGACCGGGATTGGCCCCAACAACCGCTCAAACAATTTTTACTAGCAATCTAATGAAAAGTAGGGTTTTCAGACCACTTTTTTGATCTTTTTGTGACCATTTCATTAGAAAAAAAAATTAAAAAAAATATGTCTTGCCTCCATGATGTAGACAATAACTTCAGCTTTCATATGCATAAGGCAGATATTTTTTGGACGAGTAATATATGAACTACAACACTTTTCTTGAGGCATGTTTTTTCGGATTTTTTTTTCTTTCATGCAGAATATCAAGAAAACTATAAGCTATAGCTATATATAGCTATTCACAACTCCTATCTCTACCTCCCCGTGGTACCGGCTGGGGTGCGAGTAACCTAAGCGGAGCTCGGGTACCCAACCCCGGTGGATGCTTTGGTCGCATGCAGACTGAGAAGGTGGCCGCACGCGTCTGTTCCCCAGGTCAGGGGCGGCGTGCAACAACAACCGAGCGTCTGTTCTCCAGGTCAGGGGCGGCTCAAACAGCGTCTGTCTTGCAGCAAGCGGCTGAATTTATGAAATGCGGCTCCCGCCAGCTAAGTCCAAGATGGCAGCCCCATCGCGGGATAGGGACTTTAGGCTAACAACCTACTGCTCCTGATATGCGCCAACTGACGTTGCCGATTTGCAGGAGAAAGAACAGTTTTACAGTCAATTGAACAGCGTGGTTGAGAGAATTCCGAAGGGTGACATTCAAATCCACTTAGGCGACTTCAACGCAAAGATTGGCTCCGATAATCAGGACTTTTAGCGCATCATGGGGCGCCATGGCCTAGGACAGATGAGCGAAAACGGAGAGCTGTTTGTAGAATTTTGTGGCAACAACAACATGGTGATCGGTGGATCGCTCTTCCCCCATCGACCAGCACATAAGGTCACTTGGGTATCCCGAGATGGCCGAACAGAAAATCAAATTGACCACATCTGCATCAGCCGAAAATGGAGAAGGAGCCTTCTTGATGTCTGCAACAAACGAAGCGCAGACATTGCATCTGACCATCACCTCGTCCTTGGCGAGATACGACTGAGAGTTGGGTGTCGAAACGACGTCCGCCGGTTTGAGAATCCAGAGGTGCAAAGGGCATACGTTGAACAGCTAGAATCCCGAGCCTCGGAGCTGCCGACAGACGGAACAGTCGAAGAACAGTGGTGTGGAATCAAGAATGCCTTTATCACGACGAGCCATGGTACTCTCGGTAAAGTTTGTGGAAGACGAAGTGAATGGATGTCAGATGAAACCTGGAGGATGATCGATGATCGGAGAAAGGCGAAAGTCGGAATTGAGCAGGCATGTACCGGGTCAGCCAAAGCAGTCGCTCGCTTACGATATGCGGAGCTGGAAAAGGCAGTTAAACGAGCTTGTAGACGAGACAAGAGAGCCTGGACAAACTCCCTAGCCGAAGAGGGAGAAAGAGCCGCTGCCATTGGAGATATCCGATTATTATATGATATTTCTCGCCGCCTTAGTGGTGCAAGGACTAATGCAAGAATGCCGCTGAAAAACCGAGCAGGTCAGCTGCTGACAGATCGAACAGATCAGCTCAAGCATTGGACTGAGCATTTTGATCAACTTTTCCAAATTACAAATAGCAATGGCCAACAGAACCCGCAGCTCGAGGCGCCCACAGTAAGTCACATTAATGGCGTCAACTCGGAAGCGCCCTCGCTGGCTGAAATAGAAGCGGCAATCAAAAACATGAAATCCAACAAAGCACCTGGAATCGATTGCATTCCTGCTGAAATGCTCAAAGCCGACCCTGCCTTGTCAGCACAAAAGTTGCACTGTCTTTTTGCAGACATTTGGGATACTGCAACATTCCCGGCCGACTGGATGCAGGGTATCCTTGTAAAGGTCCCGAAGAAAGGAGACCTGACAGAGTGCGGTAACTGGCGTGGCATAACTTTGATCTGTACAACCCTTAAAGTACTCTGCAAAGTGATCCTGAACAGGATCCAGGAGAAAATCGACGCTACACTCCGACGGCAACAAGCTGGATTCCGATCCGGACGATCATGTGTGGACCACATCACAACGCTACGAATAATACTGGAACAAATCAACGAATTCCAGGACTCTCTTCTGCTGGTGTTCGTTGATTTCGAAAAAGCATTTGACCGACTGAACCACGAAAACATCTGGGCTGCTCTTAGACGACGAGGGGTCCCAGAGAATCTAGTCCATCTCATCGAAGCACAGTACGAGGCATTTTCGTGCAAGGTCTTGCACGACGGTGTCTTGTCCGAACCAATCCCGGTAACTGCTGGAGTGAGACAAGGATGTTTTTTGTCACCGCTGCTCATCGTAATGGATGAGATCTTGACTGGATCGATTGACTGTAGACCAAACCGAGGATTGCCGTGGAATCCTTCAACCATGGAGCAACTGAACGACCTTGACCTGGCAGACGATATTGTTTTGCTCGCCCAAACACAACAAGACATGCAGAGCAAACTCGACGACCTCACCGAAAGCTCCAAGGCAGCAGGTCTCAAAATCAGTGTCGGAAAGACCAAGTCGATGGAAATCAATACAGAAAATCGTGCCAATTTCGTGGTAGCTGGACAACAGGTTGAAACAGTGGAGTGCTTCCAGTATCTTGGTAGCCAGATTACGCCTGATAGTGGTACCAAGAAGGACATCGAAACCCGGATCAGAAAAGCCCGATTTGCGTTTGTGAGTCTCCGAAACATCTGGCGGTCACGCCAGATCTCTCTACGAACTAAGATCCGAATCTTCAACTCAAACGTCAAATCCGTATTGCTGTACGGGTGTGAAACTTGGTGCACATATGCGGTGACGACGCAAAAACTGCAAGTTTTTGTGAATCGCTGCCTGCGGAACATCATCCGCGCTTGGTGGCCTGGCAACTGGATCTCAAACGTTGAACTTCATCGCTGATGTCATCAAATGGCGCTAGAAATCGAGATACGGGAACGTAAGTGGAGATGGATTGGGCACACGCTGCAAAGAGATGAAAACGAGATTTGCAGAAAGGCGCTTGACTGGAATCCAGATGGGCATCGAAGAAGAGGCAGGCCCAAAAGCTCGTGGCGGCGAAGTCAAGCCGCTGAAATCCGCACAGTTGACGAAAACCTTGGCTGGCAGCAAGTGAAGACGCTGGCTCCGGATCGCCAGCAGTGGAGATCTTTTATCTCAGCCCTATGCGCCGGTCAATCGGCGCTGGACCCTTAAGTTAGGTAGGATAGTTATATATAATGTTCTAAACATAATTTACTGACAATACAAGGTTTTTAGTGATATAAGTTTCATTGTAATCGGTTAGATAAAAAAATAGTTATGACAACAAATTGACACTCCTAGTGCTGATTAGGGTAATGAAATCTAATGCGGATGAGGTTTAATGTCAAAAATACTTGATAGAAAATCTTTCAAATTTTTTAAAATTGTTGAATTTAACTTTTTTCTATAAATAAGTTTTTATTACGGTAAGACGTATGTATTAAAAAAAATCATTCTTTAAAGTTAAGAAACTTATCGTTTTCCACTTCATCTATCTATGAAGAGAGACAGAACTGTGCGAACACTCAAAACTCTTCACTGGATCATCCGATTTGCATGCGATTTTTTTTGTTGTGTTCGTCTTTACGCGAAGAATAGCACAACGGAGAGATTATTTCGAAAAGGTTTTAGTGGAATTTGAAAATTAATTTTAAGTTTTTGTTCGTACCAAATAAAAGTCATGGCATCCAATTTCCATTTTTTTTTTCATTCGAATCACCCAGAGTAGGAAGGCGCCCAAAGCAATCAAGGCTTACTAATGTTCATCCATCTATCTGTAGAAAGTTTTGGCGCCCATTTTCATTGCCAGTGTACTTTCCACGTGGCATAAGTAAAATGAATACTTGGATATGATTGTCTCTATGGGGTGCTGCAACTAGCCGGTAAGAAGCATATTTACGAAATTTGTTTTTTGTTGCATCAGAATCAAGGCAATTCTAATATTTTCTTAGATGACTGTTCAGTTCATGCACCGTTAACTTTTTTTGAATGTCATATTCTTTTAGCAACTCAAGCAAGATTGATGTAAAATTTTTGATACACTCAAAACATTACCATTACCAAATCATTTTTGATGAGTTTTGATAACACCAATAGAAATTCATATAACTGTAAAAAAAAACTACCTTTATTTTTTGGTTGATTTTTAGAAGATGTTAGGAATTTATCCAGTCAGTTTGAGAATTGAATGTTATCAATTTTGTGATTCCAATTAAATTGCATCACTATCATAAGAACGGATTGGAGGATCAGAAAACATTGAAAAATGCACACTATCTGATATGCTCAGTGGTTAAAAGTAACTTTTCCAAAGTTTAGCTATATAGGACTTTGACTTGATATTAGATCCAACTCTCAGTATCAAAAGTCAGAAAAATGGATCGTTAACAAAAATATCATCAAACTTGAAAGAATATAAAAATTTAACATTTAAGTAAAATGCATGCCACCTAAAATTTCGAAACATTTATGTATAAAGAAAAATCTGAACCAAAACAAAAAAACACAAAAAAATGTCGTACCAGATATCAGATTAAAAAAAACAATCTATCAAGCACGAGAGAGTTTAAGAATAAAAACACTTGAACTCGATCAACGAAAATAAAATCAAAATCAAAGAAAATCAGCTTTTTAATTTACGTTCAAATATATCTGAAAATCCAGATTCATAAAGCCAAATTCAGAACATTGATATAAATTAACAATAAAACTAAGAATTAAATTTAACTGTTTGGATTACAGTTTCTTATCTTACGATCATAAACTAAAATCTTAAATAATTTCTGATTGTTTTGAATTTTTATTCCAAATACTCAAAAAAGATGTGCCTTCATTCAAGGTTTCAAATGCTAAGAGAAAAGTAATCCAAAAACATGACAGTTTAAATTCTTTTTTTTTAATTTCCTAATTTTTAGTGCAATGTGCCAATCCCTAACTGAAAATTGAAAATAAGATAATGATGACACAAATTTTAAAGTCATTTTCAACCATTGATTAGAAAAGTGTTGCTGTAAAATGAGATGAATAGTGACTTTTCCTGAATTATTTAATATTTGTCAAACTCATCTATGTCAATTCACAATATGATTCAATTCGTGTATTTAGTACCAAGTCCGAAAAAAACAACATTTGAAATATTGAAAAAAAAAATTAAAAATTGAGTTTATTTTCATAATTCTTTTAATGTTCTGGTTTTGTCCAATTCATTTTTTGTAATTTTTCTATTCTGACGATCATGCTTAAAGAAAACTTCAATGTATTTAAATACAGAGGTAAACACAAATCGAAAAAAAACTCAGTTTACGACGACTCCAGCAAAAAAGATCAATTTTCTGTTCAAATCAATCTTCAGCATCTTTAAAATACTTGATCAGATAGGAGTTTTTGAATAGGAAATATGGATAAAATAAATTGTAAACTTGATAGATTAAGCGTTCTTAAGTTACCGGAAGAAATTAAGTTCGCTAACCAAAAGTGAGCGTAACTTATTCCGGATTTTTTTCTGACACAAGGGTATCCACTTGCTTTTATCCACTCAAAAGGAAGGCTGACTAAGGAACAGTGCTAAAATATAAAAAAAATCTCAAAAATACAGGCTCAACAAAGTTTGCCAGGTCAGCTGGTTTTGTTATAATACTGCAACATGCAATTCAGTAAACTCGTTTAAAAAGTTTACTTAATTTTATACCTAGTACAGTTTTTTTTTAAATTTTGAAATAAATTTAAACGAATTAAACATTCAAGCAGTCAAGCTTTTTAAATTTATAGAAATATTTTAGAAAAGTTTGTGTATGTTTTTCTTTTCTGGAATTTTTGTTCTAAAAACATAAATCTTTAAATTTTTCAAATCAACAATTCACATTTTAAATCGTATTTTTTTTCAAATTCAAAACACTACAGCGGAATTTTCAATCAACCCCTCAGTTGAAAATGAAGATAAGAAATGTTAATTTGGATGAAAAATAAATGATAATTATTATTTTTTTCCAAGCAATTTATCATGGTAAATTGTTGGTATTTGTATCTGAATTTTCGTTTCGATAAGATGCAAAGTAACACAATTATTGCAAAAAACATTGAAAGTTTGTATGAACGACCTTTTTTTATGACATCTGATTCAAAATTTGATTCTTGGAATCGATTGTCCGTTTTGTAAAATGTTCATGAGTTCCCACGCATAATAAAATAATGATTGCAAAAATATGAAACAGTTCATATAGACCAGTGGTTTTCAAAGTGGTCCCTACCGCCCCCTTGGGGGCGTTGATAGCTTTCAGGGGGGCGGTGAGCTCAATTTTGAAATTTGGAGGGCGTTAAAATGGCTCAGGGGGGCGTTGAGGTCGTACTTCACATTTTCGCAAATCACGACACAACGTAGATTAGAAATATAAACGAGTAAGTTCGATGCAAAAGAATAACATTACGTTACAGAACTAAACATTAGGTTCAAGATTAAAATATCTATAATTGCATAAAGCTGCAAGTAAATTGTTGCTCTAATTTTTTTTTTAAATTGTCCCAGATTTTGTATACGCTGTATATATTGATCTTGTTTTGTAATTTTTTTTTATACTTAAAAAGATAAATTTTATATGGTAATTCTTGATAATCTTTAAAAAATTTTGTCTCAAAAAATCTGAAAAAAAAACTTTGAAAGAATCTGTGATTAAGTAATAGATTTTTTGGAAAGAAAATATGAAGGATTGTTTTTACTGCATAATTTTGAACAGTACTCAAATTCAGATATCGAGAAAAATACTATTTTGTTCGTTATTTTACCGGCTTGATAATAAGTTTGTATTCAATTATGCTAATTAATGGTGAATATAGGATTTTGTTTACCAAAATTCAAGATATATGATTTTATAACAAAACAAACTAATCAATCAGTTCAAGTTAATGTCCAGAAAACTTTACATAGAATTAAGTTATTACTGGAGGTTATGCAATATGAATGAGGCACTTAGAGTCAAAAAGGTATAAATGCATAAATGTTGATTTCGAGAAAACAAGTTGATATGTTTGGTCATTTTTCAAAAATTTGCCTTTATCTTTCGAACAAAATAGTATGCAAATAAAATTCTAAAAATCTGAAAAATAACGAAATATAGTTTGAAACATGAATAATCGTTAGACATTATCTAATCAAAATCGAACCATATACACTTATAATACCCCCTACCCATTTGGCTCTGAGAACTTCATATAAATTTGAATGAATTTTGAGTTTAGTCTTACAAGAACACAAAGCCAAAAGCTAATGGTTTTTAACGATCCAGATAATCATTTTCTTTAATTTTTGAAAATTTGCCCAGGGGGGGGGGGGGGGGGGGCGTTGAGCTCGAAAATTTTGCAAAAGGGGGCGGTGAGTGAAAAAAGTTTGAAAACCACTGATATAGACGAACCCTTTCTCCGTCGTCTAATACTAAGTTTAATATAAGCTGTCGATTTCTAGTCCTGTAAAACTTTCTTGTTTGTATTTTCGATGCATTATAACTAAATTATTTCCAAAACAGTGAATTATTAATATGGGTGACCTTTTGTACTGACCGGCCCCTTGCCCAAAATTTTACACATGAAATCACTTGCTCGTGCTGTAGAACTCTCATGTTGCACATTTTTTAATGTCAGTCTGATTTATAATCACGACAATAGAGCGAAGACAGTAAACGATTAATATGGAAGACCTCTTTCACCGACCTCCGGTTTAAAATTTGATAGGGGAGTTGAGGGCATAATGGCCACCTTTAAGCAAAACGTTTGTTTATTCAGACACTCAAATAGTCCATTGCCTAATTGAATGAAACTTGAAAAAGTAGATGAAAACATAAATGCATTTTAAAATTTTTTGCCGAAAGCTGAAAATTAGTCATTATAGAGGCATAATGAGAAACTCCCCGAGGCAGTATGAGCACCATTAATGAAGGCAAGATGAGCGTTTTCTGCCGGGAAATCTAGCAGCGAATTCGACTTGATGAAGTCACCTGAATAATAGAGCTACAGCTTCACTTATATCGTCTGACGATTTGGCCTATTAGTTAGATGTCGGAGAGGTAATTAGTAGGCTCGGGTTCGATTCCTGGTCGAGGTGATTTTTTTTCATTTATCATTCATGATCATGATTGCACTAAACAGTGAGGCGTTAATTCATCAAACAATGCAATAACATAATATTCGAGGTCTGTTTGTAAATTTCAAAGAATTAACACATGCTCATACATTATGTTTCTGGTGTTTTGTTTGACGGATGATGCTTTGATGCTATTAGCCGTATAATGTAACATTAAAAAAAATCAATCATGAATGGTATGTGTAAAAAAAATTTCCTCGAACAGGAATCGAACTCGAGTCTACTGATTACCTTTCCGACATCTTACCAATAGGCCAAATCGACAGACGAAACGAGTAAAGCTGTAGCTCTATTATTCAGTTGACTTCATCGAGTTGAATTCGCTGCTAGATTAAAGGGCAGAAAACGCTCATCTTGCCTTCATTAATAGTGCTCTGTTCGCCTCCAGTGAACAAATTAAAGAAAAAACGCGTTTTAAAATTGATTAAAGTGAAAAATCCAAAATTTTATGATGTTGAAAATTGAGAAACAATGTGTAGATCTTGTTGCAGTGCGTACATTTCAGATCAAGATCATTTAAAAGTCATAAAAGCTTATTTCCTGGTGCTCAAAAATTATAATATTTTCGTCACTTGAGATCCTAGCTGGTTATTATTTATTATTGACCCCTTTGGCCGATCCCTGACCCGAAACTTGACTCCTGAAATCAATTACCCGTCCCTAAAAACTCCCATGTGCAAATTTCCATCTCGATCCAATGTATTTTAGCGCTTATGTCGTAAAATAGAGAATAGTTAATATGGACGACCCCTTTGTCCCAACTCTGACCCTGAATCTAATACCTGGAGTATCGGAGTCGGTTCCTTCAAACACTTGTGTGCAAATTTTCATCACAATCCGAAGAAAATTAACGTCAAAATTACGAAAACAACATTTGTCTTGTATGGACGAGAATATAACAATATCTGAATAGTCTTAACTGATTGCTGGTCTGACAAAAATAAAATTTTCTTCTGCTATTCACGGGCAGTATACTCTAGCTTTAGAATGTTACGAAATCCAAAATGATGAGATAAAGTCTCCAACGTCATTAAAGTGCTTAACTTCTTTGCAATTTCTTTTGGCAAATTTAAAAAAACCCGTTTGTTCTTTACATTAAAACTCATTACAAAATTCAAGAGACGCCATATGAAAATTTCTAGCATCACTGCAGATCATGAGTTTTCAATATTCCAGACATTAACTTTTTCAGCAACTGTATTGAAGACCGCAATACGTTTCATCTAATAGTTTGATAGATATAAGAGATTTACTTTAACGTTTTTCAACATATTTTGCTTCAAAATTTCTACACTCTACCGAACGGCACCAAAATATAAAACAAACCTTCTCTAACTTTTCCGCAAAAGCCAAAATTACTTGTGGTCTTTAAGAATTTTGATTCTTGATTGGAAATTGTGAATTTTAAATACTTAGTAATATGCTCTAGTGTGGTCTATACTCACTCTTCAAATTAACGAGTTCTCAAAAAGAAGGTTTTGCTAAAAATTCCGCGAACCTAGTGTTAAGCAAGCTGTTATATTTAAATTCAATTCACCAGAGTTAATCAATTCATAAAATTCAATAATCTTTCAACCGAGTAGTAGCTAACTAACAGAGCTGAATTAAACATCAATATTACCAAATCTTCCGATCAACCCAATTTCGCGAGTCTTTTTCTAATTGACGGATTGGTCAAATTGCGTGAAGACCTAGTGAATAGACATGTTGGAAATTAACCAAGAAAATCTCCTATCTGATTGAATACGTGACTCAATTCGTCTGGATTATAAGTCTTGATTAAGATAGGTTTATTGTCTCTTTAGATTTATTTTCCCAGAAATTTTATCTTGCAGGAATAAAGCGATAAATACAGGTTTGTTTGCCAAGATATGTAATTATGCTTCTTCTAGTTTATTCTAACTTTTATGTTTTTCTTCTATGTTCTTCTAATCTGATATTCAAAAAACATGTTTAACACTTGACGGAGTTTATCTTACGTAAATTCAAATAAAGTTGATTAATCGCATTGTCCATGCGTTAACAATAAATTGAATTTCGTTGACACCTTACCCAAGTAGGTAATCCTGTGCGAAATGTAGCACAAATCCCCAATCGAGCGTTCTATCAAAATGAGGTCATCAATTCCCACCGTTTGAAGTGTGCTATATTTTTTCATCTGCTCCTCCTTACAACTTTAACTTTTTTCAACGCTTGGCTGTTCTGTTGTAGAAGAAAAAAAACACCTCTAACCCAGCTCACAATTTCCATTTGCCCGTCACAACAATAATCCCCATAAATCCCAACCGATTCCCGAAAGATTTCCATTTAACCGGGTAAGAAACGCAAAATCATCACCTTCCTTGTACTTAACTACTTTTGCGGTGGGTTGCGGAACAAGATTGGAGGAAGGTAGGCAGCCAACAATGCAGCAGAAAAAAAACGGCTACCAGAAGCGTAAATCTTGGCTCCCTGGGTCTGGGAAATATAAATGGCCAAAATATTTTCTCCCTGGCACGTGCTCTGTTGTTGGGGTTCATGAAGAAAAAACCGTATGATTAATGTGTGTTCTTGGTTGGCTGGGGCAGATTTTCTACTGGATTTCCACCCAGGCAGCTGCTTGCTGTTTAAAGTTGACTTTGGGCCCGGAAGGAATGCTAATCTAATGTACTGGAGAGAACCTTTAAAAAGCTTAGTGATTAAAATTTTAGATTCGGCTCTTGAGTAGAAATACCTATTCAAAACAATGGAAGATTAACGACCAAACTGATTCCATGCTGAAAAACATCTTCAATGGATATCTCTACTCTATGATGAAGTGGCAGTAAGACGTTCCAACTTTCAATTGCAAGTTCGGTTGGTTAAAAAACGATGAAGTAACTTTTCCAAGATAAAACATTCTTAACACATGTTTACTCAAGGATTTATCCGCATTGCTGCCTACCAGTCTACCGTATTTTTTTCTCAACTCTACATGAAAACTCAATGGAACTTGGTTAAGTAAGGTTTCGTGGGTATGTGTGAGTTTGTGTGAAAAAAAATCCACAAACACAAACAAAGAAAAAACGCTTACACACAACCTACACGCACCTTGAGTCATAAATATGAATCGCTGCTCGAAACGATCTTGTCGGTACGATTTGGTTGAGGCATGGTTTTATCTTCCTTTCAGGAGCCGCAAATATGATTAATGGAGGAGGATGTTTTTTAATGAGGTACTTATTCTGGGGCTGGAGGGTTAAACTTTTCGTCTGGTTGGTTTCGTTTCCTTGTGGCCGTGTGGAAAGGCAGTGGGAGTGGAATTTACGATTCGGGGGAAGTTTCATTCAATTTAGGCTGATTCGTTTTCTTGGAAATGCTCGACACAAAACAGAGAGAGAGCTTCAAGTTTCAGAGCTGTTTGCTTAGCGCTTTCGAAACGCAACAGGCCGTACCATTCAAATTAGGGCTGTAAACGGTTAATCAACTCCAGGGGCTTTTAATTTGGATAACCAAATATTTTTGCGCAAAGTAACATTTAAATTATAAGCGCTGTTTTTCCTTAAGAGAATTGTTCAATAATCAAATAATTACTTGAAACATAACTTAAATTGTTCATCAGGGAAAATAGAATTTTGATTAATGTGAATCATCATCCTATTCAAAATAACTCTCTCAAATAGTTTACTTAAAGAAGGAAGCAAACTAATTGATCGATAACTTGAAGACTCTGAAGCTTTTTTCCAGGTTTAAAAATTGGAGCTACTTTGGCCTTTTTCCGTTTATTGTTAAAGTGCTTTCATGCAACTTTTTATTAAGAATATAGAAAATCCCATCTTCCCCCGGAGCTTTCATATTTTTAAATTTGAAGTTCACGTCACATCAAAAGGCATGTGACGCTCTCTTACTTAAGTTTACCGCTCAGCTTCGCCACACGTTTCAAATATGGGAGTTCTCCCTCCTTTTTTTTACAAGATGGAAATTTGACTTCAAACCATAACAGTGGGTTCGTCCCACTAAAACCACCTTGGGCTTCGTGTGCCAGATGTGCCCCTTGGTTTCACCCTACGATACTACATCAAGGGGTAGGCTGTGCTCATGCACTTATACATCTCACCCTTTTCCTCTTTCTCAATTTTTCCTCAATTTCTCCTTGATTTTCGTTCTGCTTTATCCTTTTTCTCCTTCTCCTTTTCCTCTATCGCCAACTTCAGACTGGTACGGAAGACCCCGAAACGTGTGCCGGTTAGGTAACGCTTTCATAATAACTCACGCCCGTCACAGCAACCACTTCCGCAGGATTTCTAACCACCAAGGCATGGCCGATTGAGAAACTACCAAGCTAGAATCCTGACACGACCACCCCGAATGGTATCTCCGCTTCCTTTTGCTGCAGGAAAGATCGTAGCTGAGTACGTGAGACCTTTTAAGTCCCACCACACGTTTGAGTCCAGATTAGGGTTATACCGCGCCCTAAGATCGCGTTGCTTTTGAATTGAAGTGTCATACGAGGCCCAAGACCTTCCATTAGCTTGTCAAATTTGGTTGACTATCTCGCTCTCTCCGTTCATCATCTTTCCTGATTCTTATCAGATCGCGCATGATTTGCGAGATTTCGTCGACTATAGCACGCCACGACTGTTCGTTGCGACACATTTCATTCACAATATTTTCAGCGTTCAAATTTTGAAGTTGTTGACTTGAAATGAACCTGGGGCAGACAAAGATAGCATGTTCTGCCGATTCCTCCGTCTCTACGCATTCCGGGCAATAGGGCGAGCTGATAAGCTTAAACCGATGAAGGTATTGCTTTGTGTTTTAACACCCATGACCCGAAAGGAACTGCGTCAGGTAGAAGATGACCTCTCCATACTTCCGAACTACCCAGTCTGAAAGTCTCGGGATTAGCCTATGCGTCCATCTGCCACTTGAGCATTGACGCTGCTCGTTGAATTTTACGCACCCCTCTAACAGCTCTTGCGTTGTAACATTCCATATCCTCCGCCAGAGTTATGTCGATGGGAACCATGCCCGCGATGACAAAAGCTGCATCTGCTGATATGGTCCTGTACGCACAGGAAACTCGCATGGCTATCAACCGATGTGTGCTACGTAATTTGGATCTGTTGCGCTCTACCTCTATCGCGGAGGTCCAGGCCGCTCCTCCGTATCGTAGTTTCGACAGTGCTACGCTCGCAAGGAGACGTCTCTTGCTACTCATTGGACCATGGCAGTTCGGCATAATCCAGGCCAATGAATCGATGACTTTCGATGCACTTTCACAACAGTATTTGACATGCGCACCAAAACTTAAGCGATGGTCGACCATTACTCCAAGGTATTTCAGCTGCTGTTTCGAAGATGCCGTGTGCCCTCCAACAGTAATCTCCATGTGCGGCACAACTCTGTTATTGGTCACGAGCAGAACTTCGGTTTTATGGTGATGTGAGGTGCACGAGTTAACAAGCAGACACATACTGCATAGATTGCAATGACCGTGTGTAGCGCGTATGAATACATCCTGCCGTTAGCTGTTGATCTCTCACGTCAGCGTCCCTCCCACTTTCGTGTGTCAGCAGTTGATCGATTCAGTCGTGTGTACGCGGTGTGTTATTGTCTCGTAATTCGGGTGATTTCTCGTAGATAATTAGCAACTGCACAGGTGAGCTATCTGAAGCTTAACTCCCTCCATCCAGATGCCAACCCTTTCTACGGACACCGTTGCAAGGTCTTCTATCTCCTCGATTGTTTCGCTGGTAGTCATGAGCACGATATCGTCCGGCTATCTGCACGCCTGCTGGTAGTTAACAGCTCTTATACATCACATTCCAAAGCACAGGTCTAAGTATGGAACCCTATGGAACACCCGCTGTTAGGCCAGTAGATCGTAACCCAGTGTCGGTTTCGTACGTCAGGATTCGATTTTCGAAGAAGCTTCCTATTATCCTGCAGAGAGTATTGGGAACAAGCATCCTGTGAAGAGCTTTGGCAATCGCTTCCCAGCTGGCATAGTTGAAGGCATTTTTAACGTCGATCGTCCCAATGGCGCAGTGACGAACACCTGTCCGCTTCTTTTATATGCGCGCTTCGCGTACTCTGTCACCCTACGGATGGCGTCCACCGTAGATCTCCCTTTCCGAAAACCGAACTGTCTGTCCGACAGTCCACTTCCGCCTTCTGTGTAGAAAATAAGTCTGTTTAATATTATCCTCTCCAGTAGCTTACCAAGGGTGTCCAGCAGACAAATGGGTCTATATGAGTTCTCCCTCTTTGCTTTCTTTCTCTGAAAATTCCTTTGGGCCTGGCTAGTAAAACTACCAAAATGAGCGTGGCGACGAACGTGTTAATTTTAAAGGGTGATACGGTCAAAATTTCGTAAATATCAACTTGACGTATTTCTTTCAATTCTGCATTTTAAAAACCTGAACACCCCTCATTTTGAAGGTGTTTGTGTGTGTGTAGAATGTTGCTCCTATTTTGATTTTGGAATTCACCCTTCAGTTGTCAAAATGCCGTCCAAGAAAGAAGAGCAGCGTATCAAAATTTTGCTCGCGCACCGTGAAAATCCGAGCTACTCGCTTAAAGTTGCCAAATCAACCGTTACAAATGTAATTTAAGTGTTTGGGGAACGTTTGTCGACAGCCAGGAAGTCTGGATCGGGGGGAAATCGAAAACCGGAAGCCGCTGAGACGACAAAGAGAATTGCCGGTAGTTTCAAGCGAAACCCTAACCTCTCTCTTCGAGATGCCGCAAATAAGCTGGGTGAATCGTCTACAACCGTGCATCGAGCAAAAAAAACGAGCCGGACTATTGACTTACAAGAAGGTAGTGAATCTAAATCGCGATGATAAACAAAATACGACGGTCAAAGCACGATCCCGGAGGCTGTACACGACGATACTGACGAAGTTAAACTGCGTTGAAATGGACGACGAAACCTACGTCAAAGCCGACTACAAGCAGCTTCCGGGACAGGAGTTTTATACGGCAAAAGGAAGGGGAAAGGTAGCAGATATTTTCAAGCACATGGAACTGTCAAAGTTCGCGAAGAAATATCTGGTTTGGCAAGCCATCTGTACCTTTGGCTTGAAAAGCAGCATTTTCATAGCTTCCAAGAGGGCTTAAGATATAGCTCAGTTGGCAAGTCTGTTGTCTCCTGAGCCGATGTCCGCGAGTTCGAGCCCAAGAGTAAACATCGAACACAGTTGTACCGGATAAGTTTTTCAATAACGATCCGCCAACTTTAACGTTGATAAAGTCGCGAATGCCATAATAATGGTAAAACGACTATAATCGAAACAAAAAAAATAGCTTCCGGGACTGTCAACCAAGAAATTAACGTGAAAGAGTGTTTGAATAAACGTATGCTGCCTTTCCTGAAGAAACACGGTTGTTCCGTACTGTTTTGGCCGGATTTGGCATCTTGCCATTACGGTAAAAAAGCCATGGAGTGGTACGCCGCCAACAACGTGCAGGTGGTTCCCAAGGACAAGAACCTTCCCAACACGCCAGAGCTCCGCCCAATTGAGAAATACTGGGCTATTGTCAAGCGGAACCTTAAGAAGACCAAAAAAAACTGCAAAGGACGAGCAGCAGTTCAAGGCAAACTGGCTTTCTGCGGCGAAGAAGGTGGACAAGGTGGCTGTACAAAATCTGATGGCAGGGGTTAAGCGTAAGGCCCGGCAATTCGGATTTGGAAAAGCGGAAGCCTAACTGAATATTTTTCCTGTTTTTTGTACTAATTAAACTTGAAAAAGAAATTTAATTTGATTTTTTAAATAAACGATTTCACCGATTTACACTCGTTTTCCATTGACCAAAATTTGACCGAATCACCCTTTAAAATGAAATTGAATTAAGTGTTGCATTGTTATGTTATGTTGGTAGTTCACCATGGGTGCACGGATTCACCGCAGTTTCTGCCTTAGTATGGGCTTACATGCATTCTTAAGATTATTAAGTTCGACATATCTCCAATGCAACGCGTACACCATACCCGGACCCCATGGCTTCATATGAACTGTTATAGATGAATGTGTTGTGTTGATGTAGGTATGATTTGGAAGAACGAGTCAACCAGGTGGGCTAGTTTACTTACAGGTATTATGACATCCGTGCATATACCTGGCCAGCTGGCAACTGATTGAACATTCTTATTATATAGTCAGTTATAAGAGAAAACACATCTTACCTGTCGGCCGATACCGGGAATTGAATCCAGTACGCCTGGTATACCAATACCAGACTCGCGCCAGCCTATCCGCTAGACCATATCGGCGCTACCTATTAAAATGAATCAAGTGTTGTGGTATACAAATGTTGCTTTTAACCCTGCTGTTGCATGATGCCCCGTGTGACGATAATCAATATTTTTGGTTTATTGCACACAAGTCAATTAAGTCAAGAATGGAATAAATTTGATTGAAATTAACGTAATAATTATTGACTCAGAAAATCACTTACCCCTTTTGCTGACCTTTGTTGTTGTTTAACATCGTTCGTTCTGCTGTTGTTTTCCTTCCAATTTAATTCGATAAAATTAGACTAGGTCATCGAAAGTCGTAACACGCCAAACGGTTTAGATAATTATTCGAAACATTTCGCGAATTCATTATCATTTTCACTTTAAAATTGCTGTCAAGCTGTAATTTTCTGCCGGCATACCCGGGTTGACCTCCCTCCTTTTTTCGAAACAGGTGATGGTATTGCCCCCTGATGATGGTGTCAGAGTAAAATGTCAATCATTTAGCCATCAAACAGGATAATGTAAATTTACCCGGGGCACGGGCGTGTCTTTTGGCGTGTTGGGGTGTGGCAACCTTGATCCTTCCCGCTAATGATTACTCCCTCACTCCTTGGATTTCCTCTACCAGGTCCACGTTCCCGGGAACGTGCGCTTCATTTGGGAAATCAAATCGTTTTTCGCACACGCGGCAAACTGATTATGCTTCATTTGATTCGATAACCAGGCGCACAACATCCATCATTAATGGGGCTTTCAATCAAACTCGTCAATTTAATTGGTATGCTGACGTTGAAACTTTGCTGATGTGAAGGCGAATCAGTAGCTAGATTTGTGGTATCGAGCTGTAATGAATAGAAAAACTGTGCAACGTTTCCGCAGACGGATCCTATGGATGCTTTCCGGGTGAAATGAGAGCTCGTAACCAATATCTAAATGTATTTTCGTTGTACAAGGAATTGTGAATGCTTATGTAGAAGGTATTTGGATAAGCTTACTCATGATTAATGAATACAAGTGTTTTGAAAAGGCGGAGTTATAAATCGGTTGTGTGGCCCGAGATTATAAACATGATTTTGTTGTTTTTATAGTGCATGATGTTGTTCAGTAGTCGAGGATGGAAACAATTGAAAAATTATACTGTCATAAAGAAAGCTTCATTATTGATTGAACATAAGCCATCTTGAATAGATAAAGGGTGATACGGTCAAAATTTGGTCAAGTGAAAACGCGTGTAAACCGGTGAAATCGTTTATTTAAAAAATCAAATTAAATTTCTTTTTCAAGTTTAATTAGTATAAAATTTAAGAAAAATATTCAGTTAGGCTACCGTTTTTCCAAATCCGAATTGCCGGGCCTTACGCTTAACCCCTGCCATCAGATTTTGTACAGCGACCTTGTCAACCCCCCCCCAGTTTGCCTTGAACTGCTGCTCGTCCTTAGCAGTTTTTTGGTCTTCTTTAGGTTCCGCTTGACAATAGCCCAGTATTTCTCAATTGGGCGGAGCTCTGGCGTGTTGGGAGTGTTCTTGTCCTAGGGAACCACCTGCACGTTGGTGGCGGCGTATCACTCCATGGCCTTTTTACCGTAATGGCAAGATGCCAAATCCGGCTAAAACAGTACGGAACAATCGTGTTTCTTCAGGAAAGGCAGCAGATGTTTATTCAAACACTCTTTCACGTAAATTTCTTGGTTGACAGTCCCGGAAGCTATGAAAATGCTGCTTTTCAGGCCACAGCTACAGATGGCTTGCCAAACCAGATATTTCTTCGCGAACTTTGACAGTTTCATGTGCTTGAAAATATATGCTACCTTTTCCCTTCCTTTTGCCGTATAAAACTGCTGTCCCGGAAGCTGCTTGTAGTCGGCTTTGACGTAGGTTTCGTCGTCCATTACCACGCAGTCAAACTTCGTCAGCATCGTCGTGAACAGCTTCCGGGATCGCGCTTTGGCCGTCGTATTTTGTTTATCATCGCGATTTGGAGTAACTACCTTCTTGTAAGTCGATAGTCCGGCTCGTTTTTTGGCTCGATGCACGGTTGTAGAGATACTCCTAGCTTATTTGCGGCATCTCGGAGAGAGAGGTTAGGGTTTCGCTTGAAACTACCGGCAACTCTCTTTGTCGTCTCAGCGGCTTCCGGTTTTCGATTTCCCTCCGATCCAGACTTCCTGGCTGTCGACAAACGTTCCCCAAATACTTTAATTAAATTTGTAACGGTTGATTTGGCAACTTTTAGCGATTTTGCCAACTTTGCGTGCGAGTAGCTCGGATTTTCGCGATGCGCGAGCAAAATTTTGATACGCTGCTCTTCTTCCTTGGACGGCATTTTGACAACTGAAGAGTGAAATCCAAAATCAAAATAGGAGCGACATTCTACACACACACACCTTCAAAATGAGGGGTGTTCCGGTTTTTTAAATGCAAAATTGAAAGAAATATGTCAAGTTGACATTGACCAAATTTTGACCCTATCACCTTTTAATAACAAAAACCAAAATTAACACGTAAGTGACAGTCTTAAGCAAGCCTTGCTACAGTTCAGTCGCATTTTACCGTCGCTGCGTGGATTGCTATCGAGTGCTTACGTTACCTAGGATACGACATTGTTTTTTTTTTCCTTATGGTTTCGATTCGATTGTGAAAGACTTTTTCGGAATAGTAATAATTATTAGTGCTTTATTCTACTTGTGATATAATCACATATTTTATCGGACAAAAAGTGTCAAAAAGCCAATAGTGAATGAGTGAAAGTATCGGTGGCGCCATGAAAGGCGTTTCCGCCGGAAGTGGAGAGGCGTCAGCATTGCCTGAATCTTCTCCTCTACCACCTTATATGCGATCGACGTCTTTTGATGGACAAAAGAGATGGCTCCAGCTAAGACGTCCAGGTGACAATGAAAATCGGGACAAACTGCCAACAAATCCTTTTTACGTGGCTAATGAAATTGAACGTCAACTGAAACGTGGATCTCTCCGTAAAAGTGTTACGTTGTCTCTGGAAAATGGTGGGAAAAGTTATGTCATTTCAACTTTCAATTTGGGATTGGTGGAAGATTTGAAGAAAATTACTAGGCTAGATTCCAACACTGCTGTTGAAGTTATTGACCACCCCTCTCTAAGCCGCATTCAGGGAATTGTATTCCAGCAAGATACCATCGACATGACGGAGGTAGAGCTTCTTGCGGAGCTCAAAACACAAGGCATGATTGCAGTAAAGCGCATCACAAAGTTTGTTGATAAAAAGGTAATTAGAACTCCTTTGACGATATTGACTTTTGCAAGCACATGTCTCCCAAAAGCAATTTATTTTGGCTGTACCCGAGTTCTAGTAAGAACCTTCTACGAATCACCCATGATTTGTAAAAACTGTTTACAATATCGTCATACGAAGAAAAGGTGTAAGGAGGAAAGACGCTGCATCCGATGTTCTGGTAGTCATGAATTCAAGGAAGATGAACGCTGCAAGTTGCCATTCAAATGTTCCCATTGCCCCGAGGGTGACAATGATCACTCAGCTGTTGGACGAAACTGCCCGAAATATCGTTTGGAAGAAGCCGTCATTCGCGTGAGAACTGATGAAAGTTTGTCTTGGACGGAAGCTAGAAAGAAGATCGAAACACAATTGCCTACGTCAAAGAAACCATCCTACGCTACTACTGCATCTCAAGGACCATCCATCGAAATTGCCAAAAAGGATAAGCAGATAGAAGAGCTTACCAAAAAAGTTGAGTTGTTGTTGGAAAAACAGCAGCGAATGGTTCAACTTGAAGCTAACTTCAATAAGCTGAAGCAGATGTATTTGGATAAATGTCGTGAGTATGAAACTATAAGTGATTTGAATGATCTGTCTGATTCTCTAAAAACTACCAAATCTACGAAAATTGTCAACGATTACGAATCAGTAGCTAATGTCAATCCCAGGAACAAACGTGCTAATCATTCACCACCGGCAGTTGAGAAGGATAAGAAGAAAGTAGCTTTAACCTTCCCATGCCGTTCGGGTCAATATGACCCGAAGCGCACATTTTAAATCTCTTTATCATCATTCCAATATACTGAAGAACTAGGAATTTTGACAGACCAAGTATGTTCTATGAAAATAATGATGAAATTAACGTCAAAAAATTGAAATTTAAGTTTTGAAAATCGGTTCATTGGGAAATGAAATACAGCTAAGCAAAGCAACAATTGGATATCGTTTTTTTAAAGCTAGATTTTTTTCTACCGGAAGATCTGAGATAGCGGTCAAAACTTTCATTGGACCCCAACATATCTATACATTGTCGGATAGATGGATTCTTGACGATTTCAAACATCAATGAAACACTTAAATACAGAAAAGCTGTCAAAAGTTATGAGCATTTTAAAAATAAAATTGATTTTTCGGACTTTTTACTTTCTGAACCAGTTTCTGATAACTTGGTAATACATATCGACTTCATTTTAAAATTTTGAGTAATAAGAACAAATTACCTACACAATGAATATAATATCATCAAAATCGCTTAACATTTACAGCCAGGAGAACGAAATCAAATTCCAGCTTTTGCGGTGAGAATTCCATGGGTAACACCATTGCTACCTGGGCTTGTGAAAACCAGCTCATCCCTCTTAACGATGGATCGATCACCCGTTTCGATGCAGCAGGTCGTTCTGATTCTTCCATCGATGTAACCTTCGCATCCACTGATATTGTCAAACATTTCAGTTGGAAAACATCAAATGAGCCTTTCAATAGTGATCAATTTTTATTCAACTTGGTGACAATGGCCCAATTATTCCTCATGTCAAGAAGTGGAGACATAAAATGGCTAACTGGGAGGTTTTTCAAGCGAGAATTCAAGATCTGATAAGAATCAATTCTACTTCTTCTGTTGAAAACTTATCTAAAATAATAATTGGTGCTGCAAATGATGCGATTCCTGGTTTATGCCTGCGATTCCTCAAACAACTGGCAATACTTCGTCAAAGTTTGCATACTGGTGGTCAGACCATATAGACCAGTGGTTTTCAAAGTGGTCCCTACCGCCCCCTTGGGGGCGTTGAAAGCTTCCAAGGGGGCGGTGAGCTCAATTTTGAAATTTGGGGGGCGATGGAAGAGCTCAGGGGGGCGGTGAAGTCGTAACTTACATTTTCACAAATCACGAAACAACGTAGATTTGAAATATCAACGAGTAAGTTCGATGCAAAACTAAACATCAGGTTCAAGACTTAAATATCTATAATTTCAATTTTGATCCATATCTCAGTAAGTTTTTGATATCTCAATATTTGTCATTGTTCATTTGTTATTTGATCATCTTTATTATAATCCATTCACATATCAATTGTGCCATATGCCATCGATAGTCATTTGATCTTTTCGCTATTTATTTCGCCGTTATTAGACTCTTATTTAAACATTAAGTTCCGTGAATGCTGCATAACTTTGAACAGGACTCAAATTCAGATATAAAGGAATAATACTATTTTTTACGATATTTTACCGGCTTGTCAGTAATGAATTAGTATTCAATATTCTAAATTAACGATGAACATAGAATTTTGATTGCCAAAATTTAAGATATGTGATTTGGTATTGAAAAGTTTAAGTAATTGTCTAGAAAACTATACATAGAATTATGTGTTCACTGGAGGTTTAAAGCAATATGCCCTTGGAGCCAAAAGGGCAAACTATAATCGAATAAAAAAGATTTCAAATTTTCCTATGTGCTTTGATGAGAACAAATATTTCAAATGTATTCATTTTATATTTTTACTAAATTATTCCGTGATTTTGACCAAATTTGCTCGGATGTTGCACAGATTTTGGTTTAAACATTTTGAAATCAAATGCTTGGATATTTCCGGTCCGAAAAGTTCGAAAAAAAATCCTGGCAAACATGGTATAAGTGCATTAAAGCTTATTTCGAGGAAAGCACGCTTAAGCCGTTATGTTTGCTTATTTTCCATTACGAAAGTTTGCATTTTATTTTCGAGCGAAATAGTATTTATCTAAATAAAATTTTAAAAATCTGAAAAATCAGGAAATATTGTTTGAAACATGAAGAATCGATTGACATTATTAAATTAAAATCAACCACCATGATACCCGCACACCTTTGGCTCTGATGGCCCTTATAAATTTAGTGAATTTTGAGATAATTCACAAAAACATTAAGCTATAGCTAATGGTTTTTGACGATCCAGATTATCTTTTTTTTTAAGATTTTCTTAAAATTTTCCCAGGGGGCGTTGAGTTCAAAAATTTTCTAAAAGGGGGCGGTAAGTGAAAAAAGTTTGAAAACCACTGATATAGACGATCTAATAAAAGAACGAAAAAGGCACTTAAAAAACTTCGAAAAACTCCACATGGTAGTCCTTCTTGGATATTAGCTAATGATGCATTTCGCAAGGCTCGTTATGAAGCAAAAATAGCTGTTGAAAAAGCGAAAAAGGATTCTTGGGAAGCATTTGCAGCTTCTTTTAGCCCTTCCACATCCATTTCCACTATTTGGGAAAATTTTTCGAAGCTCACTGGTCGTAAATCAATCCGAACTCTCAAAATGAAAATTGATGACGTTTTTTTAGAAGATCCAAGCATAATTGCCGAATCCTTTGCTTCGAAATTTGAACAGAATTTTATTTTCGCCAATGATTTCCTAGAGACTCACTCAGAAATAGAAGAATTATCTATAACAGATATAGAAGCTAATCCAACTGTAGACTGTGATTTTTCAATGGAAGAATTATTATTTGCCCTAAATTGTGTGAGAGGCAAATCAGTCGGGCCTGATAACATTTCCTATGAAATGTTTCAACATCTTCCTCTTGCCGCAAAATGTCTAGTGCTTGAAATTTTCAATAACCAATGGCAGCTTGGAAATTTTCCTGAATCTTGGCGTGAAAGTATTATAATTCCGATACATAAACCTGGACAACCTTTTGGAACATTAACCAGTTACCGACCGATTTCTCTTACATCTTGCCTCAGTAAGATATATGAAAGGATGATAGACCGTCGAATACGGAATTACATTGAAGAAAACCACTTACCTAATGAAAATCAACACTCTTTTCGTAAAGGATTTGGTACAACAACTTATTTTAGTACTTTGACCGATATAATAGCTGATCACAGGCAAAAAGGATTATGTACTGAGATAGTCCAGCTCGATTTAGAGAAGGCTTATGATCGTACTTGGCATCCAGCAATCATAAATGCAGCCAAACATGCGAAATTGGGACAAAGATCTATCGGAGTTATACTCAACTTTCTAAAAAACAGAACATTTCGTGTCACTGTAGGAGGTTCCTTTTCATCAGTGAAATGTCAAGCAAACGGAGTTCCTCAAGGTTCAGTGCTGTCGGTAACCTTATTTTTGTTGACAGTAAATCCAATCTTCGAAGTTGTTCCGGATAATGTCACGCTGCTTGTTTATGCAGATGATCTACTATTAATTACTGGACATAAATATACAGCTATAGCCAGACGATATCTACAGAAGGCTGTTGACCAAATAATTATTTGGACTAATACTTTTGGTTATAGTATAAGTGCGCAGAAGAGCAACTTATTACATACCTGCCAAAGAAAGACTCGTCATTGTTTTTCCAAAAAAAAAGAACATTAAAATAAAAGAACTACCTATTCCAAAAATTTCAAGCATTCGAATCTTAGGAATTCATCTAAATCGAAAGGGTAATGCTCTGACTCATGTTCGAGAAGTGAGAAAAGCATGCAGTTCGAGGATCGACTTTTTGCAGGCCATAAGTAACTTTGGTAACAGGCAAACGATTTTACAAATTGGAATGGCAACAATTGTGTCAAAAATGATGCATGGAATTGAGATGTTTAAACCAGAAGAAGTTTCAAGACTACAACCTATCTACAATAGTGTTCTACGAATTTCATCAGGAGCTTTTCGAACTTCACCGATTGACTCTATTGTCACAGAATGTGGTAGATTAGACTTTGAACATTTTCTATGTTCGATCCTGATACGACGTGCATGTAGTGTTATCCAGAAACCAAGCCAAGGGAAAATTTTATTCAAGAGAGCAGACCAATTTTTTAACCAACTGACTAGTGAACGATTGTCAACTATTTGCGAATAGCTTATTGAAGGAGGACGATCCTGGAATGCTCGTATTCCGAAAATTGATTGGTTCATAAAAAAAAGATGCAAAGCAGGGTCGAATAAGGATGCAGCAAGAAGAATTTTCCATGAGCTACACAACAATAAATACAGACAATGTCAAACCTTTTTTACGGATGGTTCTGTAGCAAACGGAAAAGTTGGAATTGGAATTAAAGGGCCAAATTTGGAAATCTCGGAGCGCTTGCCAAACACTTGTTTAAATTTTTCTGCAGAAGCTGCTGCTTTAGCCAGTGCTACACACAGTTGTACAAACGAGGCTGTATGTTACACAGATTCAGAAAGCATTAGAAAAAGGATCCCAACATGCGTTTATAAAATTCATTGAACATCTTTCTAACAAGAAAAACATCACATATGTCTGGGTACCTGGTCATAGTTCTATAGCAGGAAATGAAGAAGCAGACAAACTCGCAGAGTTGGGGAGAAGTAGTGACGTACTCTGGGATACTGGAACTCCGGCCAAAGATGCGATTACATGGGCATTATATTGGTTGTTTGTATCCCAACAACTAGTTTGGGCAACCAGAACAGAAAACAAACTGCAGAGGATAAAACCACAACTTGAAAAATGGCAAGACATATCAAGCCGAGATGAGCAACGAGTCATCACCCGGATCCGTATAGGGCACACCCGATTGACTCATGGACACCTGATAGCGAAACATCCTGCACCAGTTTGCACCTCTTGCAATACCTCGTTGTCCATCAAACATATTTTAACGGAATGCAAAACATACGACGCTTCAAGAAATCATTTCAAGATTAGTGAAAATCTCAGTGATATAATCAATAATGATATTGAGTGTATGAACAATCTAGTGAAGTTTCTTAAAAAAAATAGCTTATTCGAAAAAATGTAATATAAATTAATATTAGTTATTACGTGAGAGTAAAAGTTCATGACTAAAAACCCTCTTTAAATAAATGTACAACAACAACAACAACACGTAAGTGAGAAGAACTGTGATAAAAATAACCGTTTGATTTTGGCACGGTTCAATTTTGGCAAAACAAAGTTTACAGCGTTTTGCCACCAATGAAAAGAGCCTTTATTTGTATTGTAATTCTAAATTCAAGTGCACGGCCTTGAATTCTGGTTTCAGGTTAGGACTTTTAGTTTTTTGGATTTCTCATCGAAACTCGGTCATAACTAACATACTTGTGGGTGCATTTCACTAGCGTACCTGAAATTTTTCCAAACATTTCAGTTCTGCTTGAAATTTGAAAAAAAAAATTGAAATGGTTATTTTAGGAATTTTCCACACCGCTGCATTCTTCTCTTCTTAAAATGGTTCTAGATAAGTCGTGATTTATATTCAAATTCATTTTGGCTTCCTCTACTTCCTCTCTTCTATTTTTTTTTTAAAGGAAGATGTCTTTCAGTAGATTAAATTAGTTTCTTATTTCAAAACTTGTTAATGTAACTTGATTATTTGTTTTAAATTTTATATTGATTTTGTATTGAAGCCCGTTTGTCGAGCCATTTTTTAAAATCTCCATGCAGATTTCAACAAATCAAAGCGACACATTCAAGAGTTATACAGAAACCTGTTAGGGTAAACGACAGTTGGACAACTTTAGAAAATTGATAAAAAGAAGAAAAAAAAGTAAATTTATGACGACTCTTTTTAATATTTATAAAATATCACTATATCTGATATAGCCTCTAGTTGGTAATCAAAAAATCCAGCTCTCTGATTACATTTACAAAACCGTTTTTATTACTATTTGTTCAGTTATTTGATACCATACAATTACAACTCTTTCAACATCGTTAATTGGAATTGACAGTGAAAATTGAATGGACAAATTGAAACTGCAACATATAACACGCCTGTTGAATCTGGTGGAAAACCTCTGTTGGATCGACCCAATAATTGTCTCCTCGCACGGATACACAAACAGGAAAATGAAAACCGTCCTACAGACCATTAAATTGAATTGTGAACGCCCTCAACCAAAAATGGAATCTGGCACTCAGGACAGACCGAAATAAAAAAAAAATCCCAACAAATACCTTCTAAAGGATCGGTTTTCCTTTCTCCAATTTCCTCAAACACCCCACCTCAAAAAAGCTCCCACCCACTTACCCATTTATCACCGATCTGCTCCACCCGGCAATTGATGAAAGCCGTTTGGCCCACCCGGGTCGTGATATTTCGCGGCAGATCGAAGTCAAAGTACGGATGCGGCGAAAATTTTTTGATGATGCTATGCGCCCCCTGCTGTAGGCTGTTCAATCCGCCAACATTCCAGCTCCCCGGACCAGTTGCTCCTCTCACCATTTGCTCCTTTCCTACGGCACCAGTTGCTCCTCCCCCGCCCTCGTCACGTGTTGTTCCGCCTCCACCTCCTCCACCGCTGTCCTCAACACTCAGAATGCCTGCAAGCAGAAAAAAGGAGAACACGAAAAAAATGGCGAATTAGTTTAGGCTGTTGGGGCGTTCAATTGGAAATTAAAGTTTTCTCGAATAGAGAGTTTTTTTTTCCTGCCCCTGGTGTTTCATATTTCCCACTTTGGTGAAATTTCACTCGTTTGAGTATGATCGATTGATGGTTTTTTGGCAGGAAATATGCATATTGCTTTTGAGAAAAATTGATTGCCCAGAAACAAGATAGGTTTTGGCGGTGAAAATAAATTTGTGAGGTTTTAATACCCAAAGTGTAAGTGGCTCCAGGAGAGACTTTTTTGTTAGCTTTGGTTCTGTTGAGAAATGTGTGTGTGCAGTTTTGAAGAGCTCTCGCACTTTTTATTTAAAAAAACATTTATTAAAATTATACGGTATTTATTCAATTTAATCATCTACATAAAAAATGATTTTTTTAAAGTGATTTCCAAAAAAATATTACTTTTCTTTTATTTTTGAACATATTTTTATATTACTAGAATTCAAAGAAATCAAGTATAGTTTTCAATTAACTAAATATTCAGTGTACGTTTTTCACTCCAAATTGATCTAAAATTAAATTAATTGTGCATTCTTCGAATAACTGTTCCAACTTTTTCCAAATGTTAAGTAAAGAGCACATAACATCCAGAGTAAAATATTTATTCATCTTTAAATCATCTCGAATAGCACCTTGAGAGAAGAGAAATTTGTCTTGAGCTTGGTGAGGATGTTTTTAACAGGACATTAAAGAAATACTTTTAATTTCAATAGAACGACAATTTCTGAAAATTTACTACTTCAGACAGACAAACACTACTTTTGAAAGAAGTTGATATGTAGGACAGCTTCGAGCTGCAATAAGATAAAGTAAGGATTTTGTTTTGCCACAGGATTTTTATATGGGATTTAATTTCAATAAAGTGTTACTTCCTTGAATGATGACAAACATCTTCTGTAGCGTATTCAACTTTAAACACTTCAGGAATCCAAGTTTGCTGTATAGTTTTAAGTAAGAACAATGCTAGGCATTTACAAATTGAGTTTCCACACATCAAAGCGCTCCGTAATTGATCAAATCCGGATGTAAACTATTGGGATGTTGAGACGTAAAAAAATCGTTGTAATGACAATGAAAAAAACAACCTAAACGCCGATGAAACTTGTTTATCAATTCTGCTGTGCATTTAGTTTCCAACAACCGGACCCTGTGTTACTCTCTGGAGCCACTTCTAGAATTGCCTACTTTGAGACTGAATTTCCAGAAGCCTCTTCCTATGAGTTTGAATCAAATTTATTTATCAAATTACAAAGAATTTTCAAAACATTTTCACTACAGAATCAATGCCACAGATCACAGAATTTTGTGAAAAATCACAGAAGTCACAGATTTTTGAGAAAGTTCCATGTTTTTTTTGTCAAGTTCCCACTTAAATCAAACGTCAGGTAGATCGATTCTTACATCAAATCAATTTTCAACACATCTGGAAACAGTGCCGTAGGAAGAACCGCCTCATAGGCGCCATTTTGGATTATTCATATTGAAGTTCTATTACATTTGATGTTTTTTATTTTAAATCATAAACTTTGAAAATACGTACTAAAAATTCAAATCTGAAATTGTATAATGAAGCCTTAAGCAACCAAAGAGAAAAATTGTTTTCATTGATGTTTTTTTTTGTTTTTGCTCAAGGGTAAATAATGATATTTTGATCAGAGCATAGAGAAACGTTAAGTTAGGAAGATTTCAGTTGCTTAAAAAAAACTTAATCCATGCTTCATTCAAACAAGATCAGTCTACCAAACTCTTGACCAGTTAAAAGATAACAACATTCGATCAAAATATATCAAATTTTCAAAAGTGAAAGTAAATGATCAAAATTTAGGTTCTTGCAAATCCGATCTTAATTAAATATTTTTGTTTAAGATTTGACTTTTAAATTAACTACAATATTCAAAATGAGGGTACGAATATTCAAAATGAGGGTAGAATGAGGGTACTTCATCAGGGATTAGAGATGTATTGAATAGTGATATTCGGCCATAAATAGTGACCGAATATTTACTTTTCTACTATTCGGTCAAACTAATATTCGGTCAAATATTCATTAGAGTTTTTAATAAAAATTTCAATGCGATTATTTAAATTTCTTGTTTTTTTTCATCTTAATGCTTCTCAGTTCAGGACAACTTGTAAGAAAATTTAAAAAAAAAGTGCAAATCTGAACAAAATCTAGGCCAAAAACATACCAGAGAAAAGTGAAAGAAAATATTTCGAAATTTAATGTTTTCATTGTACATCATCAGAAACTTTAGAATAGTATCTCTTTTTATCTAAGGATTAAACAAAAATAGATGTTCGTTTTGAAATTTTTTTGCTCGTTCTTAGCTTAGCTTAGCTTAGCTTGGTTGACTACTCATATCCACCTCAAATCATTGAACTCGAAATGCTTCATATACAATTTTTTATTTAATTAATTCTAAAGGAACTTCGTGTTTTTTACATTTGTTTTCAAGCTATACATTACGCCATGATCGCTGGCGTGGCTAAGCAGACCAAATTCCACATCGCCAATGGTTGCTACTCCGTGATTAATCGAGGCCATCAATTTTGCACAAAGTCCAAAAGAATGATGCTTGGGATTAGCAGCTGTTCTCATTGTACAAACCTGATGCTCTCCCTTTTTTATATGATTTAAATGATTAATAACGGCGCCGGCCATGTCCTAGTACTCAATGAGGAAAATGGAAGGGTTGTTAATAAGATACTCTTTAAGTTCAACTAGCAACCTCTCGCTCCTGCATACTCAAAAAAATTTTTTTTTTTTGAAATAGTCAGAATCAGAGAAAAGTTAGTATCCCAAACTATGGAAACCGTCTATACGTCTGCGAATCCATATTTAAGTACCCAAGGAAGGGGTTGTGTTAGTTGGTGAAAGGTAGAGATCAGGATCCTTTTTGGTAAATGGTGCGATCATGATTTTCCTACACCTTCTATACCCCTAGACATTTCCTAAGGAAACTCCTATTTCTATGAGGCTTTTGATAAAAATCCAATAAAAATGGATAAAGTAGAATATTGAAGGCAAATCAAAACCATCCAAATTTCTTTCTTGATAAACTAGCTCTTTTCCCTAACACTGATCCCTGTTGAAGCAAAAAGTTATTGAAAAGACTTTGATGGTTGAAGACGGAAAGCAACTTATAATGAAAATGAATTATATTGTAATAATTAGACACAAATTTTTCCAAATTGTTTTTCTATGATTATTGCCTTTTTGAAAACTCTTAGATTCTTTTCTTTTTCCTTTGCCTCACATTTGAAAGTCTATTTTATTTTTTTTCAAATCCATAAAGAGCTGATAAACTCTTTGCAAATATTTCAAGGATTTTCAACCATATTGTGTAGCATGAAACAAAACAATTTCGTAATTGTAATTTAATTTAATTCAACACAAGGATCCAACAAAAAAACATACAACAAAATTATAACAATTCACCATCCATACTGAGCGACTATCCCCATTCCTTCAGTTTTTTTTTTATAATTAAAAAAACACACAATTCTTATATTATTTTCAAAGCTAAATTTAAATCATAAGTAATGTTATTACGTTCTTAAAGTATTGAGAGGTACGAACTAAACCATCAATTTCGCAAACACACTTCCATCGAGAAAAAAGAATTAAAACTAAGCGCTCAAAAAAGATAGTCTTAAAGACAATCTATTTAGGAACGCTTTTTGGAAAGACGATTTTAAAAATTGTGTTCACTTCTTTTCCTGGATCGAACCAAAAATAGTTGAAACAAACGATACTATTAATAAAATTGAAACAAAAACTATCTGAAAAGAAAAATTCATGTTAAGACTCGAAAACTCATTTAGAATTTATTTTCAATCATCAAACTGTAAGTTAGTTATGAGTGTCTTTCTGAAAGCCATCATCTAAGTTTTTTATCTGAGCTCCAAATTTTTAAGTTTTTTTTTTGTATTTTTAACTTTGATCAGAACAAAAAAAAAACATTTCAACATTTCATTGAATTTTAAACTTGATGGTTATCACGCGAACATGATCAAAGCAATAAGTTGGTGGAAACTAAAATTTCAAAACAATTTTCTATTTGAAAGGTTTAAAGTTTTGAATTTTGATTAAAACTATTTTGTTGTCTTATTTCCAACATTTTTAATGAAATATTTGTGTTGTAAATGTATTTTTTTGCTATTTTTGTTAATTTTTTTTTTCAACTGTAAGCTACATTGTTTAAAAATAAATATAAAGATGATTAGCAACTCTTTTAAAACAATATTTTAAAAAGCATGAAAATTCGCTGTCTTTTTTATACTAATTTAAGACTTCTTGGACAACTAAACCTAGACAACTAGGAAAAAGTATTAAAACTGATGCTATAGAAAATGTTTGGAATATATTTTTCCAGTGCTAAAATAAAAAAAAAATCGATAAAATGCAACTTGCTGTTTCATTATTAAAAAAAATTAACTGAAATTGAAATGCATACTCTATCCTCATTTGACTATCAATCAACTCTTTTGATCTTTAGAATAAATAGTCCAAATCATTTCAAATATGTAAAAAAATTATAAAAAGTTGCTCTGTTAACCACTAAGAATTAAAAATTTCTTAATATTTTCTACCAACCACCTAGTGAAATAATCAGTGCATTCTCTGGTAATATTCATGATAACCTCTCTTCATTAACCTTCTTTCGAGAAAATATTTAGGTAGCATGTTTTTCGAGCAGCATCTTAGAAAGAAAGTCATGTGCCCGAAACGTAACACGGAAACGTATGGACTATCCCACCAACCGATAAATAACAAAGTTTTAAGATAAAAAAAAATACTTAGCTCCAGATAAAATAGTTTTTGCGCAAATCCTCGTGCGTCTGCTAAATGTCGGAAGCCTTGGTGGTATCCATCGGAAGAGCTTTCTCTTCGGCTTCCTCTTAAGATTTTAACACATCCGGATTCAAAACTGATGGATGGAAGGCTGCTCCTTATGTGCACTGAACTTAACAGATTCATTTTTTCATATTTTTCAAATTGTATAACATAACATTAAATTAAATAGAAACACAAATTTTGGCAGGAGGAAAATTTTTTCGCAGGCCTACTTCCCAATCAAAATTTTCTTAAAGCACTCTGACATTTTTTTTGCTCGTTCTTGGACACAAAATCTAAACAAGTTCTAAAAGAAATTTGAGTACTTTATTTGATGTAGCAAATAATAATGAATAAACCCGGGCAATATCCTAAAGGTTTTGAACAATTTCTGGGCATCCCGGACCGATTTGAATAATCTAGAACTCTTTTTTTGAATTTATGGGTAAGCCTGGAATAATCATGAAAGTCTGAAATAAACGATAAGTATTAAGCTATCTAAAAAAAATATTCGGCCTATTCAGCTGAATTTGTGAGCCGAATATTCGGTCTGAAGTTTTTAGGCGGTATTCGGCGCCAAATATAAGGCCGATCGAATATTCGGTACATCTCTACTAGGGATTCCATAGCTATACCTTTTTAAATGAAGAATTACTCACCGTTTATTTATTTTATGAAATATATTTATCGTCTATATCGGTGATATTTTATATTTTACTAGCTGACCCGGTGTGCTTTGCTACACCTTTCAAAACCAAATGATATTTTCAGAAATTATTGAAATTTTTATTGTTTTGTTGGCATTATTTTAAATCAAATTATGACATAATTCATTAGCAACCGCTATAAAATGAGAGCTGCAGCTGGAGTTTCGAATTGCAAAACAAAGATAACTTAAACTTATATTCAGCATCATGATCTCTGCATTGTTGTTCAAGATCTGAGAATTTTAATCTGTTTCTTTAAGCTTAGCCATAAAAGGGAGGGTCTCAAATTATTAGTACGCAGACAATTTAGTTTATAAAATATGGTTGTATTTGCTTGATATGTTCTGGATTAATGCTAAAAAACTGATAGGAGATCTATAACAATCGTAGAAACATATCTCGTAGCCAAGTACCTTTTCATGTCATATTTGTTTCCATTTGTTGGCTTCGTTAACATAAATTGAGAACTTATGCTAACAAAATTGTATCTGGCTCACCTCCCTCCTCCTATGTACTTACTCACTGAAAGGAGGATGGAGGATTTCTCGGATTTTATAAAAAAAAAAAAAGTTAAATGTAAGATTTCCTCTTCCCTTCCTATATTCCCAATTCTATCCTCCTACTGCAAAAAAAGAATTGATTCACATAGAAAAAATTCTCTCGTTGAAATACCATCCCATGCCACATTTGGTTTTTTTTGCGTAGTAAACTCTTGAGTTATGCATAAGCTTGAAATGAAGTACCATCCCCCCTTCCGTTCTCCCCATTGAATGATGGTGTGAGAACTTAATGTTCATAAAAGTATTTTTCGTACTCAAACACTTTTTGATGCCAAATTTTCTTTCATTTGCTCGATCAATTCTCGAGTTTTGCAAAAAAATTGTATGGAAGCCCCCCTTTCTCCCTTAAAATCTTTCCGCTAAAAAAAAAAATGGAGCTTAAATTTATAATAGAAACATTTCTCGTATCCAAATACCCTCACATGCCAAATATGATACCATTTGCTTGATCAGCTCTCCAGTTATACTGAAAATGGTAAGGGAGACCTCTACTTCCCCTTTTCATCAAACTCTTTGAAGGAGTAAGGGATACCAAATATTCATAAAAGCATTTCTCGCTCCCAAATTTCATTCTATGACAAATTTGGTTCAATTTGTTTTTGTAGTTCTCGAGTTATGCAGTAAAAATTTTATTAAACTCCCCTCCTTCTTTCCTTTCTCCCCGCTGGAAGAAGGAAGGGGTCTCAAACAGTCATTAGAACATGTCACGTTCCCTCCACGTCCATGCAAAATTTGGTTCCATTTCCTTAATTAGTTTTTGAGTTATGTAAAAATTTATAAAAGAGGCCCCCTGCCCCCTTTATATCTCCCTTCTGGAAAAAAAGGATGGGTCTCAAATAATCATAGAAATATTTATTGTATTAAAATACCCTCCCATGTCAAATTTGGTTCCATTTGCTTTATTAGTTTTTGAGTTATGTAAAAGGTGGTAAAAGAGGCCCCTCCCCTTTTTTACTGGAAAGAGGGAGGGGTCTCAAATAATCATTTGAGATATTTTTCGTATCCAAATACCTTCCCATGCCAAATTTGGTTCCAATAACTTGATTAGTTTTCGAGTTATATGAAAAATTGTAATGTAGCCCCCCTCCCCCCTTCCTTTTACCCCACTGAAAGGAGGGAGGGGTACCTTATATTCCTAGAAATATTCCTCGTTCCTTAATACCACTCCACGCCAAATTGGATACCATTTGCTTGATTGGTTCTCGAGTTATGCAAAAAATTGTCTTTTGTTTGGGAGGCCCCTCCCTCCCTTTATGAGAGAGGGAGGGGTCTCAAACCAAAATAGGAACCTTCCCCTGCCTCCAATACCCCCATCTGCCAAGTTTCACGCAAATCGGTTCAGTAGTTTTCGAGTCTATAGGGAACAGACAGACAGACAGACAGACAGACAGACAGACAGACAGACAGACAGACAGACAGAAATTCATTTTTATATACAGTACCGTTCATAATTGTATAGAAATTGGGAGCACGCGCACTGTCACTTCGACTTTGAACTTCCATAACTTTTGACTCTGATGATATTTTTTGATCAAATTTTCTGCGTTAGATAGATCAACTATCACACTATTATATCACAAAATTTAAGCTTTCTGGAGTTTGTGTGGCCTGAGATAAAGTAATTCTACGAAAATCGGACTTTTTGGACTTTTCTCATTTAAACTGTAGTATCTCAGAAACTACGCTATATTTTTTGTTGAAATTTTGCAAAGTGATTGTTGAAATGTAAAGCTATCATGTCTGAAGTTTTTGAAAAGTTTTATCGACGGGAACAAAAGTTACACGAGGTACAATTTTTCAGGCATGAACCTAAAAATGCGATTTCTATAGAATTATAGACGATTGTTTTCATAGGAAACTCCTATTTTATGTTTAACAACCAGTAAATCTATTTCAACCAAAAAATTAAAACAATATTGCGAGATTCTGATTTCAAAACACAAATAGTTATTTAATTTCATTTTTTCATTTCATCATTGCTTTTGCCAGACATTTTTTGACTGATTTGTGGGTGGAAACGATTATGTTCTCATGAATCGTCCAAAATTCTATAGAAATCGCATTTTTAGGTTCATGCCTTAAAAATTGTACCACCCGTAACTTTTGATCCCATCAATAAAACTTTCCAAAAACTTCAGACATGCTTACTTTATATTTCAACAATCACTCTGCAAAATTTTAACAAAAAATGTAGTTTAGTTCCTGAGATATTGCAGTATGAATGAGAAAAGTCCAAAAAGTCCGATTTTCGTAGAAGTACTTTATCTCAGGCCACACAAACTCCAGAAAGCTCGAATTTTGTGGTATAACAGTGTGATAGTTGATCTATCTAACGCAGAAAATTTGATCAAAAAATATCATCAGAGTCAAAAGTTATGGAAGTTCAAAGTCGAAGTGGCAGTGCGCGTGCTTCCAATTTCTATACAATTATGAACGGTACTGTATATAGATGAGAAAGAATATTTAAGAATTAAAAGATTATAGATAGATAGAAGATTAGAATAAGGTGAAAGATGTTGAAAATGAGCGGATGGTAGTTTTAATTAAAAAAACTTTTCATCACATTTCATCTCTTTGTTTAGCTTTATCTCGAAATTAAAGTGTATAATAAAGACAAATTTTTTTTAGAAAAATATGCCAAAAAGAGCAAAACAATAAGGTTATAAACTCAAAAAAAAATTAGCAAAAAAAATCTTCGAGTTTCTGCACTTTGTTTGAAAAATTTTATAAAATGTTAAATGAAGATCTTTTTTCATCAATTTGAAATCACATGAAAAATTATTATAAAAAAAGTTCATTTTAATATGTCAGTCTTTAGAGTATGAAAAACTTTAAAATACCATATTTTCGAAGCAATGGTAAGTTCTCATTTTTTCCGTTAAAGTTTTCTTAAATGTATATTATGGGTTCAATTAATCCTTAAAGTTCAAAAAGGTTTATTTTCCTCCTAAATACATCGTGATCAATCCTTAGTACGGAAATAACGACTTTCATCCAAAATCTAAAACAGCATCGTTGAATGGACTCGAAAAAATTAATTTTGTCTTAAGATAAGAAAATAGCGCCTTTGAGTATGCAATGCCTTTAGCGTTGAAGATAAAAATTTAAAATTATTTTTTGAACACTTGAAAATTGTTGCATGAGAACTCATTGGAACTTTCATCTTTAGATTTTGTTTGATTTTTTTTCAAGGTTCAGGGCCTCCTGAATAAGAAATCAAGTCTCTTTTAATCAAGTCTATCTTAACTTTAAAATAACACTATTTTTTATGTCCCACTATAAGGCTTCTAATTCATCAATGGAATCAAGTATCGTTCTTTTTTTTGGGGCATAGAAACATGAAATTTCTAGCTGTCAGAAAATACAAAAAAACAGAATGTTGCTTTTTTCCTTCAAAAGATTTGATGAAAACAAGCAAATGGGATCAAGTATCCCTATGCTCACCTACACCGTGAAAACCGAGAAAAAATGAAATTCCCTGCTTATTAATTTATTAATCAGTTAATATTTTAAATTTTGATGATGGTTTCCTTGATCAAAATCATGGTTTAACATTGAACAAAACTTCAAAAAAGTCAAATTATCCTTCTAACTTTTTTTCATATGAAAGTTCTATCTTTTTGCATTTGATATAGATACTTTCAGCTTTTGGCTGGTTCATATCTGCAATCTCTTTTATACTCGGGAGAAATTACAATTTAAGTTTTCTTTGTTACATTGTTTAATTTAAATTGTGTGCATTTTACTTCCGAAGATTCACAAAATTTCCTTCACCTAGATTTTAGGGTGATGGGATTCAATCCATGGAACCTGAAACGTTCGTCATTTGGCTTGACGACCACCTCAAGTTGTAAATTGAATTTACTATTAAAATGATAAGTCTGCGATCATTTGCGATTCAAGATAATAATAATTTAGGAATTTTTATCTTGAACTAGCTGACCCGTTGTGCTTTGCTACACCTTCCGGAAATAAATGGAATTTGTAAAAATTTATTCAAATTTAGATTTTAGAGAGCATTTTTTTAAATCAAACCTCATCATACTTCAGAACCAACAACTTTGAAATGAGAGCTGCAGCTGCAGTTCTGAATTGCAATTCAAAGATGGTATATATTATTTACTGAAACTTGATCTCTAAACTCGTTTTTCAAGATTTGAAATTTGTACTCTGTACCCAAAAAAACCTTTTTAAATATGGTCCCTTCTTTGAAAAGCTCTTTATCTTAAATTCACATGGGAGCTCTCCCATCTTTTTCAATTTTGTCCCCCACTGCTTGAAGAAGGTAGGCAAATTTAACCGGCTGCAAATTTCTTTTATTTTTTTAAATAAATTTACTACGGTAAACATATAAATATTTAAAAAAATATCAGTTCTATCACTAAATAAGTTCTCAGCGTTTTTTTTTTATTTTCTCTTTGAAAGTCAAATATTCAAAAATCTGGCAAAAACAAATTTCTAAGTTTACATTTGTCCCGTATATTGGGGCAAGTGTCAATGCAAAGCTTATTTACAGATGCGTCAGAGTAATGGCTTTAAAATGAATTAAACACGAATTCCTGTTTTTTTTCTATCAAGTTTCACTGATATATCTGCAGTATTTCTGCAATATAAATTTATGTTTGTTACTCCCATTTTAACGAATGCTGTTCAAAGGGAATGACCTTCATTTACAAAGACATTTAAGAATTTTTAATATCCGCTGCAGTTTCAACATTCGGAATACCCCTTTTGGTCTTTCCAACATATTGAATCATTTTGAAGATAAATTTCTTAAAAGTTCGACGTTTTCCCTTGCCCCACCGTCTAAGTTGACAGAAGGGAATATTGTTTTTAACACTTTAAGGGTAATTTCTCTTAAAATTTTTGCGTCCAGTTGAATATCAGTTCTAAAGTCTCGCTTTTCAAAAACGAAGCGGATCAAAAGTCTCTTTTATGCAGCCATGTAACACAAAAACACTTTTCATGTTAAGTACGTACTTGAATTGGTATGTAAGCAAAATGTACGATGTTTCTTTTTTTTCAGAATTATTTAAAATAAAAAGCTCCCATTTTCATTTCTAAATTCGTTTCAGTTGTGTATTTGGACCGAAGTAACAATTTCTAGAAGAAAACATAATTTTTATTTTTTTTAACAGAAAAAGTTGAACGTTTGAACATGTTCTAATGTTCCTTGAATGAAAAGTCGAATGCTACCTACATTAACACGAAGTAAATATGGAAGTATTTTTGCAAATCTTTCAATTGGTTTTGATTCGATTGATAAAATACTAATCCGTGTCACATCTAGGCGTCATTTATTACCACGTGCTGTGTACAAATCATTGCTTATTTGAAAAAAAAAAACACATCTAGGTTGCGTATCGCCCCACGTGTTTGAGAAACAGGCGCCTTATTGTTAAATTTTCCAGCAATCAATGAACAGTGTGCTTTGGTTACTATCCTCTTGCAACGACGTTTGCTCGCCCATGGAGACGAAAAACAAACCCCGCAAAGAAAATATGCTTGGTTGAGAAAAACGCGCCAAAATATTCCTACTGATCAGTATGCTATGCCTGGGTTTTTTTTCCTTTTGCGACGTCTTGACCATAGAGACGAAAAACAAACCGCCCAAAGGGAAAAAAATCTCAAGAAAATGGATGTCATGACTTTGATTTGTTTCAAAAAACTACAAATTTTGTATGGAAGCCTCTCCTTCCTTAAGTCGGATGGAGTTTTGACTATTACAGAAACCATCCCCGGCCTCAAAAACCCTCAGATGCCAGTTTTGACGATGATCGGTTCAGTAGTTTCCGAGTCTATAGGGAACAGACAGACAGACAAACATTCATCTAAATATATAAAAATGAATGTTTGTCTGTCTGTCTGTTCCCTATAGACTCGGAAACTACTGAACCGATCATCGTCAAAACTGGCATCTGAGGGTTTTTGAGGCCGGGGATGGTTTCTGTAATAGTCAAAACTCCATCCGACTTAAGGAAGGAGAGGCTTCCATACAAAATTTGTAGTTTTTTGAAACAAATCAAAGTCATGACATCCATTTTCTTGAGATTTTTTTCCCTTTGGGCGGTTTGTTTTTCGTCTCTATGGTCAAGACGTCGCAAAAGGAAAAAAAACCCAGGCATAGCATACTGATCAGTAGGAATATTTTGGCGCGTTTTTCTCAACCAAGCATATTTTCTTTGCGGGGTTTGTTTTTCGTCTCCATGGGCGAGCAAACGTCGTTGCAAGAGGATAGTAACCAAAGCACACTGTTCATTGATTGCTGGAAAATTTAACAATAAGGCGCCTGTTTCTCAAACACGTGGGGCGATACGCAACCTAGATGTGTTTTTTTTTTTCAAATAAGCAATGATTTGTACACAGCACGTGGTAATAAATGACGCCTAGATGTGACACGGATTAGTATTTTATCAATCGAATCAAAACCAATTGAAAGATTTGCAAAAATACTTCCATATTTACTTCGTGTTAATGTAGGTAGCATTCGACTTTTCATTCAAGGAACATTAGAACATGTTCAAACGTTCAACTTTTTCTGTTAAAAAAAATAAAAATTATGTTTTCTTCTAGAAATTGTTACTTCGGTCCAAATACACAACTGAAACGAATTTAGAAATGAAAATGGGAGCTTTTTATTTTAAATAATTCTGAAAAAAAAGAAACATCGTACATTTTGCTTACATACCAATTCAAGTACGTACTTAACATGAAAAGTGTTTTTGTGTTACATGGCTGCATAAAAGAGACTTTTGATCCGCTTCGTTTTTGAAAAGCGAGACTTTAGAACTGATATTCAACTGGACGCAAAAATTTTAAGAGAAATTACCCTTAAAGTGTTAAAAACAATATTCCCTTCTGTCAACTTAGACGGTGGGGCAAGGGAAAACGTCGAACTTTTAAGAAATTTATCTTCAAAATGATTCAATATGTTGGAAAGACCAAAAGGGGTATTCCGAATGTTGAAACTGCAGCGGATATTAAAAATTCTTAAATGTCTTTGTAAATGAAGGTCATTCCCTTTGAACAGCATTCGTTAAAATGGGAGTAACAAACATAAATTTATATTGCAGAAATACTGCAGATATATCAGTGAAACTTGATAGAAAAAAAACAGGAATTCGTGTTTAATTCATTTTAAAGCCATTACTCTGACGCATCTGTAAATAAGCTTTGCATTGACACTTGCCCCAATATACGGGACAAATGTAAACTTAGAAATTTGTTTTTGCCAGATTTTTGAATATTTGACTTTCAAAGAGAAAATAAAAAAAAAACGCTGAGAACTTATTTAGTGATAGAACTGATATTTTTTTAAATATTTATATGTTTACCGTAGTAAATTTATTTAAAAAAATAAAAGAAATTTGCAGCCGGTTAAATTTGCCTACCTTCTTCAAGCAGTGGGGGACAAAATTGAAAAAGATGGGAGAGCTCCCATGTGAATTTAAGATAAAGAGCTTTTCAAAGAAGGGACCATATTTAAAAAGGTTTTTTTGGGTACAGAGTACAAATTTCAAATCTTGAAAAACGAGTTTAGAGATCAAGTTTCAGTAAATAATATATACCATCTTTGAATTGCAATTCAGAACTGCAGCTGCAGCTCTCATTTCAAAGTTGTTGGTTCTGAAGTATGATGAGGTTTGATTTAAAAAAATGCTCTCTAAAATCTAAATTTGAATAAATTTTTACAAATTCCATTTATTTCCGGAAGGTGTAGCAAAGCACAACGGGTCAGCTAGTTTTTATATATTTAGATGTCAAATTCATCCACGAGCTGGATCTCAACCGGAATTTTGAATATTGATTCTGAACCTGCATTCAAAATTTGAATTTTGAATCGGTTTTGAATTTCAATACGATTTCTGAATTTGAGTTACAGATCAGAAATTTAAATATGAACCAAGATGTGAAATCTGCTTTACATCTCAATCATTAATGTGAAATTTAAATTATTTTTTTAAGCACTCCATAGCTGATCTACAGATTTTTTTCCGAAGCATGATTTTCGGATTTTTTTTTTCTTAGACTTTGAATAACGAGAAACTGAAATGTTGTAGCTGAACAATTCAGTTTTCTGTTATTCAAAGTTTAAGGAAAAAAAAACCCAAAAAAAATCGACACTCATGGTCTGATTAAGGAGTTTTTTCTTGGGCTTTAAGCATGCGTTTTTTTTTTTGAAAAAGTAATTATGCAAAACAAAATAGATTTTTTTTAAATTTGGATGCACCCGAATAAAGTTACAAGCCGCCAAATTTTCAATAAAGTGTCATATTGACACTCAAAACCGGATTAGAAGGGTTTAAATATTTTTTTTAAAATATTTATAAAAATAATTAACGAGCCACGCGTTGCTCTTCCCTGATCTAATTTATTCGAGTTGAAAATATAGGGGAGAGTGGGGATACTTGATCCCCTTTTCTTATTTTCACCATATCTTTTTGAAAAAATTTAGCAACTCGCCGTCTTTGATATTTTCTGACAGCTTGTATCTTCAAATTTCTATGCCCCAAAAATTAGA